>NC_140594.1:609519518-610004518 GCF_964204655.1 Triturus cristatus
CTAAACATGAATAAACCTCCTGAACCTTTGACAATACAACTTTAGGCAATAAAGAATTTGAGTTGATTTTCTCCCATTTTAGGATGTAACCGTTTTTCCCAGTTAGAAGTGGTTTAGGGACAAAATTAGGACTTGATTTATTAGAGGAAGTCCATAGAAAAGTAAAATGGATTAAAGCATGGTCCCTAAATTCGGTCATCTACACCATTACATTCCTGGAACAACGATTAAAATTAGCTGGGATAATTATAAAATCGATAGTTGAAGTAATGCCAGCCTGCTCAAAAGTTGGGAGCATTTGTCCCGAAGAAGGGTGTACTGCATTTACAATGACTAAGTCCCATGTCAACAATAAGCTGTTTAAAACATTACCATAACTTTGATGATTGAAATGATGGATCTGAGACTAATTTAAGTCAGTTACCCCACATATATACGCAGATCGGTTCTACTACAGATGTGTGTATTAAAATCTCCAGCCCACATAATAAATATAGGTCTGGACTGATGGGAAAGCAAGTCCTCCAGAGTTCTCCCCAGCTCTTCAGCCACTGAAATGAGGTTAGCAAAATTATTATTATGGAAGTTTATTAACATTTAGTCAGTCCTCCCTCGCTCCACAGCTACTAAAATATGTAAATATGGCGAACTATTCAGGAAAATAACCTTTTCAAATGAGATGGTTTTAGCTATGAGTGTAAATAGATCCCTTTTTGCTCTGCCTGAGTTTCAGTGACGCGCTGGAGTGAAATAAACTCTATAACCATTCACAAATATAGCATGATTTTCCCAGGTTTCCTGGAAACAGATAAAATCAGAATTCCGCAGCTCATTATGGCATTCCAAGTTATCTTTCTAGTTATCATACCCTGCTATATTCCAGGAGAGGAGTGAGGTATCGAATTGAGTCCCCACAAGAGGGTGCTCCCGTTGTTGATTTACAGATAATACACTATGCAGGTTATCTAAGCATCATCCAATGCTGAGCTTTAGCCATTAATTGGGGAGTTCACTCACTTTGGTTTTCCTTAATTAATGGTACATTTACCAAACTAAGGGGCTTATTTTGATGGCGGATAAATAGCCACCGCTGCGCCGGCGGTGGCGATCTTTCCGCCATCGTCAGAGATTTACCCCCAGCCAAATTATGATGGCGGTGGGTACCGCGGTGGAGGGAAAGTCCGTCTGCCACTTTTCTGCTGGTAGCAATCGTCACAATTGCCCAGCGGAGCAGTCAGCATGCTCACAATGGCAGCAGAGCCTAGCAGGCTCCTCCGGCACAATTATGATGCCGGCGGTAGCCAGCCTTTCTCTAGCGGTTGAACCGCCATTGAAAGGCTGGCGGAGAATGTCTTCCGGGGCCCGTTGCAGGCCCCCCTTGTGTTGGGGGAGTTGTGGGTGCACTGGGGGGCTACCCATGGTACCCCCTTACATTTCAATGCACCAAGTGGCAGGCACAGTGTAGTGCCTGCCACGTAGTGCAGTGAAATGCACAACATGCTCCTTTCAACATCGCGGCAGTGCTGCTGTCAGCAGCCACCGCCGCAATGTTAAAGGTGCAGAATCCGACCGCAGCTGTGACGGTTCCATCATAATTGGATAGGCGGGACCGCCGCACACATGGCCGTCGGAGTAAATCACCACTACGGTGGCAGGCGGATCAAATCCGCCCGCCATCGTAATGAGCCCCATAGTACAAAGGGACATGCTGTTTTGGGTAAATACATATACTGGTAATTATGTCTTGTTAGAGAGAAAGATGGTTGAAGTTTGCATGTGCTCCTATTTAATGGTATACGTTCACTAGCTATGTTAACTGGGTGATTCACCTGGGGCATTCTACGTCTTGGGGCAGGGCCTATAAGGACTGGAGTAGACACAGCAGAGTTTCCAATATTTGCTGGATTCTCATTACTTGGTGCGCTTTGTCGATATAGATCTACATCAGTAGTTCTTTGGCAGCCCTGACACATATTCTGTTTTATTGATTTGCAGATGGAAGGTGGATTAACCAAAGGTTGAGAAGTAATAATAGAGATAACAGAGTAACAATGTACGCCCTCCATCAGATGTTGCAATGTTCTTTTAGTTAATAACTCATCGAGTGAATGAGCAATAGCATCTAGGCGTGAAAAAATCGGTTGTAGTAACTGTTTAAAATTCTCTTAAAATTCATGCCAGTTTAGTGATAACATTACAGAGTTCTGATGAGAGCCATTACTAGATGGTAGACCCTGAGAGGGAATAGCCTTTCTGTTTTTTTAGCGGGACAATCTGGAGCTGTTTTGGCAGGCCCTCTTTTCCTTTTGCAATTTAGAACACTTGTTGTAGACAATGGTGGGACCACGGTATGGCTAGTCATTACAGTTAAAACCTGAGTGGGATTCGGACAGGGCGTGGACAGCTCAGTTAATTCAGTCAGTTCAGAAGCGTTATCCACACCCTGAGACAAAGGGGGGTCATTGGATCGAGCTCCCAGCCCTAGCCCCATTGACAGCCTCCTTTCCGTAAGGGCGGTCTCTTTTTCCAAGCCTGTAGTTACTTTAACCAGGAAAGTATCCAATGAAGTAATGGTTACCTCCTCAGTAGATACAGTAATTGCCTTTTACTTAGCATGCTCTCACTCACAGACGCCCTCAGACACTAACACAGCCACTGGCAGGGTGTTCAGTCAAAATATTGAGTTGGAAATGTTGACTTACACTAAAATCGAGTTTTAAATATCATGACACAGATATATTGACAGCATATATTTTGTGGTCAAGAATATCAACTTTAAGGTAAGAAATATCGATTTAAAAAATATAGAAGTCATTAATATCGTTTGCAAAAATATAGTTGTTTAAAATATCAATTTTTTAATTAGTTTATGTATTTTAGTATATATTTAAATTCACTGAAAAAAACATAGGTTTCAGGCACGTTATAGTTAGGAATTATCATTTAAAAAACCTTAGTAATTCACTGAAAAAACCATAGGTTTCAGGGGCGTTATAGTTAGCTGGACTTTTCACTCGTACAAAACCATTGAAATTCCCCCGTTATAGTTAGTTCAGCTAACTATGACTCGCGCGCCCGCAATGCACTGCTGATGACGTCACATATTACATCACTCATGACATGGTCAGTGACATCACTCATGACATCACTGATGACATCTCAAATGACATCACTGATGACATCATCTTTGTGATAGAGTGGCAGACCTCCTCTCGCCCTAATATAACCTTTGATACACACATTCAAAAATAGAAACTAAAATTTTCAAAACAATGGACATACCAATATCAGTTACAACAACCTATTCAGTAATTCTAAGATCCACATACACATCCACTCCTTCACCAACAGTCCTATACAGTCACTCATACATGTTCTCACTCATCATATGTACTCATACACCTATACATCCTGTTACACAACGCCACTCGTCCATAGAGTTACTCACACACATAGTCACTCATGCTAATAAAGAATCAAACATCCATTTACTTGCATATACAGTTATACACACACCACCACACTTACTTCTACAGAAACTTACACATACTTAGTCTTTTAAACAATCACTTATAGAAACACATACTTATTCATACAGGAGCTCTTTCAATCTCTCACTCTCAAATATACTCACTTATATACACCAATAGTCACATATACTAGTTTAAAACATATGTAGTTACTCATAAAGACACTATTGAGACAGTCATTCACTCACTAACACACCCATGCACACACTCATCCACCCATACAGTCCTGCACACATGCTGTCTTCAACACATACAGACACTGAGTCACTCATTCATGCACTTATGCACTACGTAATACCCCCCACCGAACCATACAGACACTCAGACACTCATACTGATACTCAAAAAAACAACTAATAACCTATATAGACACTCATGTAGCTACTCACCAACCCATGCAGCCACTTATACACAAAGTGAGAGACTGATACAGATATTTACATATTTAAACACTACTCACTAAGCCATGTATTCACTAAGATACACTTAATCAGTCAGTTATACAATCAATTTTTCAAAAACAAATCATCCATTTAGACACTTATATACCCATTTATTCTTCCATCGACCTTGAGATATACATATATAAAACATATGTAATTTTCAGAAAAATACACATTCACTGGATGATGTCATCAGTGATGTCATCAGTGATGTCATTTGAGATGTCATCAGTGATGTCATGAGTGATGTCACTGACCATGTCATTAGTGATGTAATATGTGACGTCATCAGCAGTGCAACCTATGGTTTTTTCAGTGAATTTCTAAAGTTTTTTAAATGCTAATTCCTAACTATAACGTGCCTGAAACCTATGGTTTTTTCAGTGAATTTCAAAGGTTTTTTAAATGCTAATTTCTAACTATGGCTACAGAGATAGGACATGTGAAGAAAGAAGAAAAAACGCACAGAAAGAAAAAAAGAAATGCAGAAAGAAGCAACAGAAATCCTCAAAGACGAAGAAAGGTGCAGGAAGAAGGATAACGTGCAGAAAGATCAAACAGAAGAACAGAAAGAAGCCTTGTTGCAAAATCATCCTGTACCCTCAACTTTTTCAGACGGATACTGGTGTTAACTGAGTCTGACTAACCAGTCCTAGAGCCAGTGCTATGTTAAAAGACACTCAGAATACAGTGAAAACACCTACATACAATAGGGAACAATATGCGTTGGGGTCCCCCTGTGATCAGCATGACCTCCTCTGTAAGCCCCTAGTATATAATAGGGCAGGTGATTTAAACTACCTCTTAAAACGTGCCACAGGGCGTGTTTGCACACGTCACCTCAGGCCCCGTCCCCTCACTTCCCCACTGTGTAAACACGCCCTGTGGCCGTTTTAAGTAGGGAGATTAAGTCCCCTTGAATCCTGAGGGTCCCTAGGGTCCAACTAGACCACTAGGTCCCTCCAGTAAGCGCCACAGAGCTGCGTTGCAGAGAGATGTAAAAAGGGGCACGGCCTAGACCACCTCTCTGTAACGCAGCGCAGTTGCGCTTACTGGAAGCACCTGGTGGGCTAGTTGGCCCCCAGGGTCCCTCAGGATTGAAGGGGAATTATTTCCCCAACTTAAAACACGTCACAGGGCTTGTTTGCACACGTTAACTCAGGCCCCGTCTCCTCCCTTCACCACTGTGTAAACACGCCCTGTGGCCGTTTTTAGTTGGGAGATTAAGTTCATTTGAATCCTGAGTGTCCCTAGGGTCCAACTAGCCCACTAGGTACCTCCAGTAAGCGCCACAGAGCTGCATTGCAGAGAGGTGTAAAAAGAGGCACGGCCTGGACCACCTCTCTGCAACGCAGCTCAGTGGCGCTTACTGGAAGCACCTGGTGGGCTAGTTAGCCCCCAGGGGCCCAAAGGATTGAAGGGAAATTATTTCCCCAACTTAAAACGCGCCATAGGGCGTGTTTGCACACGTCACCTCAGGCCCCGTCCACTCCCTTCCCCACTGTGTAAACACGCCCTGTGGCCGTTTTTTAAGTTGGGAGATTAAGTCCCCTTGAATCCTGAGGATCCCTAGGGGCAAAATAGCCCACTAGGTACGTCCAGTAAGCGCCATTGCAGAGAGGTGTAAAAAGGGGCCCGGCCTGCACCACCTGTCTGCAACGCAGAGCAGTGGCGCTTACTGGAAGCCCCTGGTGGGCTAGTTGGCCCCCAGGGTCCCTCAGGATTGAAAGGGAATTATTTCCCCAACTTAAAACGTGCCACAGGGCGTGTTTGCACATGTTACCTCAGGCCCCGTCCCCTCCCTTCACCACTGTGTAAACACGCCCTGTGGCTGTTCTAAGTTGAGAGATTACGTCCCCTTGAATCCTAAGGGTCCCTAGGGTCAAACTAGCCCACTAGGTACCTCCAGTAAGCGCCACAGAGCTGCGTTGCATAGAGGTGTAAAAAGGGGCGTGGCCTCAGAACACCTGTCTGCAACGCAACTCCCTGGCGCATACTGGAGATACCTGTTGGGGTAGTTGGCCCTCAGGGACCCTCAGTATTGAAGGGGAATTAATTCCCCAACTTACAACTGGCCAGGGGGTGCGTTTGCAGAGTGCTGCTAGGAGGGGGCGTGGTCTTTTATTTATTTTATTTTTTTTAAGAAGGAGGGCTGTGAGGCCTCTCTTCTTTTTCTAATTTACTGGCCCTGGGGACCCCATCCCCCAGGGCCTGCACCCTAATTTTTTTGTTTAAAAAAAAAAAGTTTGGCCCTCCTAAGGCCTTAATCGGCCCCGGGGACCCCAACCCCCGGGTCATGGCCTTTTTTTTTTTTAATTCTTTAGGAGGGGGCTGCATTGCCCCCCTCCTCAGGCCACTTATGGCCCCGGGGACCCCATTCCCCGGGGCCGGCCTTTGTTTTTTATTATTTAAAAAAAATATATATTTATAGAAACACTTAGGACATGCTGGACAAACCGTATGTACCTATCACCATGACGATTTGCGTGATAATCATTAAAAGGCAACTATGCATAGAATGAATCCACATGGAATGTATTTACACCGCTAGTGAAGCTCTGACGTGTCTGACGCCCTACCGTGCCTAATCCCGGCGCCCCCGCCGGTGGGTACTCTCCAAGTAGACACCCTTGTCGTTTATTTATACAAACATGGGTAGCTATTGACGGGCACATTTAATACACATGCCCACCAAGCCCTTCAAAGGGGATTCAACAAAAATTCGACCAAACTATGCAAGAAACCCCCCTCACAGTTAATAAAACACACATCCACCGCCGGATGTGTAATACTTTTTATTTTACTCTCTGGAAAGGAGACGAACCTCACTTGAGAGTCACATCATGCTCCTGGCTGAGCCCAATGCTGTGTTACACCCACCAGTGCCCGCCGAGTGCCTCACACCTCTGTGTTGTATTCCACCAGCTAGTGCGTATGCTATGACACTCTCTAGCCCATGTGCACTGTAACACCACCCCGTGAATATGTCGTGTCACACTTGCCTTCGCACGGGTTATATGGCCCCATCTAACGTGCCTTCCTCGATGCCTATGTTATAACGCACAGCGCTATGCCAATATTACAATCTGGGATCCATATCTTTGTCACAGTGCATATGCAACGTTACACTCCCCAGCACATATTTTATATTACAACTTTAGAGACTAGTTAGGTTACACAACACTGTCCTGTGCATATTACACTCCAAGGCGCATATCGCATAGCACGAGCTAGTGCCTGTGCTATCTCGCGCTCTCCAATGAATCTGTCATTGCGCACAATGAATTGCATATTATATTTCACGACCCGGTTCATCTTATATCAAGCTTTTTGGTGTATAGTTTATACCATATACTATATCTAGTTTTCATTTTCAATGAACACTGCTTCCACCTACCCTTTTCAGGGACTTTACATTTTGCGATGGGGGGTGGAGGGTCAGGGGGTGTTTCTGCCAAGTGAGCCCGGAGTCACAGTCACAAACGTCCTCTTATTCCTGAATAAAAGTGAGATTATGCTGCATACTTGTTCATATTTTAAGTAGTTCGCACAGACACACATTTTAAAAACAATAAAGTTCCTAATACCCACCTTCTCTGAACAGTTAGCTTGCTGCCCCATCCACCTCCTCCCTATCCTCTGTTGTCTGAATCCATGGACTAGCCTCCTCCCTCCTGCCATGCATGGTCTGATGTGCTGCCACTGCCCTCCATTTAGCATGATGTACCAGTCCACTCCTCCTGCCCTCCATTGCCCAATTCTATGGCCCATCATTGACCTCCTGCTTAGCCTCTGTGCTTAGCTTGCTGCCCCTATTCTCCTTCCCCCTGCCCTCCGATGTCTTTGTGCATGCCCCTGCTCCATCCTTTTTGCCCATCATGTTCCATGGACCTGCCACTCCTATCTACTCTGAGTGTTCTGTTGAGCTGCCACTTCCCTCCCACCTGCCTAGCATTGTCAGATGACTGTAACCTGTCCCTGCCACCTCCACCCTGCCTGTCCACATGCCATGCCCCTATCCCCTTCCTCTTGTCCTCCATGGTCCATTTTACTGCCACACCCTTCTGCCCTCCCTGGTCTGTTGTGCTGCAACTGCTCCTCCTGCCTGCCCCGCGTGGTCTGTTGTGAGGCCCCTACCCCTGAAATCTCTTGTCTGTGCCCAGGTCCTGACCCTCCCTTCGATCCTCCATGGTCCTTTGTGCATGCCCCTGCACCCTCCTTCTTGCCCATCATAGCCATTGTGCTGCCACTAACCCTCCTGCTTGTCATGCATGGTCTTCTGTGCTGCCATGGCCCCACCCACCTTCCCTGTGTGGTCAGCTAGCTGCCCCTGACCCCCTCCCACCTTCCCTCCATGGTCTGTGTGTATGACATCATAGTCTCCTTGTTGCTCTCCATGGTGTGTCTTGTTTCTAGTGCCCATCCTGCCTGACCTCCATGGTCATCTTGCTGCTCCTGCCCTGCCCCCTTGCCCCCAGCCCTCTGTTTCCATGTGCAGACCCCTATTCCCTCCCTCCTGGCTTGCCTGTTCCATTGTAATGCCCCTGATCCGTCCCTCCTGCCCTTTATGGTCTGTTATGCTGCAGCTTTCTCTCCTGTCTGTCCATTATGGTCAGCTAGCTACCATTGCCTCTTTCCCCTCTGTTCTCTGTTGTCCATGTGCATGATCCTGTCCCCTCCCTATTGCTTTCCATGGATTGTTGTGCTGCACTCCCTGATGCCTGCCCTGTAGGGTCAGTTTGGTGCACCTCTCCATGTCCCTCCTGTCCTCTGTTATCCGAGTCCATGTCCCTACCCCAATTCCTCCTGCCTACCATGATCCAATGTACCATACTTGCAAACATTTTGAACTTGGTAAGAGGGAGATTTTGAAAAACAACTGGGGTATTGATTTTCCCCTTTGAGTTACATTAAAAAAGAGGAGATTTAAGACAGGAGACAGATAAAGTAAAGCCCATTTGAGCCTAAAAACATTGGACGTTTGCTGGCTGAAACGGGTCTGTTGGCATGTATGGTTGTACTACCACTGCCTCTTCCTTCTGCCCACAATGGTCTATTACATTGCCACAGCCTCTCTTGCCAGTCCTGTATTGTTGGTTTGTTGCCCCTGCCCCCCTTTCCACTGCCCTCCATAGTCTGTTGTGCTGCCACTGCCCTTCCTGCCTGCCCAGTGTGGTCAAATTGTTGCCTCTGCACTCTCCTACCTGCCTTCAATTTTCAGAGTCCGTGCCCCTGGCCTCTGCCTCTCAACAGTATCCCAATGAACAACTAGATTGCTAACATTCTATATTTATTACAAAAGTGTGGAACGCCTGACGTCATCTTGATGTAATCAAAACTTTAATACCTAGAGTATTTCCTTTAGAAATGACATATATGAGAGGGTCTTATTTTCATCAAAACTATGGTTAGTGCTCTAAAAAACTAAAATGAGGACATATTTTCTGAGTTTTCAAATAGTGACAAAGAACTTTTAAATTATTTGTAATCTTTATGTTTTTTTATCCAGTTGACCACTTGATTAAATGTTGCACCTAGGGGAGAGGAAGTGGTGTTACTTCCAGAGCTGCAGACTTTGCAACTGGGGAACCAGGTTGGAGTTTCTGCTTCAGCTCAACATTCTGTGATTCTGGTCAAATCACTTAATCTCCCCATGTCTACAACCAAAATGAATTTGATCTTGTGTGATGTAACCAATGCTCATGTAAAGCACTCCAATACCTGACAAGTCTGCACTATATAAAACTGCAAATACACAAAAAATAAGTGTTTTGCACACTTCTGTCATTGGGCTACATGTGGGCTACATCTGGGTGATATTTGTTCTGCATTTGGGCTCTTTTGTCTCTGGTGGCAATCTTGGGAGATTTATTTGTTATGAAGTTTCCTAATTTCCTCATTTACTGCAGTCTCCTCAGTAGGAAATGCTTTCAGTTTTTTACTTTGATTCCATCAAGAAGGTATTCAGATATGTCACACATTTGCCATGAATTCTGAATGTTAGCACTCCAGTTGCTCATTAGATCACTGTAGTAAAGCTACTGCTCACCACCGAAGTCTGCTGCTGGTATTAAAAGTGTATGTTTCAGTCTGCAGGTCAGAATATTTTTATGAAATAGAAGAGAATTTGAGAAGTCAAAATGTGCCCTAATTTTTCTTTCTGCAGAACTATTCATAATTTCTATGGGAAAATGAACCCCCTCATTTTGTTCCATTGTAAATTAAATATTTTAAGTGTTACCACTTTATTGCAATCAAGATGGCTTCAGGTGTGCCATACTTTTGTTATAAGTAAGACTGTTAGCGCTCTAGTTGTTCGTTAGAACACTCTGGGACATTCTGTCATTGGGCTATACTTGGGTTACATCTGGGTGATATTTGGGCTATATTTGGGCTCTTTTGTCTCTGGTGGCCATCTTGGGAGATTTATTTGTTATGAAGTTTACTAATTTCCTCATTTACTGCAGTCTCCTCAGTAGGAAAGGTTCTCGTTCTGGGTAGTGGTATTTTTAATAGATAATAGGCGCTTATGGTTGATTCACCTAGTATTTTAGTGGGAATTGTATTATTCACGGTGCTAAAGGGTTGGGGAGAACCACCAGCCTCCCTAAATTATTGTGCCAATAGCAACAAAGAATCATCAAAAGGTATACCCAAGCACACGCAGAGTGTCAATTTGCAAAGTTACATGGTCATTTTTGCATGAAACAAAATAAATCAATCTTTGCTTCTTTCTTGTGGTTTTTCTTCTTTTAATACTCCTGTTTTAACAGTAGTTCACCAAGCCTTAATACTCCTGTTTTAACAGTAGTTCACAAAGCCAACACATGTTTCGTCGCCTTCGTAAGATAGTACATGCGAGTTGTTCACGGCTAGGTAGAAATTGATATAATATTCTACATTAATATTGTCATTCTCGTAAACATTTGTCAATACGATTCAACAAATGTGCTCCCAGGGTGATTAAAGTGGCATTGTTTTACTTGAAGTGAAGGTGTCACACGATTGTGACATACATTCATGCGGGGTGTACAGACAGTGACAAATGATCCGGTTGTAATCCATATACATCATAAATATTCATTGGTGCTGAATACGTGAAGTGTACGTGAAAATGACTGGTTATGTCGTAGGAGGTAATTCTATAAGTGACGTATTCCTTGATTTTGTAAGGTATGCATAGTCTCTAAAGATCGGTCTCCCAGTGGTAAATACAAGGTGGTAAAAAGGGTAAATCTAGAAAGTAGAGGGGTCTTAAACCCAACTAAATCAGAAATAAAATTGACCTATAAGGCGACCACTAACCTGAATACTGTCTTCAAAAGTGGTCTGCAGGAGATATATAGAAACGAAAGGACACACAATGTGTAAATGTATATCGAAGATGACTGTTTATAGTGCTGGTTATATTAAAGGAAAACTATTGTGGCAAGCCATATTCAATACGTACATAAAGTGTGACGATAATTCCAGGTCACACTATCCTGTGACGCAAGGAGGTACCCTGTTAGGGGTTTTACACTGTAGTAAAGCTACTGCTCACCAGGGAAGTCTGCTGCTGGTATTCAAAGTGCATGTTTCAGTCTGCATGTCAGAATTATTTTATGAAATAGAAGAGGATTTGAGAAGTCAAAATGTGCCCTAATTTTTCTTTCTGCAGCACTAATCATAATTGCTATGGCAAAATGAACCCCCTCAGTTTGTTCCTTTGTAAATTAAATGTTTTAAGTGTTACCACTTTATTCCAATCTAGATGGCTTCAGGTGTGCCATACTTTTGTCATAAGTAAGACTGTTAGCGCTCTAGTTGTTCGTTAGAACACTCTGGGACATTCTGGCTATACTTGGGCTACATCTGGGTGATATTTGGGCTACATTTGGGCTCTGTTGTCTCTGGTGGCCATTTTGGGAGACTTATTTGTTATGATGTTTCCTAATTTCCTCATTTACTACAGTCTCCTTTCAGTTTTTTACTTTGATTCCATCAAGAAGGCATTCAGATGTGTCACACATTTGCCATAAATTCAGAATGTTAGCACTCTAGTTGCTTATTAGATCACTGTAGTAAAGCTACTGCTCACCAGGGAAGTCTGCTGCTGGTATTGAAAGTGCATGTTTCAGTCTGCATGTCAGAATTTTTTAATGAAATAGAAGAGGATTTGAGAAGTCACTCAAAATGTGCCCTCATTTTTCTTTCTGCAGCACTAATCATACTTTCTATGGCAAATTGAACCCCCTCATTTTGTTCCTTTTTAAATTAAATGTTTTAAGAGTTACCACTTTATACCAACCAAGATGGCTTCAGGTGTGCCATACTTTTGTCATAAGTAGGACTGTTAGCGCTCTAGTTGTTCTTTAGAACACTCTGGGAAGCTGCAGTAGAACACCTAGGAATCAACTGACAGTCTCTGCCCTTGTTGGATGTACATGTTTTACTGAGAATACCAGACTTCCTTCTCCCATTACTGAGAAAGATAATGTGAATTTACAGAAAATGTGCTCTCAGTTTAGCTTATAGATCACCTTCCAAACCTCTGTGGGAAAAGCATGAGAAAATAGTTTTCTCTCAAACATGATTCATGATATCACAGTAGAAGGCTTTTTCACATGGTAAAATCACCTTAGAACACACCACAATTCCTA
Source organism: Triturus cristatus (assembly GCF_964204655.1). NCBI lineage: Eukaryota > Metazoa > Chordata > Amphibia > Caudata > Salamandridae > Triturus > Triturus cristatus. The sequence continues at coordinate 609,532,134 of NC_140594.1, forward strand.
AAATGAGTATGGTACCATCAACAAATGATTTATAATGTAACTAAAGTCTTAAAACCTTCTATTAACTGCAAGGCTTTTTAATGAGGTGCTATCATGTATATTGGTCCCAAGATGGCTGCCAACACTTCTTGGATGAAGTGCTGACAGCCAATCAGATCTCAAGATAAGATGTGTGGTTAGGCACCGCCCAGATATATATGTGATTTTACTTTTGATTTTCTCAGGAACTACTGAACGGATTTACACCATATATGCAAAAGGCACATGCCTGACCTGAGGACTACCTCTTTGCCAAATTTCAAGTAATTCTGTTCAGCCGTCCGGGCTGTACCTTCGACTAAGGGTCCTATGGGAAAATGCATGGGGAAAACGCGTTTTGGGACCCCCCTTTTTTCTCAGCCCCCGCTTGATGAATCACCCCGAAACTTTCAGGGTAGGAGCTGAGTGGAGCGCCCCATTAGTTTTGAAAATGTCACAAAGATAAGTCAACCGGCGCCAAAGTTATTCAAAATAGAATTTTCAGATTTCCTATGGGAACTCGGTCCTAACTATAACTATCTACTTGCGACCGCCAGTAGATAATGTATGTGATGTATTTGTTTTGCAGTAGTATGTTTTGTGATATATGTGTTACATTTTTTGTAGCTATTAATCTTATTTTAATTCAATTGTGCATTTTCTAGTTCCGTAGTGGCTTGAGGGTTTATAGGGGAATAGGGTGGAAAGTCATTTAATTATAATACATGAATGAATATTTTTTATTTATTAATATGTATTTAGTTGAGATTTTGTCATGTTAATTGTGTTTTACATTTTTTGGGGTGCATTTTAGGTGCGGGTTGTGGAGTTTATAGGGGTAAAGATTGGAAAGTAATTTATTTATAATTTATGAATAATTGCTAATTAATATTCATTAATTGACAGGTAATTATTGTAATTGTGTAATTAATTTTAGGTGTGGGTTGTGAGGTATTTAGGGGTACATGGTGGGAAGCAATTTATTTTTAATTAATTAATAATTAGTTGATAATTAATATTAATTGATTAATTGATAAATGATGAGGGTAATTGTTTTTTTTTGTGTTTGGGTTTTGGGTTTATATGAGTGATAGGTGTGGAGTAAATAAATGTTACTTACTTTATAATTAGTTGTTAAATACTATTAGTTATTTAATTGCAAGAATGTTTTAATTGTGTAATTAATTTTTTTACAGTTTAATTTTAGGTGTGAGTTGTGGGGATTATAGGTTTAAAGGGTGGGAAGTTAATTATATTTTATATGTTTTAATTAGTTTTTTAATTAATAATATATATTTAATTGATAGTTATGTTAATTATGCAAATACTTTTTTTATTTTTGATGTGGGCTGTGAGTTGTATGGTATTATAGGCTGGAAAGTAAATAGACTACATTTATGGAATAATTAATGTTTTTATTAATAAATAGTTTCTAAATAAAAATATATATTTATTTGTTTCATTTTTTATTTTTATTTTAATTAATATAATATTTGTAGGTATTTGTGATATGTATTTAACATTATAATACGTTTTAATTTTTTAATTTATTTCTATTTTTACCATATTTCTATTTTTTAATTACTCTTTAAAAAAATTTTTTTATTCTGTTGATATTTTGTTTGTTTTTAATTTTGAACTGACTGGAGTGAGAATTATTGTACCCACCCACTTTCCCTATTGATGCACTGACTGGAGTGGGAATAGTACATTTTATTCCTCCACTATCCAACACTTTCCCTACTGTTACACTCACTGGAGTGGGAACAGTAAATTGTATCCCTCTGCTATCCAACACTTTCCCTACTGTTGCACACACTGGAGTGGGAATACTAATTTTTACCCCTCTGTTATCCAACACTTTCCCTACTGTTGCACTCACTGGAGTAGGAATAGTAATTTTACCCCTCTGCTATCCAACACTTTCCCTACTGTTGCACTCATTGGAGTTGGAATAGTAATTTTTATCCCTCCGCTCTTCAACACTTTCCCTACTGTTGCAATAACTGGAGTGGGAAATTTAAGTTTAAAGATTTTTAAATAGTTTAATGTTTTAATTTATACTAGAATGTTTTTAAATAGATTTCATGCTTTTGGTATATATATATAGGACCGTGTTTCCATAGGAAATCCGCAACATTCTATTTGGAATAACTTTGGCGCCGATTGATGAATCCTCGCGAAATTTTCAAAATAGGTGGGGCGCTCCGCTCCACTCCTACCCTGAAAGTCTCGGGGGGATTCGTCAAGCAGGGGCTGAGAAAAAAAGGGGGTCCCAAACGCATTTTTCCCAATGCAATTTTCCATAGGGACCTTTAGTCCAAGGTACAGCCCAAACGGCTGAACAGAATTACTTTAAATTTGGCAAAGAGGTAGTCCTCAGGTCAGGGATGTGCCTTTTGCATATCTGGAGTCAATCTATTAATTAGTTCCTGAGAAAATTGCAGTTAAAAGTACATACATAACTATAGGCGCGCACCGTGCGCGAGCGCAATTCTGATTGGTTGTTAGATGTCAGTAAACATTCGAATCGGTCGAAATCAGGAAGTGTCGGCCGCTATTTTGTCTCTCGCAGTCTGAGGCAGTGAAAAACAAAGGTGGAGAACGTGAAAAGGGGGCAGGGTGGACAGTTTCTGACCCCCTAGCCTTTGTCAGGGGGTCACTGAAGGACCCCCAAGGGTGAAAAAAACATAAATTTTTTCGAAAAAGTGCGGGGTGCGCGCACCGTGCGCGCACGGCACGCTCAACGCATCGTGGGTGCTTGGTGCGCGAAGCGCACCGAGCGCCCACAGTGCGCGCACGGTGCGCGCACGGTGAAAAACCTGAAAAATATATATATTAATAAATACATAACTTAGCATTTAAAAAACCGTACAAATTCACTTAAAAAACCATAGGTTTCACACACGTTATAGTTAGGAATTAGCATTTAAAAAACCTTGCAAATTCACTTAAAAACCATAGGTATCACACATGTTATAGTTAGCTGGACATTTCCCTCGTAAAAAACCAATGAAATTCCCCCGTTATAGTTAGTGCAGGCAACTATAACTCACGCGACCGCAATCCTCTGCTGATGACGTCAGATATTACATCACTGATTACATATGTGTCTTTCTGAAAAATAAATATTTGTAATATATGTATAACTAAAGATTAATGGAAGAAGACATGGGTAAATAGGTGTCTAAATACAGTGATGTAATATCTGACGTCATCAGCAGAGGATTGCGGTCGCGTGAGTTATAGTTGCCTGCACTAACTATAACGGGGGAATTTCATTGTTTTTTTACGAGGGAAATGTCCAGCTAACTATAACATGTGTGATACCTATGGTGTTTTAAGTGAATATATATATACACTCACACATATATATATATATATATATATGAGTGTGAACAAGGCGAAAGCTGAAACGCGTTGCTTGTGCAGTCAGTAAAAACCATACACTGCAACTTCCAAGGTGTCCTTGTGTTTTCTGGGATTTCTTTATATATATTTAGATATATATATATAAAAAAAATACATATATATACATATATATTACCTACTGGCGGTTGCCAGTAGGCAATTATGGTTAGGACCTATTATCCATAGGAAATCCCCAACATTCTATTTGGAATAACTTTGGTGCCGGTTGATGAATCCTCGCGAAATTTTCAAAATTCGTGGCCTGCTCCGGTCCGCTCCTATCCTGAAAGTCTCGGGGTGATTCGTCAAGCGGGGGCCGAGAAAAAAGGGGGTCCCAAAACGTGTTTTCCCCATGCAATTTTCCATAGGAACCTTTAATCGCAGCTACAGCCCGAACTGCTGAACGGACTTCCACCAAATTTGACAAAAAGGTAGCATTTGGTTCAGAGTCGTGCCTTTTGGTTAAATGGTGTAAATCTGTTCAGTAGTTGCTGAGAAAATCAAAAGTAAAATCACATATATATCTGGGCGGAGCCTAACCACACATCTCATCGTGAGATCTCATTGGCTGTCAGCACTTCATCCAAGAAGTGTTGGCAGCCATCTTGGGACCAATATACATGATAGCACCTCATTAATAAGCATTGCAGTTAATAGAAGGTTTTAAGACTTTAGATACATTATAAATCATTTGTTGATGGTACCATACTCATTTTAGGAATTGTGGTGTGTTCTAAGGTGATTTTACCATGTGAAAAAGCCTTCTGCTGGGATATCATGAATCATGTTCGAGAGAAAACTATTTTCTCATGCTTTTCCCACAGAGGTTTGGAAGGTGATCTGTAAGCTAAACTAAGAGCATATTTTCTGTAAATTCACATTATCTTTCTCAGTCATGTGAGAATGAAGTCTGACATTCTCAGTAAAACATGTACATCCAACAAGGGCAGAGACTGTCAGTTGATTCCTTTGTGTTCTACTGCAGCTTCCCAGAGTGTTCTAAAGAACAACTAGAGCGCTAACAGTACTACTTATGACAAACGTATGGCAAACCTAAAGCCATCTTGATTGGAATAAAGTGGTAACTCTTAAAACATTTAAGTTAAAAAGAAACAACATTAGGGGGTTCATTTTGCCATAGAAAGTATGATTAGGGCTGCAGAAAGAAAAATTAGGGCACATTTTGAGTGACTTCTCAAATCCTCTTCTATTTCATTAAAAAATTCTGACATGCAGACTGAAACATGCACTTTCAATACCAGCAGCAGACTTCCCTGGTGAGCAGTAGCTTTACTACAGTGATCTAATGAGCAACTAGAGTGCTAACATTCTGAATTTATGGCAAATGTGTGACACATCTGAATGCCTTCTTGATGGAATCAAAGTAAAAAACTGAAAGTATTTCCTACTGAGCAGACTGTAGTAAAGGAGGAAATTAGGAAATTTCATAACAAATAAGTCTCCCAAGATGGCCACCAGAGACAAAAAGAGACCAAATGTAGCACAAATATCACCCAGATGTAGCCCAAGTATAGCCCAATGACAGAATGTCCCAGAGTGTTCTAACGAACAACTAGAGCGCTAACAGTCTTACTTATGACAAAAGTATGGCACACCTGAAGCCATCTTGATTGGAATAAAGTGGTAACACTTAAAACATTTAATTTGCAAAGGAACAAAATGAGGGGGTTAATTTTGCCAAAGAAATTATGATTACTACTGCAGAAAGAAAAATTAGGGCACATTTTGACTTCTCAGATCCTCTTCTAATTCATTAAAAAATTCTGACATGCAGATTGAAACATGCACTTTCAATACCAGCAGCAGATTCCCTGGTGAGCAGTAGCTTTACTAGAGTGATCTAATGAGCAACTAGAGTGCTAACATTCAGAATTTATGGCAAATGTGTGACACATCTGAATGCCTTCTTGATAGAACCAAAGTAAACAAGCATTGAAAATGTTAAAGTTTAAGTTAAAGCAATTCTGTTTGTAATTAGGTGGCTTTTTAGCTTTGCTTTTATTAGTGTTTTTCAAACTTTCCTGTACATAACATGCATATGTATGCATATATGTATATGTATGCATGCATTTATATTTTTATCTCTATAGATATGCAGATTATATATATGTTTATATATGTATGTATATATATATATACACAAACATATATATAAATGCATATGCATATCTATGCATATATATGTGTGCGTGTAGAGAGAGGTAGAGAGAGGTAGAGAGAGGTAGAGAGAGGTAGAGAGGTAGAGGTGTAGAGGTAGAGAGGTAGAGGTAGAGAGGCAGAGGTAGAGAGGTAGAGAGTAGTAGAGAGAGAGGTAGAGAGCAGTAGAGAGGTAGAGAGTAGAGGATGAGTAATAGAGAGTAGAGAGTGAGTACTAGAGAGTAGTAGAGTGAGTAGTAGAGAGAGTAGCAGAGAGTGAGTAGTAGAGAGTGAGTAGTAGAGTGAGTAGTAGAGAGTGGTTAGTAGAGAGTGAGTAGTAGAGAGTAGTAGAGAGTGAGTAGTAGAGAGTGAGTAGTAGAGAGTGAGTAGCAGAGAGAGAGTAGTAGAGTAGTAGAGAGTGAGTAGTAGAGTGAGTAGTAGAGAGTAGCAGAGAGAGAGTAGTAAAGAGTGAGTAGTAGAGAGTGAGTAGTAGAGAGTGAGTAGTAGAGAGAGAGTAGTAGGGAGTAGTAGAGTAGTAGAGAGTGAGTAGTAGAGAGTGAGTAGTAGAGAGTAGTAGGGAGTGAGTAATAGGGAGTGAGTAGTAGAGTGAGTGGTAGGGAATAGTAGAGAGTGAGTAGTAGAGAGTAGTAGAGAGTGAGTAGTAGAGTGCAAGTAGTAGAGAGTGTGTAGTAGAGAGTGAGTAGTAGAGAGTAGTAGAGAGTGAGTAGTAGAGAGTAGTAGAGAGTGAGTAGCAGAGTGAGTAGTAGAGAGTAGTAGAGAGAGAGTAGTAGAGAGTGAGTAGTAGAGAGTAGTAAAAAAGTGAGTAGTAGAGAGAGTAGTAGAGTAGAAGAGAGTGATTAGTAGAGAGTGAGTAGTAGAGAGAGTAATAGAGAGTAGTAGAGTAGTAGAGAGTGAGTAGTAGAGAATGAGTAGTAGAGTGAATAATAGAGAGAGAGTAGTAGTGAGAGAGTAGTAGAGAGTAGTAGAGAGTGAGTAGTAGAGTAGTAGAGAGTGAGTGGTAGAGATTTGTAGAGTGAGTAGTAGAGAGTGAGTAGTAGAGAGTAGTAGAGTGTTGTAGAGAGTAAGTAGTAGAGAGTGAGTAGTAGAGAGTAGTAGCGAGTGAGTAGTAGAGAGAGAGTAGTAGAGGGTGAATAGTAGAGAGTGAATAGTAGAGAGCAGTAGAGAGTGAGTGGTAGAGAGTGAGTAGTCGAGAGTAGTAGAGAGTGAGTAATATAGTGAGTAGTAGAGAGTAGTAGAGAGTGAGTAGTAGAGAGAGTAGTAGAGAGTGAGTAGTAGGGTAGTAGAGAGTAGTCAGTCAGTGTCAGTCTGTGTCAGTCAGTCAGTGTCTGTCAGTCAGTCAGTCAGTCAATCAGTGTCAGTCAATCAGTGTCAGTCAATCAGTGTCAGTCAGTCAGTGTTAGTCAGTCAGTGTCAGTCAATTAGTGTCAGTCAATCAGTGTCAGTCATTATCAGTCAGTTAGTGTCAGTCAATCAGGGTCAGTCAGTGTCAGTCAATCAGTGTCAGTCAGTGTCAATCAGTCAGTGTCAGTCAGTCAGTGTCAGTCAGTGTCAGCTAGAGCAGCTCTGCTGACCTGGTTCTCTGGCTCTAAAGCAGCTCTGCTGACCTGGTTCTCTCCCTCTAAAGCAGCTCTACTGACCTGGTTTCTCTGGCTCTACAGCAGGTCTGCTGACCTGGTTCTCTGGCTCTAGAGCAGCTCTGCTGACTTAGTTCGTAGGCTACAGAGCAGCTCTGCTGATCCGGTTCTCTGGCTCTACAACAGCTCTGCTGACCTGGTCCTCTGGCTCTAAAGCAGCTCTGCTGACCCGGTTCTTGGCTCTAAAGCAGTTCTGCTGACATGGTTCTCTGGCTCTAGAGCAGGTCTGCTGGCCGGGTTCTCTCCCTCTAGAGCAGCTCTGCTGACCTGGTTCTCTCCCTCTAAAGCAGCTCTACTGACCTGGTTTCTCTGGCTCTACAGCAGCTCTGCTGACCTGGTTCTCTGGCTCTAGAGCAGCTCTGCTGACCTGGTTCTTAGGCTCTAAAGAGCTCTGCTGACCTGGTTCTCTGGCTCTAAAGCAGTTCTGCTGACCTGGTTCTCTGCCTCTAGAGCAGCTCTGCTGACCTGGTTCTATGGCTCTAAAGTAGCTCTGCTGACCTGGTTCTCTGGCTCTAGAGCAGTTCTGCTGACCTGGTTCTCTGCCTCTAGAGCAGCTCTGCTGACCTGGTTCTATGGCTCTAAAGTAGCTCTGCTGACCTGGTTCTCTGGCTCTAGATTAGCTCTGCTGACCTGGTTCTCTGGCTCTACAACAGCTATGCTGACCTGGTTCTCTGGCTCTAAAGCAGCGCTGCTGACCCGGTTCTATGGCTCTAAAGCAGTTCTGCTGGCCTGGTTCTCTGGCTCTAGAGAAGCTCTGCTGACCTGGTCCCTTGGCTCTAAAGCAGCTCTGCTGACCTGGTTCTCTCCCTCTAAAGCAGCTCTACTGACCTGGTTCTCTCGCTCTAAAGCAGCTCTACTGACCTGGTTTCTCTGGCTCTGCAGCCGCTCTGCTGACCTGGTTCTCTGGCTCTAGTGCAGCTCTGCTGACCTGGTTCTTAGGCTCTAGAGCAGCTCTGCTGACCTGGTTCTCTGGCTCTAGAGCAGCTCTGCTGACCTGGTTCTCTGGCTCTAAAGCAGTTCTTCAGACCTGGTTCTCTCCCTCTATAGCAGCTGTGCTGACCTGGTTTCTCTGGCTCTACAGCAGCTCTGCTGACCTGGTTCTCTGGCTCTAGAGCAGCTCTGCTGACTTGGGTCTCTGGTTCTAGAGCAGCTCTGCTGACCTGCTTCTTAGGCTGTAGAGCATCTCTGCTGACCTGGTTCTTTGGCTCTAAAACGGCTCTGCTGACCTGGTTTCTCTGGCTCTACAGCAGCTCTGCTGACCTGGTTCTCTGCACTCACAATGCATGCACCCGACTTCGCGAAAATATATTTAAAAATAATATACGTTTATTATAAGTACAAATATACTATTTTTATGAATATCTTAGATAATCTCGTGCCCTAATATGTATATTAAAGACACACACATATCATTGTGGAACATCAATTTTTTTTGCATGAGTCGCGCACCTAGCGCGCCCCAGCATGTATATGACGTCATGCAGGACCCGCCACCGCGCAAGCATCTCGTACTGTAATGCGCATGTGTCGCGAATGCGCGGGAGCAGGAGTCGCGGACTGGTCGCATACCAATCGCTCACATCACGTAATATTAAATGTATATGATGTAACTGAAAAACAAGCAGCCATCACACACCGTACGCGGATCCTTCACGACTTTTCTAAAATGGCGGCTAGAATCTGTGCACCCACCGTGATGTGTAAACTTTGAGTGCGCGTCTCCGAAAAAAAGTTGGAAATTTAAAATAATATAAATATATTAAAATAAAAATGAAAACAAAAAAACTAATCAATATTTCAGTTTGAATTTTTAATTTTTTTTATTTTTGCAATTTTCTGAAAAATATATAATGTTATTTAAAGAATAAAATATTTATAAATAAACAGTTAAAAAACTGTAGAAAATCAGTACAAAAAATAGGTATAAAAACTATCACACTTAAAAATTGGCATTTAAAAAACCTTAGAAATTCACAGAAAAAAACCATAGGTTTCAGGGGTGTTATAGTTAGCTGGCCATATCACTCGTACAAAACCATAGAAATTCCTCCGTTATAGTTAGTTCTGCTAACTATAACTCACGCGCCCGCAATGCACTGCTGATGATGTCACATATTGCATCATTCATGACATGGTCAGTGACATCACTGATGACATCACTGATGATATCTCAAATGACATCTCTGATGACATCACTGATGACATCATCCATGTGACAATCTGAAACACCTCATCATACACTAGTATAAACTTTCATCACTCACTGTAAAATACAGAGTACCATATTTGAAACCATTGACACACCAATACTAGTTACTATATACCCACTCACTGATTCCTAAGTCTACACACACAACTACCCATTCAACAACATAATCATTTATACATGCAGTCACTAATTAATAGAACACTATCAAATGCACTTATACACATATATAGACATTGACACATCAGCAGTCATCTTAGTCGGTTTGCAGTCATCCTACTCACTCATGAAAAAAATTAATCACACTTACATTTGCTCACTTACACAATTATCCAACAACACCTCATTTATTCAAACACTAGGGTGCCGATTACGATCCTGGAAAAACCGGGTACGAACCGTCGGTCGGAGCGTTTTCTCCGTCCGACTCGTACCCGGTCGTAAAAATATACAAACATGGAATTACGATTCGCACGGAAACACCATTTCCGTACGAATCGTAAACAACACCGTCCGACGAAAATATACATACGAATGTGATCCGGGAATGCTCCGACGTGACGTCGGGACGCTGTCAGGCAGCGTTTCACGACCCAGGAAGTACGATTCGAACCGACAGCAGTCCGGACGGCAATATTTTCACGGCACCCAAAAAGTGCCGGAAAAGCGAAGTACGCCGCAAAACGACCAGAATAGGGGGGCCGGTACGCGGCGTAACCCCCCCAGCCCCCGTGAGTTCACGCCGAACCCCCCCCCAGCCCCCGTGAGTTCGCGCCGTACCCCCCCCAGCCCCCGTGAGTTCGCGCCGTACCCCCCCCAGCCCCCGTGAGTTCGTGCCGTACCCCCCCATGCCCCTGTGAGTTTGCGCCGTACCCCCCCCTGCCCCCGTGAGTTCGCGCCGAACCCCCCCCAGCCCCCGTAAGTACGAGCCGTACCCCCCGTGTATGTACACCCGCGTACGTACGAGTCGTACCCCCACCCGTGTATGTACACCCACGTACGTACGAGTCGTACCCCCACCCGTGTATGTACACCCCCGTATGAGTTGTACCCCCACCCGTGTATGTACACCCGTGTACGTACGAGTCGTACCCCCACCCGTGTATGTACACCCCCGTATGAGTTGTACCCCCACCCGTGTATGTACACCCGTGTACGTACGAGTCGTACCCCCACCCGTGTATGTACACCCCCGTACGAGTCGTACCCCCACCCGTGTATGTACACCCGCGTACGTACGAGTCGTACCCCCACCCGTGTATGTACACCCCCGTACGAGTCGTACCCCCACCCGTGTATGTACACCCGCGTACGTACAAGTCGTACCCCCACCCGTGTATGTACGGTGCGTACCCCCAGCGCTACGGACTTCACTTTTCACATTTGTACGGTAAATCGTCCGAGGACGTGTCGGACACATTTTCCGACCCAAGGACGTGTGGGGAATGATTCCCAATGCGGTTCGTATGGACTTTGCACCATGCGAATCGTGATTGCCAGTTTGTACGGCACTTGTACGATTCGTACGGTAAAAAGACCGGATACGAGTCGTACGGGGTAATTTTTTACCGGATCGTGATCGGCACCATAGTAACTCATAGTTAATATGTTAAAAAATCACCATTACAATTATACACTCATTCATATAGTTACTCTGACAATCACGGACTCTTACACATACTTATTTATATACACCAACTCTCACATACTATGCCTTTTATTTTTTTACTTTGTTGAAGATGTACTACTAAAACATATATTCGCTCACCAACACACAAATAAATACACTCCGTCACCCAAACAACTGTTTCCACATGCACTCTTAAACCTATACACCTAGTCAATCAACCATTCACACATCTATGCATAGAGTTACACACATGCCATACAACCACACACACACTCAGTGTCCCATACAAATACTCACCCAACTAATCAATAACTAATATACACACTCATGTAGTTAGTGACCAACTGATGCAGCATGTTATACAATAACAGAGACAGTAATGCACACATTCACATAGTTTAGTTACTAATCCATGTATTAAGTGAGATACCTTTAATTACTCAATTAAACAGACAGTCAGACAGCTACTAAATCCTCCATCCAAACAGTCATATATCCACTCAATCTTCAATACAGATTGGCATATATATAATACATATTTAAATTTCAAACTAAACCACATTCACTGGATGATGTCATCAGTGATGTCATCAGTGATGTCATTTGAGATGTCATCAGTGATGTCACTGACCATGTCATGAATGATGCAATATGTGACATCATCAGCAGTGCATTGCGGGCGTGCGAGTTATAGTTAGCTGAACTAACTATAACGGAGGAATTTCTATGGTTTTGTATGAGTGAAATGACCAGCTAACTATAACACCCATGAAACCTATGTTTTTTATCTGTGAATATATATATATATATAATTAGTTTAATAATTGTTTTAAAGTAAATATATATATTAATTATTATATGTGTTTAACATCTTTAAATTAAGTGTATTTGTTATATTTGCTAAAATGTAAATTACATGTATTTTTTTAAATTAATTGTTTTCTTTAATATGTTTAATATTTATTAATTTATTTTACATATATATAAAATCGATATTTTGTACAACTAAATTTATGACATCGATATTTTTTCCTATATTTTTTTACTTACCATTATAAGTATAGGATGTAAATATTTTTGACATCGATATTTTGGTCAAAATATTTTTGTATAGGGATATTTTGAGTGTTGATAGTTTGTCAGTGTACCCACTGGCAGACCCACTCAGAGACTCATGCACCCACTCACAGACCCACTCAGACACTCATGTACCCACTCGCAGATGCACTCAGACACTTGTATACCCACTCATAGACCCACACAGAAACTCTTACACCAGCTCACAGACCTACTCAGAGACTCATGTACCCACTCACAGGCCCACTCACACCTCTACTAACAGACCAACTCAGACACTCATGCACCCAGTCAGAGACCCACTCAGAAACTCATGCACCCACTCACAGATGCACTGAGAATCACACATTCATTCACAGACCCATGCACCCACTCACAGATCCACTGAGACACTCACACGCCCACTCACAGAACCACTCAGAGACTCATGTGCCTACTCACAGACCCATAAGAACAAAAAGAGAGCGAGGAAAAAGAAAAACTTGTCCTCTTCCCCTGAACAATATGATCAAACAAAATGGACAAGTTTCATGACTCAAAGCAAACTTTTTTTGCTGTCATTGTTGAAAACAACGTGAAAGGAGAGAAAAAGCACAACTGCTGTGTAAGAAACCCCTCACCCACCTACCTGGTAGGTGGCATGCTTCATCATCGGGGCCCAACTGGATTGTCTAGCACAATCCAGTTGTGCTACAACGCCTGAGATACAGCGGAGCAGGGTTTTGAGCAGTAAGTGAAGTGCTATGTTTGAAGTGATTTAAGAGTTAAAAAAGTCTCTGGGAGATGCCCTATGAAAAACTTTAATTATAAGGGTCCCAGGACTAATGTAAAAAAGAGTTTTTTAGCGGGATACGTAATAGGAATGTTATTTTCCTTATATCCCTAGTAACTGAGGTCAACTAGTTTCAGCCTTCTTGATGGTTCTAGAGGCTTTCGTCAGGAAACAAGCGGAACCGAACGCCGCCCTAGGTATTTCGGACCTGTCCTCCCTTACAAACTGGCAAGCGGAGAATCTTACGGCGTTCCATTTCCAGAGGCATAACAACCTCTATACTCAAGTAATCTCGAACGGAGTTACTGTGAGTACCATATCACTACACTCACAGCACACTTTAGGGTGTGTGCTGATATTTACACGTGGCCTATACATTACTTTTACGGCCACTCATCAAAATCATTTTTAATTTTGGTTGGTCCTGACGAAAGCCTCTAGAACCATCAAGAAGGCTGAAACTAGTTGACCTCAGTTACTAGGGATATAAGGAAAATAACATTCCTATTACGTATCCCGCTAAAAAACTCTTTTTTACATTAGTCCTGGGACCCTTATAATTAAAGTTTTTCATAGGGCATCTCCCAGAGACTTTTTTAACTCTTAAATCACTTCACACATAGCACTTCACTTACTGCTCAAAACCCTGCTCCGCTGTATCTCAGGCGTTGTAGCACAACTGGATTGTGCTAGACAATCCAGTTGGGCCCCGATGATGAAGCATGCCACCTACCAGGTAGGTGGGTGAGGGGTTTCTTACACAGCAGTTGTGCTTTTTCTCTCCTTTCACGTTGTTTTCAACAATGACAGCAAAAAAAGTTTGCTTTGAGTCATGAAACTTGTCCATTTTGTTTGATCATACTCACAGACCCACTCAGCTACTCATGCATTTACTCACAGACCCACTGACAGACTCATACACACACACACAGACTGACTAAGACACTCATTCATCCACTCAAAAACCTATTCAGAGAATAACACATCCAGTCAGAGACCCACTCACAAACTCATACACCAACTAATAGATCTACTCAGAGATCCATGCACCCACTCACAGACCCACTGTGATACTCACGCACCCACTCACTGATCCACTTAAAGATGTTGCAACCACTTACAGACCCACTCACTCATGCACTCACTCATTGATCTACTCAGAGACTCATGCACCCACTCACAGACCCACTCAGACACCCACACACCCACTCTAAGACCCACTCAGAGACTCACACATCCAATAACAGACCCACACAGAGACCCATGCACCCACTCACAAACCAACTGAGATATTCATGCAGCAACTCACAGATCTATCCAGAGACTCATTTAACCACTCACAGACCTCTCCGGCACTCAAGCACACACTCACAGGTCCACTCAGAGACTCATACACCCACTCACAGAGCCACTCATACACCCACTCAGACACTTATGTATTCACTCACAGACCCACTCAGAGACTTACACGCCCACTCACCGACCCACTCAGATACTTATATGCTCCCTGACAAACCAACTCAGTGACTCATGCACCCACTCACAGACCCACTCATACTCTCATGTACCCACTCATAGATCCACTAAAACACTCAATCACTCACTCACAGACCCACTCAGACACTCACCCCATGCAGATATTAATGCACCCAGCCAGATGTACAGTCACTTATATAGTTGTGAATTTTAAATTTGCTGGTGTCTATTGAGTATCTGCGTCTGTTTTCCCCTTTTGCGACAAATTTGCAAATTTAAAAAAATAAATAAATAAAGGGATTTAAAAAGAAAATGAACCGGTGTTTGGAAAATAGGGTGGTTCTGAGAAGAGCCTTCTGAGTTCATTGTGTGCAGATGATGAATACACATAAAACAGGATGCAGTGTTTTAAGTTGTTGCGGAACTTCCTGGTGCCTTTCTCTTTCAAGTGAACTCCATCACTTCTATAGATACCATCCATGTTAAAGCGCAATTAGTTGTTGTAGATAGAGCCCATGTAATGTCTCTTAGGAATGCAGAAACAGTTTTATTGACATGTTTCCTGTCTTTGTCTATCTTGGACAGAACTCATTTGACCACTTCTCTTTCTGCCTTTGACATATGTTGAAGAATACCAAGGCAGTCTGAGGGAAAAGAGCCATGAGTGGATCAACGGTATCCTTCATTAGGAGTTCCCGGCCTACCCCTGTAAGTGTGCCTAGGTCATTGCCACCACAGTGCACAATCATGAGGCCAGGGCGTTGGCAAACCGCAATGCTTTTTATCAAAAGCAGTAATTGATGCCACTTTAACCCTCTCTGGCCAATACAAGTAATGTCCATATTAGGCAAGCCCAAGTCCCTGTCAATGTCACTCTTTCTAGCACTCTCTCTAGCAAAACACAAAGCTGTGACCCACAATCCATACTCTAACCATTTTGAAGGCAAGGATGAGTAGCACACAGGAGAAGGCTGGTGCAGAATGCAACAGTTTTCAAAATAAAAGAAATTTCAAATGGAGGACAGTACCTGTTTTACAAAAGGACATATTTGATTGGGTGGTGTAAATATGCAGGTAGTTAAAATTAGGTATTGATTTTTTTTTTTTTAAAGTAAGTAGATCTGTGATTGGCTCTGGTGAAAATAAAAAAATGTAATGCAATCTTTGATATTCATTTAATTACAAACAGTCAACCAAACCTGTTGCATTTGAGTTGGAAAGTAATATGCTGCTTCTAGAATGTGTTGTGAACTTGTGATCTACTGGTTCATGAAGGTGCTCTAAAGGGAGTTGCCATGGTAACTGTGCTAAGAGAGTGTGGGGGAAGGGCATTAAGCAGACTGTAATCTGTTTGTTAAAATTACTGTGGTCTACACTCATTATTTATTAAGGAGGTTTATTTTCTTAGTGACATGTATGTAATAAAGATTAGGGCAGTTGCAAAGTATGAAGAGTACAAAGCTAAATATGTTTTTGGACTCCAGTAGTTATTCGCGAATTAGTAGCAAAGTTGCAGGGGGGCCGTGCTGAGAATCACGAAGAATTAGTGAATACACCCAAAAACTCTGCCACATTGGTCTCCTTTTCTGGAGTGCAACAAAAGGGTTAAGAAGCAATAACCATTTAGAAGTGGTTTAATAAAATTTAAATATGAAAGGGGCGATTTGATTTGATACCTTTGACAGTATCAGTGAGAGCAAAGTTGAAAAGGTTGCCATTAATGATTGCTTTGTATGAGAGAGGTATGCCTTTCTTATGCTTAGTTTTTACATTCACACTGAGCCTACAGTCTAACTGACAGCATCCAAAAAACCATCTGATCAACAAACTCAATTTACAGATATGTGAATTACAGTGCAGTTTAAAAAAATATGATTTTAAAGGTATGTGTATAGATGAAGTTAATAAAAGTATATGATATATACAAACATTTTGTGAGTTTATTAGAGAGTCTGTGAGTGGGTATTTCAGTGTTCTTGTGTGTTTATGAATGTGTGTGAGTTTCTCTATGTGTGTTTGAGAGAGTATGTGAGTGTCTGTCTGAGTCTGATAGTAGGTGTGTTAGAAGTCCTTTAATCATGTGTTGTCCTGGAACTGTAGAGTGTGAGTGTGTGTTGTTTTATGGCATGGTCGAGTTGGCATTAAAAACTCCTTGCTGAGATTTAATCTTCTGTTTTACTACGTATTAGTTACCCTTTAGGTGAGGGTAGATAAGACATAGAGCAGGGTGGTATGTGCTTAGAGGGTTAGACATGCACTTCAAAGTCTCACTGACTTACATGTGTAGTTTGAGACCCCTAGGCACAGTTAAATGTGAGTCTTTCACCCATCCTACAACATATTTACAAAAGCAGAGTTACTCACTTTGCCTGTAAGGCATGTAATATTCAGAGACATACCCATACAGCACTTATGCATACAGCAGTAACAAAGGCAGTTGCATACACATTCATAAAATCCAACAGTCAGTAATAGACGCAGTAAGTAATTTATACAGCCACTTACTCAGGCATAAAGAGATTGTGACTTAGGGCCAGGTGTGCACGGCCTGTTAAGGAATGCTAAATGATTAATAAACAAAAAGAGGTACCCCTTATGAATGATTTGTAGGTCTGGGAGCAAGGGGGAAACAACCATACAATACTGCAAAATACTCCCACCTGACCTATATCATTTTACTTTAGGTTAATGTCAGCTCTATGGGCCACCATTTGCTATACAGACACATCACCTTCATTGATTTTTTTACTTCATTTTATTCTGTAATTTCGTTCATTTTTTTACTTGTTATCTTTAAGGAAAGATATCTAATATTCATTTTAATTATAGAAAAGTTAAAAATGTTTACATAAAATCACCAAACATGTTTAAAGTGCAATAGATACAAGTGTGCAATTCCGATATGTATGTCATATTCTTCTGAAACTGTTGTCTTAATTGCAATTTACATAAAAACATTAAGCATATCCCCATGGTATTACCCCACTTACATCCTGACCTATCATTCCACTCCACACTAACACACACTCTTCACATACATATACTTCCCAGCCTTCAACAGCATACACTGATGGGATCACAGAGATGATATTTCAACCATCCGTGGTTGTGTTGCCAACTGGGATATCAGTCAGCCCGGTCGGCGTACGTTTCAATGGAAATTATAACTTGTATCCACCTTCTTCAGGACCACTCATTATTAGAAATTTTAATGTGAGTGGTAGGGGATTATAATAATCAGTAGATGTTATAAAGCAAACAGGGTTTCTTTTTTGGACGGGGACACCTTTAGTTTGGACTTTGAGGCAATATCTGAGTGGCTGTTATGCCTGTAAGTTGATATCCATTCGTGATATATGAGGAACATGGAACACCCAGAAATGAACTCCCAATTAGAAGATGATGGATGACTGGCAGGCGAATGTTTCGAAGATTCTATTGATATGTATGTTCGTGAGTCTGTATTCTGCAGTGCAGAGTACTTACTAGATGTGAATTCTGCTTGAAAGAGAATAGCGGTGTGGCAGAGATTCTGGAGTGAGTTGTCTGCTGCTCAGCGCGGTCAGTTCATCATGTCATATTCCGCGCCCTATTTACAAAGTGACGCATCTAAGCAGGTGTGTCTCTTTGTAAATCCCTGCACTATATTGTACCTACTTCAGGTATAATGTATGCAGGGTGGGCATTCCCACGTAAGTAAGTCTCGTAGGAGTGACGCAATGAAATCTATGAGATTTCACTGCGCCACTTCTAGGGAGCAAATGTGTCAATATCTTACGCCTGCCTCACAGCAGGCGTAAGTCTGACGCAGGCCCTTTCGCTTGCCCCATGTGAAAGGACACATTTGCTGGAGTTGCATCACTTTTGTGACACACTCCAGCAATGCGTCACTTTCGCGCCTACAGATACATCAGAAATACTGACATATCTGTAACTCCTTGCGACATGATGCGTCATACAGTAAATATGACACATCCATCATGTCACAAGGAGGGTGCACTGAGAGGTGTTGCATCGCTGCTTTCACGCAGCGATGCATCACTTCTCATAAATGTGGCCCTCAGTACCTAGCAGAGTTTGACCCGGAAATGAAAGACATAGTGAAATCAAAAATGTTAGGTACGTAATATCCAATATTGAGTCCACTTCCAGAAAACAATTGCCTTTATGAAGTATTTCAACACTACAGATACAGAAGTAATGTAACAGAAATCATAGAAGAAGGAAAATATGCAGTAGTTGGATGTGACGATTGTTTGGTGAGACACACTAAAGGAAATCTAATTAACCACAGAACAATTAGTTGCCAAACTCCAGACAAAAGAGAGTTTTTCTATTTGGCACTTCTACAACTCTTCAAGCCATGGCATGCTGAATCGGAGTTACGCGGATACTATGACTGCTATGAAGATTCTTTAAACGCTGTGGAAGACAGCATTCAGTGTTCAGTCTCCCCAAACTATTTGCAAATGTTAAATTATGAGATTGAACAGGAAAAGAATGATTGCTGCTGAAGTAGCTAAGGAGAGTTCCCAAAGCAGTGATAGTTCTGCACCACTGAGTCTAGGGCCTCTTGGACAACCCATGATTGAAAATGAAGCTGCAATAGCCAGAATGAGGTGGAAACTGCATTGGAACAAGCAAGACAGGAAACTGCTGGTTTCGAACACTTAGGGGGTCATTAGTATGGCGGGGGACATACCCCCGGGAAACAGGACTGCCTGCAATGCATGCGGCGGGCCCGCAACTACAATCAGGATGCGCCCACCACACTGGCGGGCGCATCCTGCATTCATGACATTGCGGGGAGCGGTGCTGAAAGCACCGCCTGCCACAATGCCACAAAAGCAAGTTGTGCTTTTCAATGCACAACGTGACAGGCACCGCGCGGTGCCTGCCTCGTTGTACATTGAAATGCAGGGGGGTACAGGGGGGTACCATAGGTACCCCCCATGTGCACCCCCCACCCCCAGAATCCCTGGGGGCCCGCTACGGGCCCCAATGTCGAAGACCGCATGCCTTTCCGTGGCGGCAACGCCGCCACAGAAAGGCATGTCCCCGCCTGCATATTAATATGGATGGCGGTGTCTACCAGACACCGCCACCATGTTAACAGCTTTTCCACCCGGTAGGCAATCGGGCGGATTGCCTACTGGCGGAAAACTGACAGAGGGTCTTTCCGTCCGCTGGGGTCCCCCCGCCATAGTAATATGGCGAGGGGAATTGGCATGCGGGTGGGAAAGAATGTCGGGCGGATCACCACCGCTTTGCGGGCGATGGCGATCTGCCCGACATTCTAATGGGCCTCTAAGTTGGACAACTGAACGATGAACAGAAATAAATTTACATGGAGATAAAAGACATAATAGAGCACGGATTCCTTCACAGGAAGAAAGAATGTAAATGCACAACATTTAAGCCAAAACTATTATACATCAGTGGTCAAGCTGGGACTAGGAAAAACTTTCATATTAAAGATCTGACCACTTACCTATGGAGGAGAACAGAATCAAATTTATTGTGTTTAGTGACAGCACCTACTGGTTTAGCTACACACAACATTAAAGGAATTACTCTACATACACTAACTATACTACCTGCTGAACATGACAATAATCTGGAATGCCAAATGTTATCTGATGAAGCTTGTCATGAGGTGTCAAGAGCATTGAAGAAATTGAAGCTTTTAATCATTGATGAGGTGAGCATGGTCTTATACTTAATGCTTGCCTTTGTACACTTGAGAATGCAACAGATTTTAAAAACAGCGTATGATGTGCTGTTTGGAGAAAAGCATTTAATTGTCTTCAGTGACCTACTGCAACTTACTCCTGTCAAAAGACAGCCTGTTTTCAAGACACCTCTGCATGATGAAACTTGCAACTGTTTGGAAATATTGGCAATGTAAACATTTGGCTAAACTTCAAATACAAGGAACTACTAATGAATATGTGTCAAGCATCTGACGTGGAATATGGAAATATTCTTAAGGACATTAGAGTAGGAGTTTTGACAAAGGAAGGGAAACACACCTTAGAAACTCTACTTATTAAGGAACTATTCTTCTCTAAGAACACAGCAGCACAGCTAATGTTCAATTTCATTGAAGAAGGGAAATTCATAGTCTATTTAATGCCTACAATTCAAGAGTGCTTCAATTTCTATGAGCAAATACTAAAAACTGGAGAAAGAAGGAATTTTGGAAGTTACAGCTATTGACAAAATGGAACACCAGGTAATAATACTACTAATAATACTAGTAAGAGGAAAGCTACACACAAAATTGGATTCATTGGAGAAATCTGTATCCCGGACTGCAGGATTAGAAAAGTGTTTACACATGTACAAAAACCTCTAGAGCAATTTTGTTGTTTAATTTAAATGTTAAAGGAAGGATCGTAAATTGTGCAATTGGTAAAGGTATTGACTTCATTGATTTTCCAAATAGGGATGAGGTTGAATATTTAGCTATAAAATTTGAGAAGATTGATGATGTGAAGCAGATGTGTTGTATGTTTTTTGCTTGTGGAGGACTTGTATGTTTGGCGGCAGACATTCCCAGTCTCTCTAGCATACGCAATAACTATAAATCTCAAGGTTTAAGTGTAGATGCAGCTTTTATTAATGTTGGCAGTACTGTATTTAAAGATGGTATGTCATATGTTGCCTTTTCTTGAGCAAGAACATTGTCCAGTTTGTTATATGGTTGAATTTGATGACAGGAAAGTTAGGGCTAATGCAAGTTGTGTCAGAGAGTACAATTGCTAAAGAAGTGTATGCACTCCTCATTTAGGACAGTATCCCATTTATGAAAAACAAATGATCTGTCCAAAGCAGAAGCTCACAAAATAATTTGTGGATGTTGCTGAAAATAAGAACAACAAAGAAGGTGTTAAGAAGAAAAAACTGGAGAATGAGGGAGATATTGTAGGTTGCCAGTTGTCAAACACTTCTGGTGTCAACTACTCTGCAAATGTGGTTTTCAATGTTCTGTTTCATTTACCACATCTTATAAATATAATTCAACAGAAACCACAGAAGATATGTTCTGCACTTTGTGGTTTGCTGCAAAATTCACATAGTGATAGGACTGTAATACATTGTGCTTCACGCATTCGAGATCTAGTAGATATATGTAGCGGATCAGTACTATTTACTCAGAACACTCAACAAGGTGCACAGGAATTTATAATGATCATCTTTGGAGTTTTAGAATAAAAATAAATAAATATAGATGACTTATCTGGACTAACTTACACATGGAACCATGACTTTGAAGACTGCTCTTTTACGTCTTCCACTATAATAAACTCTGAACGATTTCTGTACTTAACACTACCGGATTCCAAAACTGTGTCTTTTGACGGATTGATCAAAATGGTTAACCAAAATATGGCAGCCCAAATTGTAGATCAGCTGTTATGTCTTCATTGCATCTATGAAGAAATAAACAATACTTTGTTAATGCTACAATGATGCACTGCAGATGGATCTAAATTGGAAACCGCAAATACAAACTTCAAAGCAGGACAAATATCAATTTCTGGAAGAACTTATACAACTATGGCTATCATCTTTCATGAAGGACTTAATATAACATCTGGACACTATACTTTGTATTTAAAGAGGGGAACTGGATGGACAAAATGCAATGACACCAACCTTAAATTCAAACAAAAACTGCCTTTCAAACTTCCAAATTCTTACCTTGTTTTTTTACATTAGTGTACTGTTGATAAAAGAACTGATTAACTAATATTAGTGAGTGCAATGCATAGTTTCACTTAATAGTAGGGATATATTGCACACTTTTGGAGGGTTTTCTACAATTTATGTGATAGTTTTGTACCCACGGTTCAAGGATGAAGCTTTATACACTACATCATTTATGGTGTATAAGTAAGAAAGATTAGGCCATTAAAAAAGGTAAAAAGAAA
This sequence comes from Triturus cristatus, assembly GCF_964204655.1. NCBI lineage: Eukaryota > Metazoa > Chordata > Amphibia > Caudata > Salamandridae > Triturus > Triturus cristatus. The sequence goes on from NC_140594.1 coordinate 609,554,473, forward strand.
TGTGTTACTATAATGTGATATATTGTTACAACATAAGCAATGTATACTTTTTTGTTTCTGACATTTTGTAAATATAATATTACCTTATATGTATGTTCTTTTTCAACAGTGGTTGGAGTAATACATCTTTAGATGTGTCAACATATGTGTAGAGCCACACAAATATTTTATTGATGTACCCCTGGAGAGGGTCTTGATGCACAAAGAGCAATTGACGTGCTGTGCCTCCACTTTATTTTGCCTGGATAAGATGGTGAAAAACTCCATGCAATTGTTTACTGCATTGCCAGCTCTCCCATACAGCTATTAACACACACACTCACTAACCCATTCAGACATTCATGCGTCCCCTCCATCACCTAAACAGCCACTCACACATAACTTCAAACATCCACATACCCACACACACAATCAATTCCTCACCAATACAGCCACTAATGCACCCACTCACACACCCATACACACAGTCATTCACAAACCCATGCAGCCTTTGTCACACCCACATAGTCACTCACTGAAACAATTACACATACAGTTACTCACTCATGCACCCAATCACTCATTAATATAGAAAGTTGGCCATTTATATTCTTTCTTATAGATACACACACATACAGTGTATCTGTTTAAAACTAAGAAAGGAGGTTTTAATGAGAATTTTGGATTTTTTTTATTTTTTAACATTTTGCATTTTTATTAAATAAAAAGGCAACTGGAATATATATTAACTCAAAAACTAAAAACTGCAGTTACAAGTATCATCTAAGTAAAAAAAAAACAAGTTAACACTTGTAGTGCTTTGGGGCTTCTAAAACTGCAGCAACTTGTTGTTCCCCCACCGTTAACACTTTTTTACAGTCCCATCAAAATGTTCCAATTCTTCGGCGCTCCAGAGACTTCTGTGGGAGACGTTGCTCAACCTCAGTGGGAATAGGCTCCCCTGGTACAATTGGTGTTGCACCTGATGTTGATGCATTTTGTTGAGTGCACTCGCTCTGAGCTCTGGCCTAGTGGTTGTTGTTGTTATAGGTCTTCAGGTGGGTCAGCATGTTTGTTGTGCTGCAAGAGTATTTTTTAGATGTACCCCTGAACATGGTCTTCTCCCCAGAGGAGATAGTAAAAATTTCCCAGGCGATAGACTCGCACTTCACCGGAGGTTCCTCATCTGAAGAATTGTAGTCCTTAGGTATGGGACCTGTTCTCACCACCACCAGATGCCACTTTTCTTTTTAGAATTTTTCCCAAAAGACTCCAAAATAATTTGCTAATATTCAAAATAGCAGGTGCTGCAAGAAGTACTTCCAATCTGAGCACTGGAAGAGTGGAGAAAAGAAAACTGGGTAGGGACTTCCTTTCTAGAATAATCGAAAGTGGTTTGCCAAATGAAATCCCTTCTTTTCTTAATCATATGATATGCGCAAATGGTGGAGTAGTCGTGAATGCCGACGTAGTCGTGCAAACGGGAAATAGAATAAAACAGTGTTGTACCATAAAATTACATATTCAAATCTCACTTTACATGCTATATTAATGAATTTCTGACATCAAACATTGATTATAATATGTGTATATATGTTTTTACACATTGTAAAAATCATGCCGTTTTTTCAAATAACGATGATACCAGTACACACACTTCACCAAATTCAATAAACTCTTTACTTTGAAAGCTAAAGAGTATCTGATACCACTGGCCAAGGTAAGCCTGACTGCCACTGGTAGTAGTGGTCGAAGTGGGCGCATTGAAGGGGCACATGTGTCTATACTTTTTTAATTTATGGAAACCTCTTCCTCCACTTCTTGTCGAAAGATAGCCATCTCAGAATGGTTAATTGCATGAGTGAAATGCTTTACCTGCAATATAAGGGCAGTCAGACGAAGGGAGGGGCAAACAGCCATTCAAGCCTTCATGCAGGGGTATCTGCTTCTATGAAAGAAATGTATATGGGCACAAGTTGTTGATCTGCAAATGTAAAGAGTGCTCAGAAGCCAGTATTGGCTTTAATTGATGAAACCACTTGAAACTTCCTGATGACGCAGATGTTTTCTTGGAAGGGAGATACCAGCTGAGCAGTAAACTATCTGCTTTAATGGACAGTTATAAAAGAAATTGCACCAAGTATACTCCGGATATTACTGAAATATATATTTTGCACATGCTTTTTTGTATTTTAAACCTGTTTGCAGATTGTGTAGCACCACATTTTATACTGTGTGTAATGTAAGTTTAAAAGAATGAATTATATAATCACAGTGCTTTCTGAGACAGGTTGAAGCCCATTAGTACTAAAGATGCAGAAGCTACTATTCTCCACTGCTCCATGCTGGATTACATTCTGTGTCTCTATTATTATAAACAGAGACCACTGCATTGCATTCACAAATACAGTGACATTCTAGTTAGCATATAGAAAATTTTTTTAAACATAGAAATTCACTGAAAAAACAAAGGTTACAGGGATTTTATAGTTAGCAATTATAATTAAAAAACCTTAGAAATTCACAAAAAAACCAAAGCTTACATGGACGTTATAGTTAGAAAATAACATTAAAAAATAGATATCCATTGAAAAAAACAAATGGTTACAGGGATGTTATAGTTAGGAAATAACATTAAAAACAGTACCAATTCACTAAAAAATACAAAGGTTACAGGGACATTCTAGTCTGGAAATTGAATTTGAAAAACTTGGAAATTCACTGAAAAAACAAAGATTACAGGGACGTTAAAGTTGGGCTCAGTTTTCACATTCACAAAACCATAGAAATTCTGCAGTTATAGTTACCTGAGCTAACTATAACTTACGCCCCTGTAATGCACTGCTTATGACCTCCCATATTACATCACTCATGACATGGTCAGTGACATCACTGATGGCATCACTGATGACATCTCAAGTGACATCACTGTTGATCTCATCTATAGAACAACTCACATACCCTCTGAAACCCCTATACAATCTCTCATATACCCACTTACACACCCACACAACCACTGACATACCCATTCAGAGTACTCAGACAACCACTCACTCAGCCATAGAGCCCCTCACTCACCCAGCCCATTCACTCATACAGCTACTCATACAACCAGTCACTCACCCATACAGCCACTCACACAGCTACACAGTCATCCATATAGCTAGTCACATACCCATTTATTTACCTATACATCCACTCACACACAACCTCTCTACACACCCACTCATTCAGCCACACAACCACTTACATACCCATTCATACATCCATTCAACCACTCACACACCCGCTCACTCACCCATACAGGCCGTCACACAGACACTCACTCTCCAATATAGCCACTCTCACACCAACTCACTTAACCAAACACCCACTCAAACATCTACTCACTCACTCATACAGCCACTCACACAGCCACACACTCACCCATAGAGCTACTCAGACACCTACTTTTAACCCATACAGGAACTCACACACTCACCCATACAACTACTCACACAACCACTCACTCACCAATACAGCCACTCACACACCCACTCAGACACTGAGTCATTTACCTATTCAGCTACTCTCACTCCCACTTACTCACCCATATAGCCACTAACACAATCATGTACTCACCCATACAGATACTCACACACCCACTCACTTAGTCATATGGATACTTACACATTAACTCACTCACCTACATAGTCACTGACACAAGAGAACACTCATGCATACAGCCACTCTCACACTCACTCACTCACCAATGCACCCACTGACATACCCACTTACTCATCTATACAGACACTCACACAGCCTCTCACTCTCCCATTCAGCCACTTAGATACCCAGTTACCCACCCACACAGTCTCTCACACACATGGCCGGAATGGGGACAGCAGCCAGCCCTGGCAATCTGCTCGACCAGCCCCGGTAGTGGCGGGTGCTAATAAGAAACACTGCTCCTGCTGCACTGCTCCCGTTTTGTTTCAAGGGGCTGATATTGAAGCACTGCTGCTGCAAAAACAGCCCCCAGTAACAAACCTGGCCCCTACAGGTCCAAAACTGGCCCCCACCCTTCCGGACCATTGGGAAGATGCCTGGTGCCCACTATGGCCAGTCTGGCCCTTCTCACACAGCCACTCAGTCAACCATACAGCCACTCACACACCCACTCCTCCACCCATACAGCCACTCACAGAGCCACTCGCTCACGCATACAGCCACTCACATACCCATTTACTCAGCAATGCAGCTACTCACACACCCACTTATTCACCCACACGGCCACTCACACATCCAGTGACAAATCCAGTCAGTCGCTCAGACACCCACTCACATACAGATACACACAGTTCCACAGCCACTCACATAAAATATGTTAGAATTAGTATCACTCATTAGTAGTACACAAAGTATACCAATTTAAGTTTTGTAGTACCTTAGTATATATGTTTAACACTCATAAACTCTTAGAAAACACTCACACTCACTGGATTATGTCATCAGTAATGTCATTTGAGATGTCATCAGTGATGTCATCAATGATGAGACTGACCATGTAATGAGTGATGTAATATGTGAGGTCATAAACAGTGCATTGTGGGGGCATACTTTAACTGTTGAATATCTATGGTTTTGTGCAGGTGAAAAGGGATCCTGGCATTAACGTCCCTGTAACCTTTGATTTTTTTCAGTGAATATGAATGTATATATATATATATATTCACTGAAAAAACCATAGGTTTCACACATGTTATAGTTAGCGGAAATTTTACTGATAAAAAACCAATGAAATTCCCCCGTTATAGTTAGTGCAGGCAACTATAACTCACGCGACCGCAATCCTCTGCTGATGCTAATACTGTTTTTAGACACTTATTTGCCCATGTCTTCTTCCATACATTTTTAGCTATACATATATTACAAATATTTTTTTTTCATAAAGACACATATGTCATCAGCAGAAGATTGCGGTCGCGTGAGTTATAGTTGCCTGCACTAACTATAACGGGGGAATTTCATTGGTTTTTTATCAGTAAAATTTCCGCTAACTATAACATGTGTGAAACCTATGGTTTTTTCAGTGAATTTGCAAGGTTTTTTAAATGCTAATTCCTAACTATAACGTGTGTGAAACCTATGGTTTTTTCAGTGAATTTGTACGGTTTTTTAAATGCTAAGTTACTTTACGCCATTCGTGGCGTGCGCGCCCACTTAACGCAGTTCGTTCCGTGCGCGCACGGTGCGCTTCGCGCACCGCGCGCCCACTTTACGCAGTTAGTGCCGTGCACGCACGGTGGGCACGCGGTGCGATGACAAAGCAAGAAAGCACGTCAACAAATCTGTTTCTGCTTTCCTCCGTGACTATGGTATGGGTGCCATTTACCACAACAACTTGCGTTATGACATGCAAGACATTTATAGAGGAGATGGTGTGCACTTCAATGATGAAGGGAACAGAGTCTTCCTCTTGAACCTTAGACTCTGCATCGGTACTTACTTGTAGGTACCACTAAAAAATCATTTCATAAACACAACGGCTCTTTTTAGAGCCCCCTAATATCTAAACACTTAAATCTGATTTTCATTTTTTTTTTTTTTTTTTTTCTACCGTACGCTTACCGTAAGCTTACCGTACGCGTACCCCGTGATTTTTTTTAAAATCAATAAATGTTTTTTTTGTACTTTTCTGTCCTTCTTTGACCCCCTTACAAATGTTAGGGGGTCTGTAACTCTCCTCATTGCCCCCTTTCCTTGTTTTCACTCTTTTTTTTCAGAGTGAAATACACAAAATGGCGGCCGCCGCTTCCTGGTTTCGGCCGATTCGAATGTTTACTAAGATCTAAGAGCCAATCAGAATCGCGCTCGCGCACGCCACCGTACGCTTACCGTAAGCGTACGGTAAGCGTACCGTAAGCGGGCTCAGATATATATATTGATTTAAAGGCTATTTTCTCAGAATCTACTGAACAGATTTACACCAAACCTACAAAAGGCACTTCCTTGACCTAGGGACTACCTCTCTGCCAAATTTTGAGTAATTCTGTTCAGCCGTTCGGGCTGTAGCTCGTTCTAAAGGTCCTATGGAAAAATGCATGGGAAAAACGCGTTTTGGGACCCCCCTTTTATCTCAGCCCCCACTTGACGGATCCCCCCGAGACTTTCAGGGTAGGAGCGGAGCGTAGCGCCCCACCTATTTTGAGAAATTCGCGAGGATTCGTCGACCGGCGCCAAAGTTATTCAAAATAGAATGTTGAGGTTTTCCTATGGAAACGTGGTCCTAACTATAACTACCTACTGGCGACCGCCAGTAGGTAATATATATATATATATATATATATATAAATATATATATGTGTATGTATGTATGCTACATCAATGTCAACCGCATTCCGAGGGGATTAAGAATCTTAACGGCCCCCAGTTATGAAAACCTCAATCCCGATCACATGAAGGAATGGGCCGAAAGTAACCTTGAAGCATCTCGCAGACTGGTGTTAATCTTAATTAAGAACGCGGACATTGACAGGGCACAGTTGCTCAAAGAAATCGCGGAAATTTATGAAGACTTGGAAAAGAACGACCAGATGGAAGAAAAGGCAAAGTTGGCGAGTGAAATGACGGCCAGATTAAAGAAAGAAGAAGCGAGAATAATGGAAAGGAAAGCGTACAAATTTCAGAGGGATCGTAATGATTACGATCTGGGTCAAATCTTCACTTTCGCTAGGAAGTATGACGCCCTGCGAGGCCCTGCTACCAAAGCTCAAACCAACCCGAAAAGGACAAACAAAAACAAGGATCAAACGGATACATCGGTATCGGATCTGTATTCGCTTGGTGGAAGTGACTCGGAGTCCGAATTGAGGAATAAAGAAGTGGCAGGTCAGATGACAAAACCATCCCCAGGAGAAAAAATTGGTTTTTTGTGCCACGAAAGAATGCAAACTCTTCGGCCCAGAATACAAAAGAACTACAATGAAAATATACAAACTTCAAGCGGCAGCAGAGGCGCAGGGCGAGGAGGAGGCGCAACATTTCAGAGCAAAAAGAAGGGCAGGGGCCAATGGGGGCCCAACAAGCAGTAGCAAGACACTGTACAAAGCAAACCATTATCAATCTGACCGCATTGACACTCACTGCGGAGGAGGAAAAATACTGAAATTGAGCCTATCCTTCGCACCAGACAACAACTTTGATTACGCAACAACTAGGCTGGATATATATAAAGCTGTGAGAAAACTCAAGTTACGAAAGTACTTTATGTTGAATGTAAAAAAGAATGCAGGTTCTAACAATATGGAGATCTCTGAAGAGTTGACAATATCGGGAACACCAGTGTCCAGAGCATTATTTGAACTCTGGGAAACTGAAGGGGCAGGGTATGAGTCATCACAGAGACCAAATATCAATGCCGAGGAGGGAGCGCAAAACATTGCGCACATTTCTCCAAATACATCATTTAAACCTGTGTCAACCTTCAACCCGGTGATGCCTCGGGACACGGTTGATGTCTTTCATGAAAACGTAACCAGCCAATTGAAACAACTTCAGAGGTGAATTCAAAATCAAAAGTGGAAGTACAATAGACAATCTCAACAGTATGAGGTTCTAGTAACTAAACTAAGCAAAGAGAAGGATATCGTTATCAGGGGCAGTGACAAGGGTGGAAATATCATGTTGCTTACCCGCACAAATTACGACAAAGAGGCCTACTCACAACTCAACGATTGGCAATGCTATGAGCGCATAAATTTGGCAACAATGAAGATGGCACACAAAGAATATTATCAGAAATTGGGCCAAGTGGCGAAGCAGAAAAATGCTGTCAGAGAATGAATACCAATACCTCAAGAATGATAATCCAGTGACACCCTCCTTGTATTTGATCCCCAAAGTTCACAAAAATAAGGATACACCACCTGGCAGGCCGATTATATCAGCTAGAGGGGGGATTTTAGAAAGAACTTCCGTGTACATTGTCTATTTCTTACAATCCCATGTAAAAGCTTTGGAAACATATGTGCAAGACACAGGAGACTTTCTACAGAAGATACAACAAGTTGCATGGAAAGATAGTTACTGGATGATGGCATTGGATGCCACTGCGCTTTATACGAGCATAAAACATGAGGACAGATTGAATGCAACACGATACTACCTATCACGGAGATTGGAACAGTACAAAGATCATAATGAAATGATAATGAAAATGTTGGAACATTGTCTGAATAACAATATTTTCATGTACAACAGTCTGTTATATCGTCAACTGCAAGGCATGGAAATGGAGGCCAGTTTTGCCCAAGCTATGCCTGCTTACATATCGGCAGCTGGGAAGAACTGGTCCTCAAGGTCCAGTTCAAAACAGTATGGGAGGAGAAAATTGTCATATGGTTGCGATATATCGATGACCTTTTTGTGATATGGAGGGGCACGAGGGAACAAGCCGAGGAATTTGTGACTGACATCAATATCAATGAGTTAAATTTACGATTCACAGTAATTATGAGCCAGTCAACAGTTCCATTTCTGGATACCGAGGTATATATCAGCAACAATAAGATGGAAACCAAGTTATACAGAAAGAGTACCTCCGGTAATATGATTTTACATGCCGGTAGTGCACATACGGCCCATTTAATAGCAAGCATTCCCTATGGGGAGATGCTTCATCTCAGGAGGGTGTGCAGTAATGAACAGGACTTAAAGGTGGCACAACAGGAGAGCAGGATCAGGTTCCTCGAGGGGGGTTACACAAGCCATAGATAATGCCATAACCAAGTCTATGAAATTAAGCAGGCATGAATTCCTCAGCACATACAGGCAGGACGAAGAGTCAGTAACTGAAAACACTCTAGTTGAGGTGAACCAAGTGAATGTACAACCTAGCCCTTTTAGAATTATCACGGGCTATAACAGACAACACTCTGACATATTCTAAATCATCAATCGAAACTGGTCCACGGTCTTGAATGACCCTGTGATAGGCCCCACATTACCCCGCAAAGCATCGTTAACTTTCAGTAGAGCACCATCTATGAAAGACCGCTTGGTTAATACTAGCCCCGAAGTCATCGAGTAAACATCATGGCTTCAAACCAATAGCCGCTTCTACAAATGCAAAACATGCAAATCCTGCACACATGGCATCAATGTCAAAACATATAGAGATGCCTTCAGTAGCAAGGAACATCAGATTAACAAAGTACTCACATGCAAAACCGAATTTGCTGTATACGTTTTAATATGTCCATGTGGACTTAAGTATGTGGGCAGTACAAAATTGGCAGCACACAAACGTATTTTACAGCATCTCCGAGCCATAGCCAATCAAGACAATACCTATCCCGTGGCTAGGCATTTTAAGGAAAGACACCACAGTGACAATTCTGGTTTAAAGTACTTTGTGATTGATACAGTCATTGCAAGTAGAAGATGTGGTGACAGGGAGTCTAAGCTTCGTAAGTTAGAAACGAGGTACATTATACAGTTAGATTCCAAGAGTCCTGGCGGTCTGAACATTACAGAAGACTTACACACATGTTTATCTTAAGAAGTGATCATAACACATGCAGTGTAGGAGGAGTAAAACACCAGGGTCCATATTCCTCCATATTAATTATTTATATTTTTAATATTTGTTACACCAGAATTTGGGATTTTTACAATTTTATCCTATTTATTAATCTGCATGAAAACTGATTGTGTAGAAGATAACAGGATGATAAGCTGTATATAACTTCAATTCTTCTCTCTGAGTTGACATTGGTACAGGAACATCAGGGTATGAATGAGGAACATAAAAATGCTTTTAGATTATATAGTTTATAATAGTCTAATAACATAACAGAGGCTTTCCCACAGTAATATACAAAGCAGAAATTAATTTTAGCTTTGAAATACAGGATCAAATAGAAAGAGCTGTATGAGTTCAGTAAAAGGTATCAGAAAAAAACATATATAAAAAGACATGACTAAGCAAAGAGAGAATAATAAAAAGAGAATAAAACAAGAAATAAAGAGAAAAAAGAACTAAAAAAATGAAATGAGAAAACAAAATAATGACCTAACGGATGTTAGAAGGGTTTTTATATTTGACACTATGCACTTTTAGCACTTTTTGCACATTATTTATCAGATCAAGTAGAGGGAAGACTAAGCAGGATATGGCAAATGTTTTCTAAGGCATGTCTCAGGGATTGTTGTCTGTTATTTTGCACATTGTTACTCGCTATTTTGTACATGCTATCCCAACTGTTTAAGAGAGGACACAAAATCAATAGAGGTTCAATGAGGATTTAACCCGTAATTATTGGAACCACGTAGTTGACTACACACCTCAGAATATACGGTCGATGCATAATTAAGATTGACCTATAGATGGCAGTAAAATCTATGATTGAGGAACAGGAGGAGGTATATATGATTCTCATACTCTATTCGATACATGCACCATTAGCAAAATTGGACATACGAAATATATATGATCTAATTGTGTCCATCAGTAGTGGTTATGTTGACGTTGCCCAAGTACTGCTTGAAACAATATGTGATCTTAAAACCGCGCATTGTGCACAATGGGTATGACACGCCTTCCATCAGCGTTATTTGCACAAGGGTTGTCGGGATTGATCCCATAATAACTACGGTACCATGAATCGTGGATTTGAATTGAGTATGGGCTTATGATACGGGCCCAATTCAGCAGTCTATGCAATTTAATTACAATGATTAATACATATGCACTGTTTGCACACCTGTCATTTTTTGCACATATTCATTATGTATCCTAGGTATAATCATTGAAAAGTGAATAGTATACGCTCTGTTTACACATTTGCTGATTTTGCACATATTTATTAACAATATTACAGTGTTTGGATAAATACTGAATTGGGCAAAACGTTCCTTTAAAATCAAATGATGGTCGGTTGTTTACAAGTATAGAATGCAATTCATTGCCATAAGTATGTCTGCCATGTCTACTACAGGATCTGTCACGTGATTGATTTTGAATTAAGCACTGTCACTTTACAAACTGTGGATTGCCAATGTCATATTGTCATGTGATCATGGCTCGGAGGAGCCGAAACGTTATGGCGGCAGTTTACAACTAATAAAGAGAATTTGCACCTATTTGCTGGTCGGTGTGCGCGTTTGCTGCCGAAACGGTGGGGAAAGAATAGCCACCGCCCAGCTGTGGATTTTGGAATATATATATATATGTGTGTGTGTGTGTGTGTGTGAGTGTGTGTCTTCCTTTGGCGCTCCTCCTCTGGCACACCCGATCCAGCGGCACCCGCCCAACAAGCTCTGACACCGCTGTTTCCATGTCAGTTTTTTAGAAAGTTCATCTTTATTTGGCTTACAAATGGCATAAATGCACAGTCCTTATCGCCACAATCTCGGACCGATGCATTTCAGCAAAATGCCTTCTACTGAGTCACTGTGGGTTCAACATTGTGTTTCTTATATTTTGTGTCCCTTTTCCATATCATTGACCCCTGAGTGACCACAAGAGTGACACATTTCATAACTTTTTTTTGGCCATAGTTCTCCGCCATCAGTGATTTACCTCATCACATTTAAAAGGAACCTTATTACATTTATGTACATATATTTCCATACAAAATAATTTTTCCCTTTCTTCTTTTTCTACATTTTTGTACTTTTCTTACTTTTTGTACTTTTTTATAATTTATTTTTTATGGTTTTCATGTGATGAACGTCCGTTTTTATCACCTTGTTTTTTATCTATTTACAGGGTACATTTCATTATGTTTCATTTCATCAGAGTAAGAAACAAAAGAAAGGATAATTAAATTAGGAAAAATAAACCAACTGTTTCATAGACAATCGAAGATGTTCTCCAATGCACCTTCTATTGAAAAGGAATGACCACCTGTATGTCGATTGCACGATTGCAAAAAATTTGAGAGGGGCAATAGCCTGGATGTAAATGCAATTTTTAAGATGTTAATTCTAAAAAACATAAAAAGATTATTTTTCCCTTAGCCTGTCAGGCAATGTTAAGGTGCAATGTGTTTAGCGAAAATGATTTCCTCTCCCAAATATTCCCAATAAAGTGCTACGTGCTATTGCTTAACCCCTCATCAATAATAAATAAATCGTCTCTGGTCATCCAAACGATAGCAATAAAGTACGATATGCCTACTCAACCCCTCATCCTTGACGAAGGCCCTATCTCATCATACAATAAATAATCATAAAGTGCAAGATGCTTAAGTAAAGTGCTTATGCTATATCTTATATACGAGGGGTTCATATAAGATTTTTTCTTTTCATCTAGTCAGAGGACATTTATAATAAAGTGCTGGTTGGTCAAAAGTGCATGATGTTTTTTTCTGATTACCTTTCTTCTGCTTAGACTAATATAAATATTTTCTATATAAAAAAAACAGGGTTTTTATATATATGTATACATGTTCCTTTGTTTCTTCTTCATTTTTAAATTACATTCTGAACACCCCGTTGTTTAATATATACACATAACAAGGATTAGTCTGCACACTAGCATTTCATGGTATTGCTGACAGTCCTCTTACAGTTCATATGTTTATAATGTCATAAGTGCACAAAGAGTTCTGCATCTCAGTTATGGCCTCATGGTGTTTCTGTTCCCATCAGTAAAATCAATCGGGATTATTGTTTCCGCAGCTCACTTTCTCGATTTCCCCCCCTTGGGTGGGCATTGATGTGTTTGATACCCCAATAAGAGAAAGTTGACAGGGATCGATTGTGCATTTGATCGAAGTGGCAAGCTACCGGGTAGGTCTTATCCCCATTTCTCGTTGCTCTTATGTGCTGTAAAATTCTTAATTTCAATTTATTTTTCATACTGCCAATATACAGCTTGTTACCACCACATTTTAGTGCGTAAATGACAAACTCCGTGTTGTATGTTATCCTTTCTCTAATTGGTATCATATGACCGTCCATCGTGCAACAGCTCTTGCTGTTTATCCCGTATTCACAGGCCTTACTTGAGTTGCATTTTACAAAACCTTCCTGGTTCATCAACAACCATGATCCCATTTCTTGTTGGTTCTTTCTCGGGGTAAAGTGACTGGAGGTTAGATTATCCCCTAGGGACCGCACCTTTTTTGAAGTAATTTGTGGGCCTTTTTCAAAGATTTCAGTCAAATGTTCATCATTTTTTAGCACACACCAGTGTTTTTTGAGGATTGACATGACATTTTACTGTGCCAACTTGTACTCCAGAAAGAGCCTTTTGGTGGTGTGTCATGCTTGCCGATCACAGTCCACGGAAGAGCGCATTCCCGTTCAATATGGCCGCTCACTAATGCGCATGTGCAACAAGGTCAGGCGAGTAGAAAAGCCTGACTTCCGGTGAGCTCGGGGCTTCGCGTTCCAGTGTTGCTCCTCAGGCTGTTGTGGTGACTCCTGTTGTTCCGACCCGTCCTTGAAGATTCCGTAGATTCTCTGAGTCCTTGTTCTTTGCCTGTTTCGTGCCATTTTCCCAACTTAGGCTTGTGCTGAACCCTTGCCGTTTTCAGCCTTTTGTCAGAGCTCTGACTCCCGAGCCCTTCTCCTCCTGCTTGGGGTATTTTTTCTTTACGCGCACTATGCGCTTTCCAGTCCCTGTTCTCAGTATTTGACAGGGATTCTTGGGTAGCGGTGTGCTCCGCCCACCTTACCGGATCGTGTCCCGTGGGCCGGCCGGGTTTAACCGCTCCCGCCCCCTATTTCTCCGGACATCAAAGAATCAGCATCTGACCTATTGCAGCCACGTTTTCTCTAGTTTCACAGAGACAATCAGTATCCATCGCATTTGGGAGAGGTCTGGATCGGATGTGAACCTACGCTTCGGCAGACAGTGGTGTTACTGAATCATTACAAGGTCCTTCCCATCAAGACAAAGGTACTGTGCAGGGGTAGTCAGAGGGTGTAGTATACCAATTAGGAAGTACTACTCATCACTGTAATTTTTGTCTTTAGTGATACACCAAATGGAAGACGCTGTAGAACAAGGGTGCATGTCTTAAATAGTACCAGTGCCTTTCCTGTTAGACTCCTTAGGATTCTCCATTGCTACCATCACTGATCCTACGCTAGGTAGGCTATACGACTATTGTGTCCCTCGTTATTGTCTTGGGGGAGGGGTCAGGGTATATTTTCATATGCTATCTAGATATTCACTCACTCTTTGTGCTTTTCTAGATTTACAAGTCCCCAGACCACAGATGAGGTGAAGATTGCCGTTCTCTGGACACTACCCCTCTTTCCTTGTTTTGTTTCCCCTCTTTCCCCACTTACCTGTGTATTCTAGGGTTTGATAGATACACGGAGTGAGGGTGGAAAGGTGGGATTTAGCAATAGCATCTGTAAAACTCGGTGACGCTCCTGCAGAACGTTATCCGGTAAGATCCTGACAGAACGCGAAGCCCAAGTGGTTTGTTCTGCCCGGGCGCCATGGACTTACCCCAGGTGACATTAGCGGATTTAGCTAATATGATAGGGAATTTACAGATAGAAACACAGGCATTGGCCACTCGGGTTAATACGATACAAAGAGAGAGACATGGAGAAGGGGGTTCTAGGGACTCCGCTCAGGTGATACATGTTACCACTCCCCCGTCCATTCCTCTCGCTCCACCCGAAAGGTTTTCGGGGGAATCTACCAAATTTTCCACATTTATTAGTCAGTGTCAGCTACATTTCACTTGTAAAGCGCACTGTTTTCCCACGGAACAGGCAAAGGTGGCTTTCGTGATCTCTTATTTACGGGGATCTGCCGCTAAATGGGCAATTCCATTGATAGAACGGGATGACCCTTTGTTACAAGACTATGGGGTGCCGAACGTTGGTATTGGTTTCTGTTTATGTCCCTCCTGCCTTGCAGGCCTCCACGTTTGCTGATCTGGGCAAGGCCTTGTTGGAACTCCCTGAAGGGATGCTGGTGGTGGGTGGGGACTTCAATGCGGTTGGATCTGGATTGTTCGATAGGTACCCGCCCAGGGACACCGGGGGGGCTCAGAAGTGGCTTCCCGACTTTATAGATACTTTTGGCCTGGTAGACTGTTGGAGGCTACGACACCCCACCCAGAGACAATATACCTTCCACTCCGGGGCCCATGGCAGTCTCTCCCGGATTGATTACTTGCTCACCCTGGCTGCACACGCCTCACTGGTATCTGAGGCTAGGCACATGGCACGGGGTATCTCCGATCACTCGCCGGTGTGGGCCCGTCTGGATATTGGCCGGGTAGCGGGGGGCAGGGTGGCTCCCATTAACCCCTGGTACTTTCGTGACCCCAAGTTGCGCAGTGCGTTGCTGAAGGCAGTTGATCACTACTTTCAGGATAATCAGGGTTCAGTTGAATCGGCGGTGTCCTTGTGGGAAGCGTTTAAGACCGTATTGAGAGGGGAGGCCCTCTCCTTGGTAGTGGCCGCCAAGCGGCGGAGAGACGCCGAGGTGACACAAGTTGAGGACGAGATTGCGGCTTTAGACGTGGCCTTGGAGGAGGAGGTTGCGGCGGCTACACTGCATAATTTGAGCTTGAAGCAATTGGAATACAGGGATCTGGTGACGAATGCTGCCAAGACCCTCAGTAGGGAGCAGCAGGGTCGATTGTACGATGTTGGTGATAAGGCCGGGAAACTGTTGGCGTGGTTGGATAAGAAAGAGCGTGTTAATCGAGTGGTGCCGGAGTTGTCCATGGATGGGGGAGAGGTTGTCACTGACCCCGATGGTATAGTCCAGTGTTTCTCGGACTATTTTCGTACGGTATACACCTCGGTTTCGGATAGGCCTACTGAGGACTCGTGCGACTTTCTGCGTGATATTGCTCTGCCCTGCCTTTCTGCCATAGATAGGGATGACCTCGATGGAGATATAACTGTTGACGAAGTGGCGTGTGCTATCCGTGCGTTGCGCTCGGGTAAGGCCTCGGGCCCAAATGGGTTGCCGATTGAGTTGTATAAGCTCCGTCCGGATAAGTTGGCTCCTCACCTGCGCGCCATGTTTTGGAGGCGCGGGAGAATGGGTTTCTTCCGCTCGATCAACGGCTGGCTACGATTGTGGTAATACATAAAGACGGTAAGCCCCGGGATGAGTGTGGTTCCTATTGGCCGATATCACTTCTCAACGCTGAGCCGAAAATCCTTGCCAAGATCCTTGCCAACCGCCTGGTCCGTGTGCTTGGAGATTTGATCCACCCGGACCAGTCGGGCTTTATCCCTCACCGTAACACTGCACTGAATCTCAGACGCCTTCATGGAGTGATTGCTAGGACAGGCACGATGCGAGAGCCGGCCATTGTGGCGGCTCTCGATGCCACGATGGCTTTCAACACGGTGGAGTGGGCATACTTGTGGGCTGTGCTAGCCAAGTTCGGCTTCGGGCCTGGCTTTGTAGGCTGGGTGCGGTTGCTTTACGAGGGGCCCCTTGCTAGCGTAGTGGTGAACGGGCGGGCGTCGACACCGTTCGAGCTCGGGAGGGGCACCCGGCAGGGCTGTCCCCTGTCGCCGTTGTTGTTCGCCCTTGCTCTTGAACCGCTGGCGGCGTGGATACGATGGCACCCGGATATACGTGGGATTCGATGGTCACCCGACCACGAGGACCGTATTTCGCTTTACGCCGACGATATTCTGTTATACCTCACCTCGCCTAAGAAATCTCTCATAGTGGTTTGTGACGTCTTGACTTCGTTCGGTAGGAACTCTGGTCTTGTTATTAACTGGGGGAAGTCATACTTGTATTCCCTGTGTGGTGATGTCCTGCCTGTCCCGCGAAACTGCTCGATCCAGATCGCCCGGCAGGGCTTTTTGTACTTAGGTATCTATATTTCCACTGACCCCGCTTTACGATACGAGAAAAACTTGCTCCCTCCCTTGGCACGTTTGCAGCGGGACGTGGCGAGCTGGCGGCGGTTGCCGTTATCCCTCCTTGGTCGCGCCGCTCTGTTTAAAATGATGTCCCTTCCCCGTTTCCTCTATGCCTTGCAGAGTACCCTTGAATTGGTCCCGGCCAGTTATTTCCGAGAGGTCGAAAGCCTCCAGCGCGCGCTACTGTGGGAAGGGCGACCGCGCATAGCGATTGCTAAGTTGACGCTTCCGTGGTACGACGGGGGTATCGCGCTTCCAGACATTCGACGTTATTATTGGGCCACTCAGTTGAGCGCGATTAATCATGGTGTCTATGGTCCGGCGCTGAGCCCCGGCTATGCCATGGACCGGTGGCTGCTGCGCGGGGGTAATTACGACAGAGCGCTGTACTCGAAGTCGTTGGACTTAACCCTTACGGGGCCCACCAGGGTGGCCGTGCACGTGTGGAAGGTGGCGACAGATTCACTGGGCTGGAAGGGGAAGCTTACCCTCGCCACCCCGTTGTTTGACTCCGATATTCTGGGAAAGCTTTGGCATACAAAAGGGTTTGAGAAATGGGACCTAATCGGTATATCCAGGGTTGGAGACCTTGTGGTTAAGGGTAGGGTGAAGTCATTTGAGGAGCTGCAGAAGGAATATGAGCTAGGGAGCACGGAGTTCTTCCGATACGCTCAAGTGTGTCACGCCTTGCGGTCAGTCCTTGTAGAGGGGGAGACGGTGCCTGTGTCCTCTCCGTTGGAGGACCGTATTCTGGATGGCCATATGCCGGAGAGTACGATCTCTCTC
Source organism: Triturus cristatus (assembly GCF_964204655.1). Classification (NCBI taxonomy): domain Eukaryota; kingdom Metazoa; phylum Chordata; class Amphibia; order Caudata; family Salamandridae; genus Triturus; species Triturus cristatus. The sequence goes on from NC_140594.1 coordinate 609,572,095, forward strand.
ATCTATAAGAAATCAATTAATGTTCGGGCGGATCTTCTTCTAGGGTTGCGCGATCAATGGACTAGGGATGGCCTCGAATTAGATGATGAGGATTGGCAGTATGCAGTCTCCTCTCCCAAAGAGGTCGCGATCCCTGCGCGCCTGCGGCTGGTGCAGCTTAAAATCCTCCATAGAGTTTACGTGACAGGGCCTAGACTGGTCCGTATGGGTTTCTCTGAGGAGGGCTTATGTAAGAGAGGCTGTGGTATGGTGGGCACCTTCCTACATATTATTTGGGAATGCGGTGCGATCATGGAGTTCTGGAAGCGAATCCACGATGTGATGGGGGAGGTGACGGGCATCGTCATGCAGCCGGAGGCGCGGTGTTGCCTCCTGAATGTTTGGGGTCCTACTGACCACGACGCGGCACAGACTCAGTGGGTGACCCTAGGGAACATGGTAGCTAAGCGTGACATCGCTCGCCTGTGGGGCTCTGCTGGGCCCCCTACATTGACAGCGTGGATGGAAAACATGGATTGGTGCATGTTTAGGGAGAAGACAGTATATTGTGCTCGAGGGCGCCCCCGGAAATGGCACACCGTGTGGGGGCGATGGAACCAGTATAGAGGGGGCATATGCCTGCCCCCAGACCCCGACCCGCCTGAGGAGCAGCTTTCCCCTTAGCATTCTTTCCGGCTTTGTAGTCTTCGCTGGTATGTGTTTGCCTTCTTGAGTCTCTGCCTTCCCCTCCTTTCCCTTACTAGAGATCTGTGTCTGATGGACGAAATGGGGCTCGCCCCCCCCTGATGGGAACCCTTTTTGTGCTTTAAGTACTTATCGCCTTGCTTGTGTTTGGGTTTGGGTGTGTGTTTATTTAAAACAGAACCTTTTGATTCTCCTGTCAGTCAAATGTGGACGCTCGCTTGTGTTGTGTTTCTAAAGCTGCCGTACCCCCGGGTTGTCGGCTGAATAGCTGTGTCCCTGATTTAACAGAATAAAGGTTTTTAAAAAAAAAAAAAAAAAAAAATTGATCATCGTCTTCAGGAACGTAAGAGAGAAAGAGGGAAGCCGGAGAGCCGGACATTGACTTTCCGAGAGAAGAAACCAGAAACCACTTCCGTGGTAGATGAAGTAGAACCCATGCAGATAGGGACAATACGTGGTCCTTTGACCCCTGAAGAAAGGCGCCGAAGGCGTGATAATCAGTTATGTCTCTATTGTGGGAGATCGGGACACTTTCTTAGAAATTGTCCTACCAATCCCTTGCAGACAAAGAAGTCGGAAAACTAGAAAGCCCGGGGCCCTGTGAGGCCAGGACTCCGGGTTATTCAGGTTTAAGCGTCTCTTCTGCTGACCCTCTTATGTCTTCCTCCAGTCACTTTTTTGTCCCTGCTGAACTATTCTGGGAACAGGGACAGACAAAGATTCAAATCATGATAGATTCTGGAGCTTCTGGGAACTTTGTGGATAAGGATTGGGCCCAGGAACAGCTTATTCAGGCTCAAGACAAAGGCTATGTTGAAACAGTAACCACAATTGATGGAAGTGTATTAAAATCAGGACCCATCACACACAAGACGGAGTCCATAAAAGTCCTTCTAGAACCTAATCATGCAGAAAGACTAAAATTCGATTTGATTCAATCTCCTCAGTTCCCGGTTTTGTTGGGCCTTCCTTGGTTGAGGTTGCATAACCCCTTGATAGATTGGAAGAAAGAAACAATTCAGTTCCGCCCTGAGTGCTGCACAGCCCATACAGTAACAGCTAGCCAGGCTACTAACGAGACAGGGGTTGATGAGGGAAACACGTTACCCCAGGTATATCAAGATTTTAAGGCCATCTTCAATGAGGAAGAGGCCAATAGTCTTCCCCCTCATCGACTATATGACTGTTGAATAGATCTCCAAGCAGGAGCTAAAATACCGTGTAGCAGGGTTTACTCTCTTACGGAGAAGGAAAATCTTTACCTGAGAGAATATCTGGATTCCATGTTGGCTATGGGATTTATACGTCCTTCCAGATCTCCTGCTTCCTCCTCTCTGTTTTTTATACCTAAGCGGGAGGGGGGTCTAAGATGCTGCATAGATTATAGAGCCTTGAATAAAATCACGATTAAGAACAGGTACCCTCTCCCACTCATCTCCTCTCTCCTTGACCGAGTAAGAAGCGCCCAAGTATTTACGAAACTAGACTTGCGGGGGGCGTATCATTTGGTCAGGGTAGTAGAAGGAGATGAGTGGAAGACTCCATTTTGCACCAAGTTCGGTCTTTTTGAATATCTTGTAATGCCCTTTGGGCTTTGTAATGCCCCCTCGGCATTTCAATTTTTCATTAATGGGTTTTGAGGACTGATAGCGCCTATCACTAAACTATTGAAAAAAGGGGTTCCCTTTTTATGGACAACAGAAACCGATAAGGCGTTTCAAGCCTTGAAGACAGCTTTCACACAAGCTCCGGTGCTCCAACACCCAGATCCCAGGTACCCATTCATATGAGAGGCTGATGCTTCACAAGTTGCGGTGGGTGGGGTGCTATCCCAGGCAGACCAAACTACAGGGGAATTACATCCGGTAGCATTTTTTCCCATAAGTTCACACCAGCAGAATCGAACTATGCTGTTGGTGACAAGGAACTCCTAGCCATTAAAAAGGCATTTGAAGAGTGGCGTCAGTACCTGTTGGGGGCTAGACACACGGTTATGGTGTTCACGGATCACCGCAACTTGCAATTTTTAAAATCAGCCAAGGCCTTGTCCATGAGGCAGTTACGTTGGGCTCAATTTTTTAGTGAGTACGATTTCACTATTCAATATCGAGCAGGTAGAAAGAACGGTAAGGCGGATGCCTTATCTCGTTTAGGGTTTGATTTTCCAGAAGAACAGGTAGATCCACCCCACATCATACCTCAAAATAGAATCGTGGAAGGGATTTCGGAGGAGGAATTCCGCACTAAGGTGAAAACAGCCCAACAGACAGTGAGTGGACAAGAGATGATAGACTCAGTTGAGCATGTTACCAAAGAGGGGTTCATTTATGTTCAAGAAGGTCTGGTTCTTCCTACTTTGGACTTGCAAAGACAGGTTTTGGAATGGTGTCATTCACACCCTTTGGCCGGACATCCTGGAGTAAAGAAAACCACTGCCTCCGTGAGAAGGTGGTTTTGGTGGCCCTCTCTAGGAAAAGATGTGGAGCATTTTGTAAAAACCTGTCATGTGTGCGCCCAGAGTAAGGTCCCGTTAGAGTCCTGTGGGATTACTTCAACCCCTGCATACACCTCCGCTGCCATGGCACACAGTGTCTCTGGATTTTATAGTGGAATTACCACTCACTTCTACGGGACACACTACCCTATTGGTAGTAGTGGATCTATTTACTAAGACAGCCCATTTTGTTCCACTACAAGGTCTTCCTACTGCTGCTGAACTCGCTACGGTGTTCCTCCATCATGTAGTTAGGTTACACGGTTTTCCCTCTGTGGTCATTTCAGACAGGGGTACCCAGTTTGTTTCCCGTTTTTGGAGGAAACTATGCTCTCTGCTGCAGATGGATGTCAGACTGTCCTCTAGTCACCATCCACAAACTGATGGCCAGACTGAGAGGGTAAACCAGTGTTTTGAACAGTATATAAGAAGCCAATCGTTACACTCCAGTACAGAATGGGACAAGATGGTATGGGTAGCTGAATATGCTTATAATAACAGTCAACATACATCCACCAAATACACTCCTTTCTTCTGTTCTTACGGCTTCCATCCTAAGACCTTACCCTCTGTGACCACCTCAGAATGTACTGCTCCAGCAGTTAGTGAATTCATTCAGAACATTCAAGACATACACAAACTCACTCAGGAACATTTAGACCAGGCAAAAGCACATTATAAGAAAGGGGCTGATACTCATCGACAGGCAGAACCTTTGTATCAACCAGGGGACGAGGTATGGTTATCATCTAAATATATCCCTCTACGGGGTCCTTGTAAATTTAAACCTAAGTTTCTTGGGCCTTACAAGATCAAAAGAGTGATAAACCCTGTGGCTATGGAGCTGAACCTGCCGGTGTCATTTAGGGTACACCCTGTATTTCATGTTTCGTTGCTAAAACCTATGGAACCTGAGACTCGTCTTCCTCTGACACCTGCTCCGGTGTTGGTGGATGGAGAGGAAGAATTCAAGGTGGAAGCCATCATTGACTCAAGAAGAAGTAGACGTCGATTGCAGTATCTGATACAATGGAAAGGTTATGGAATAGAGGAGCGTACATGGGAACCGGCCAGTCATGTACATGCCCCTTGATTAATCCGTCTGTTTCATAGACGCTATCCTCACAAGCCCAAACCTGTGGGAGGGGTTCTGGGGGGAGTATACTGTCATGCTTGCCGATCACAGTCCACGGAAGCGCGCATTCCCGTTCAATATGGCCGCTCACTAATGCGCATGTGCAACAAGGTCAGGCGAGTAGAAAAGCCTGACTTCCGGTGAGCTCGGGGCTTCGCGTTACAGTGTTGCTCCTCAGGCTGTTGTGGTGACTCCTGTTGTTCCGACCCGTCCTTGAAGATTCCGTAGATTCTCTGAGTCCTTGTTCTTTGCCTGTTTCGTGCTATTTTCCCAACTTAGGCTTGTGCTGAACCCTTGCCGTTTTCAGCCTTTTGTCAGAGCTCTGACTCCCGAGCCCTTCTCCTCCTGCTCGGGGTATTTTTTCTTTACGCGCGCTATGCGCTTTCCAGTCCCTGTTCTCAGTATTTGACAGGGATTCTTGGGTAGCGGTGTGCTCCGCCCACCTTACCGGATCGTGTCCCGTGGGCCGGCCGGGTTTGACCACTCCCGCCCCCTATTTCTCCGGACACCAAAGAATCAGCATCTGACCTATTGCAGCCACGTTTTCTCTAGTTTCACAGAGACAATCAGTATCCATCGCATTTGGGAGAGGTCTGGATCGGATGTGAACCTACGCTTCGGCAGACAGTGGTGTTACTGAATCATTACAAGGTCCTTCCCATCAAGACAAAGGTACTGTGCAGGGGTAGTCAGAGGGTGTAGTATACCAATTAGGAAGTACTACTCATCACTGTAATTGTTGTCTTTAGTGATACACCAAATGGAAGACGCTGTAGAACAAGGGTGCATGTCTTAAATAGTACCAGTGCCTTTCCTGTTAGACTCCTTAGGATTCTCCATTGCTACCATCACTGATCCTACGCTAGATAGGCTATACGACTATTGTGTCCCTCGTTATTGTCTGGGGGGAGGGGTCAGGGTATATTTTCATATGCTATCTAGATATTCACTCACTCTTTGTGCTTTTCTAGATTTACAAGTCCCCAGACCACAGATGAGGTGAAGATTGCCGTTCTCTGGACACTACCCCTCTTTCCTTGTTTTGTTTCCCCTCTTTCCCCACTTACCTGTGTATTCTAGGGTTTGATAGATACACAGAGTGAGGGTGGAAAGGTGGGATTTAGCAACAGCATCTGTAAAACTCGGTGGCGCTCCTGCAGAACCTTATCCGGTAAGATCCTGACAGGTGTTATTATTCTCTTCCTGAGACCTTTGGGGGTAAAGAGACTCCTTTCTTGATTTTTCTTGGGATCTTCGTCTTGCATCTTCGTGGACATTCTTTGGAAATCCCCTCTGTTTGAACATCTTGAACAGCCTATTCACCTCCTCATTGTACAACTCCTCCATGGAACAAATTCCCCTTGCCCTTAACGTTTGACTGTACGGGATGCTCCATTTCAGTGCACAAGGATGGCCACTATTAGCATGCAGAATGGAGTTGGTCGCAGTAGGTTTTCTATGGATCCTGGTGGTTAGGGTATCCCCCTTGGCCTCCAATTGTACATCCAAGAAGGTACAGCACTGTCGGCTCCATGTATATGTGAACTGCAAGTTACATTGATTGGTGTTCAACTTATTCATGAAGAGCTCCAGTCTTTTCTCGCTGCCCTCCCATAGGATAAACAGGTCATCGATGAACTGGTTCCACATTGCTACCTATTCCATAAACACGTTGTTTTCCTCGGCCGAGGCTACCTCCTTTTCCCACTACCTCAAAAAAGATTTGCATACGTGGGGAGAAGGAGGTGCCCATTGCTGTTCCCTGTTCATGCGAGTAGAACTTCCCATCAAATGGAAAGATGTTATGTGTGAGGCAATATTCCAACATGTCCAATAAAATGTGTGTGTGTTCTAACTATTCCACTGGCCGGTCTCTCATATAGCTAGTGCAGGCGTGTATTCCTTTTTCATGTCTGATTGAAGTGTACAATGACACAACGTCCATTGTCACCATGATGTAATCTTTTCTCCACGGAAAGTTATCCAGTTTTTTCAAAAAATCAGTGCTGTCCTTTATGTAGGAGGGGAGATTGATCACGTATTCCTGTAAAAATAGATCAAGGAATCTGCAGCTATTCTCTAGCAAGGATCCAATCGAACTTACTGTTGGCCTTCCAGTGTGATCAAGGCTGTCAGTATATATAAAGAAACCCTTGATATTCACAAAGGTGAAAATGTAAGGAATCCTTCCATCAATTTATTGGCCAAGTCTATTTTTTAAAACCTTGACTACCATAAAGACCTGATCATGCCTCTAAAAAGTAATTCACAGAGTGTGATTTGGTAAATACTCTTTTACCACATTCAGTAACCAGCACTAAATGAAGTGGGGAGAGAGACTGAGAAATGTCGGTGGTCGGCCTGGAGACCAAGGCTGGTGGACCAAACTAGTGGCACAGGACCCAGTTACCTACCCAGCAACCACCTGATATGCTCTGTTTACCTAAGGAGGAGCCCTGGAACAGATGAGAGACTGACTGAATGGCAGTGCCTTGTGCATTAGTGCTGTAATGTGATTTCCAACTTTTTTGCACCTTTTTTATTGTTTTACTTTTTGTTACTAAACAAACAACTTCAATAATCAACTGTGCCAGATACCCAAAGGCCCTATGTCTTATAGGGTTTGCTCACACACCTCCTCCACTTATAAATTACTTTATCTACATTACAGCAATAACTCATGCCTCTAGACCAAGTTATCAAGGATGGCAGCTCAGTGGATCTCCAACATCTGCAAATTTCTTGTTTATCCACATGAAAGCCAATACCTGCCAATGTCCTTTGACTGCAAGAGTCAGTCCAGCTCTTCATAACCCCCAACAGTGCTACCGTGGGGTCCAGAACATCAGGTATGAATAATATACTGGCTAGGACATCTCATGCTCTCTTCCAATAAGAGACAATGCCTGGACACATCCTGCTCAGGTTAAACAAAGTCATTCCATGCTGGCTGTAGCATTTAGATTCTGAGATGGAGCTCTTCCCCATTCTCCCCAGGCTATCTGGGTTAGTAGTATGTCTGATGGAAATAATTGAACTGAATAATCTATAGGTTAGATGGAATAGTGTCTGACTGGGCCGCCATCTTGGACTCCTGCTACTCGCTATCATTCCAGTCTCCCCACAAAACCTTTCCAAGCAGACCTCATGCCGTGGAGCTGGTCTGGGATAGTGGTAGAAGAACCCTAAATAGCCTTTATGTACCCTTATGACCCAATGGGAAAGCACCAGTTTTGCCACTAGCTGGTTAAAATCCCTTGCCTCCTTTAGGTGTCCCTTATATGTATCTAATGTGCGACATATCTGGAGATATCTGAAAAACTATGACTTGTGTAACTGAAATCCTTCAGTTAAGTGTTCAAAGGGCAGGCTATGGTCATAATCCCAAACATCCAGTCTACAGATCCCAATCACACCCCAAGCAGGGAAACTATCTAGACATGACACTTGATTCAGCCTGGTGCCTGCCCAAAGAGGCATCTCCACAGTGAGTCTGTTCAGCCATTTTATGTGGGACAGGGCTGCTCCCCATCTCAGAAGTGGTATTTTTTGTGAACTGTGGAAGCAAAGCCAGACAGGAGAACGGATTAGAGGGGCACCTAGATCAGGGACGATAGGAACTGTAGTATGCTATAATCAACGCTCTATACACAAGAACCCAACAGCACCTAGAGAATAGATTATGTCCACCTAAGCGCAACTCAAGGGGGGAGGGAGGGTTGTTTTGTTCAGGGAGTATTTAAGATAAGTGCACCAGAGAATATCAGCATTGTGTATTATGTACTAGATAGGACGTGCACAATGCATATGCATGTTGACAATGTCTTTGAAAACCAATAAAATCTGGTTGTAAAAAAAAAAAAACAGTGGAAGCAAAGCCAGAGGTCGCCCTCAGTAGTTCTGGAGTTCCTAGTTTTTCAAGGATGGCGAACTCTAGATTCCAAGAGGAGTCCTTCTGGTCACCAAAAGACCATTCTGAAATCAGTACCATCTGTGCCACCCAATAATATAGATGGAGGCTTGGGGCACCATGACCACCCTTGTACGTTAGAAGATTGCATTTGGTGCAGGGTACACTTGGGAGTTTCCCTTTAAAAGAAATGTGGCTTATACCTATTGAGGGGACGAATAAAGCCAAGCTAAAGCTGCTCAATACAATTTAGAGCTGGGGTTCTGCCAATAAGGGGAGACACAATCAACGGACCCCTATTGATATGATACAGACCGCATTAAAAGCTCTGAGCACCAAGGAGCATGAAGGGTACGATTTTTCTGCTCTTTTGAAGCCTCAGAGCTTCTGTCTATTGGTACATCAAATCAATGTAAAATTTCTATGAGCTTCTATATTTCTAGCTGCTCCTCAAGCAAGTCCTTTGAATTAACCCACTGATATACTCCGTAGGAATTACATCAGAAGTGCTCCTAGGAGTTCTAGACGGAAAGAACACACTTTCTGTGACATCTCTCCCTACAAAAGAAAGAAGGACTAATGTAGGGGCATCCCAGGCCCATGCTGGGTCATTCAACTCCTGAAATTCACAGATACACTATTTGCAGACTTTGATGGACAGATTCTCCCATCTATAAGGCTCATGGACTCGTATGGAGCTGGTGGCAAGCTTGACATACTGAACAATAAAAATCACCAACCCTATGACGATTCTGTGCAAGAAGCTGCAAGCAAGAGAGGTGATGGATTTGGATAGGCAGCAACACAACTGGAACCTCCCCTTCTGATTCTTCTTTCTCAGGAGCAGAGCTCTTCAAACTGTTGGGTGCACCCCCTAGGGGGATGTGGATGTGTTTCCACGGGTGCATAAATGGGTCTGCAATTGCATATAAATGAAGATGGCCTGGAAGCATAAAAGGTGCGCTTCTAGGCTGTCTTCATTTAAATGGGGCAGGATCAGCAAGTGTGAAGACGGGGTCAAAGACATGGCTAAAAAGAAGAAAAATTGTATTGTTTTATTTTCACCTCCGGTTAACTGCATATAAAAACACGCACACAATTACATTTCAAACGAAATATAAATGCAAGTTAAACTAATCAAAGAAAAATATACTCTTTTACATTATGAAACCTCAGTTGGCCAATGTGTTTACCGTAGATGTCTTCATGTGGGACCAAAGAATCACAAAATCCTGGTTGGTGCAGTGAGGAATAGTGACTTCTTTATAGTGCTACGAGGTTCCAGTCTGTGACAGAAAGCACTTCGAATGTCATTCTTTTAAAACTGCATTACACTGTATAAAGCAGGCTGCTCCAAAACTATTTAACATAAATCAAGTGCTTTGAAAATATACATTTTAGTGAAAAGCATTCAGACTATATATAGTGTAAATATTTTTATATGTGTCCATTAAAAGGGTGCACTCCTTTTAATTGACACATATATTATTATATTATCTCTCTAAAAGGATAAATATTTGTCACCATGAAGCTGAGTGACTCCATTCATTAAACCCTACACTGGCTCCAAAGCAGCCTTTATATTTGGTGATTAACCATTGCACACATTTACATTTCTTTCAGGTAGCAGGCACCTTGGTGAGAAGGCATGTTTCTTCATTAGTACTCTAGTATCTGTTTCACAGCACAGGAGCCCCCACCCCTATCATCTGTGAGTGGGCACTGGACCCCAGTTATGGCAGTCTTACTAGGAAAAAGAACATGGAGTGCATTTATTTTCCTTGCTAACATTAGGGTCCAAGTCACCATTGTTGCGCATGGAACAATGTTCCAGCGACAGGAGAGCGGGGGCTCAATGTGCTTTTTTAATGTTCGTTTTTTTACACAAAGCCGCAGAAAGCCTGCTTTGGCTACCTGGCCTAGACGTAATGGCCATGCTGAGTGGCCACAGTAGACAGCCTGCTTTGCAGAACTGTAGGTATCATTGGTGCTGCAGCTGCATTAGAGGCCCAGGGCATACTTGCTGTGCCGGTGTTTCTTTGAGCCTTAGAGCAATGGCCCAAGGGAGGGAAAAATAAAGCAGAGGAGACACTTGCTTTGGGCATAAGAGAGATGAGAGGGAGAGAGATGATGAGAGATGGGAGGGAGAGGGATGATGTGAGATGGGAACCCATGTTGGTAACAAAGGTCAGAGGCGACAGCAAGGCAGTAGCTCTCATTAATGAAACAGATCGAGTGAAACTTTTGCCCATGGGCCCACTGCCTAGTTATGAAGGTTTTACAATAAAAAGTGGTCATGGGGGCTCATTTTATTTGCTAGCATTGGGACAGATGGCTCCCTAGGCACAAAAATGGTTACAGCATGCAGTAGCTCATTTTCTTTCAGAAAGGGACCAGACTTGACTTGTTTCAAGATTGAAGTGATTGTCAGACATGATGGGGAAGGAGTGGAAGAAGAGGCCATCATTAGTGCAGCAGGTGGGGTGCACTGTGAGGCCCACTCCATCCCAATACAGATAAGCACCCCTGAAGTGATCTCATGATCCCCGCTCCTGAGATCATCCCTCAAATCCTTACCATATAGTTTTGGAGGTGGGACCAACTTTGAAACATTTTGCCAGGGGGGGCTCAGAGCAAAAAGGTTTGAAGTCCTCTGCCCTAGAGGTTGGATCTGAAGTTATGAGAGCTTGACATCCTCAGAATCCATTATCCCTGGTGGAAAGTGGGGCACAATAATAAGCATCCTGATTCATTTGCCTCATTTAGAGATACATTCTCATTGGCGGTTTCATATGTAATGCACAATGGGCATAAACATAATGGCCATCGACATCCCTTTCTCTGTTTCCAACTACAAGGGAGATGCTATAGTCGCAATGGAGGGTTTTCTAATGGAAACCAATGCCAAATTACATTCTGTTGAATCTTACCTGATACCATTCGACATGAAATACGAGGCGAGACCAAACCTGGAGGTCACAACAAATTTGGCCAAAGTTGCTATTTCTGGAAGAGCATCACACTGAACTCCAGGATAGGAAGGAAGATCTGCAGCAGATCATGGAGAAATAAAAATTGAATCATGTGGTCTCTTCTGGCTCTGAGGGAGATGACATTCAGTGTTCTCTTCCATGAATCTCATTGTCAATCCTTGTGTTTCTCACAGATCTTGCTGACCTACTCAACTCCCTCAATGCCTCTTCCTATGAAAATTATGTCTGATCCCAGTTTTTCATGAAAGCTCTCTCTGTGGTGATTCCTCACTCCTTCTCACTATCATCAACACCCCAGCAGCATGAAGACCACTACCTTACATATTGTAGGCAGTGCCCTTCTGACCATAGATGAAGGGTCTCCTCCTACCATTCCAAATGACGCCAGATTGTTCACATGGGCACCTCCATGTCCCAAAAGATCCCTCTCACCTGAGTAGTCCAACATGACTCCTATTGTTCACAGTCATCTTCAACCTCTACTTGGAACTGTTTGGTGCTCTATTCACAGATAATAGCATCAACATGCGGATGATTATGGGTAGGCGGTGAAATCCGCTCTGCTGGAGGAGCTTGCAAAGTTTTTTACTCCACGCTCCGCTTGGAACATGAAGTTTGGGAAAAAAACTCTGCTTCCCACGTCGTGGAGTTTCCTGGCTCCAGCCCACCTCTACTGTAAAGTCATTTGCGTCACAGTCTTAGTATTTTCTACAGCAACAAGGCAGCCCTTTAAACATTTATCTGTCCCTGTTCATCGTTTTAAACATAATAGGGTTGTCAGTGTAAGCAGCGCACCTTGAACTACCCTAGTGCTGCTACGTGTCTCAGGTAGGCCTAGCTAGAGAGGAAAGTGTCCACGCACACAGCGATGTTTAGTGCTTACTGTACAACAATTGCATGCCTTCTGCTGTGTGCACACTGCTAATCTAAGCCCTGCAAAGCTCGCATCAAGTAGAGGTTAAGCACATATTGCACAGGCTTCAAAACCCAAGGAAAGAAGAAAGCGTAGAAAAGCAGCTGGCCATCTGCCGTACAGCAGATTCAGCACCTTCAGATTATGCACTGGACTGCTGAGGGACTCCTGCTGGGCTGACTCAGCTCAGCAGCAGCTCAGGATGTGAGTCTTTCCACAGGTTGTTGTCATTCCAGCACACCAGAGACTCGAGCAGTGCACCCTTCTCACTTGCTCATGCAGTAGGCGAGGGTGTCCCTCAGCCCTGCAGGAATGTGCAAGCACGTGGGACCGACCCCTTGTGACAAAATGCAGCAGCTCCCTCCGAGGCATTTTGTGAGGTCGCCTTTGTGAAGCCCGGCTGAAACTTCCGCAAACTGAGAGCAGAAAGACAGTCTCTGCCACCATATTGCCAGGCATGGAGAGGCTGGGAGCCTCCGGGCTGAAGGGCCTGGAGTCCAGAGGGTGGAGGGAGGTGAGCGGGGTGTTAAGAAACCGCACACTGATAAGTTTAGAGAGGAGTTTATTTCAAGTAACTCTCAACCACCAACTCCTGCTGCCGCCTCTCCGCTCTCCTGGTTACAATTGTCTTTCTCAAGACGCTACCATGGAGATGGAATGGAGCATGCACATGCACATTGTTTAAATCATTACAACACATCCCCCTTACAGGGAAAACAGAAGAAAAGGAAGAAAAGTGAAAAGAAGAAGCTAGCAAGAGAAGAAGAAATCAATATATTAGAAACAGGATACTAAATGGAATAAAAACACTTTAGAAGATAAAATACTCTTCATAAATTTCATCAAATCCTAACAAAACACAATAGGTTCACAGTTGAAAACAACTCATGAACCATCAATACATTTCATAGTCATCATACCTCTTTGGAGCACAGCGAGACCTTGGAGGAAGAGGTATAAAACCAGATTTGGCAGATGAACTTGAATTAGATGAATTGTTTGGACAAAAGGGAAACTTAGACTTATCACCTTGAAACTTCACCAAGCGAGACATGCTCCACTTACCACCATTATGAACTATAACTACATTTTTATATACGGAAGTAATAACAAAAGGTCCCATAAATCCAGTGACACTTTTTTTGTGCCACCGCGGTCTCTTGATAAGTACCCAATCACCAACCTTCCATGTCATGATCTTGGTGGATTTCTTAAGGTCAAGCCTTTCTTTGTACTTATTCTGGTAGGACCTAATTTTACTACTCACCTCCTCCTCATGTAAGATAGGACATTCTATGAGAGGTAACCACCCAGGATTGAGTTTAGATAACGCCACCCTCCCTCGCAACACTTGGTAAGGAGATCTTTGCAGGACACTATTAACAGCTGTGCGATGAGCCCACCAAGTATCCCTTAAAACACCTTTGAGGGAAACACTCATTTCCATTGCTCTTTGCACACATGCTTTGACTACTCTGTTCATTCGTTCCGCAAGCCACTTGGCCTGCGGTGCATAAAGGGCCGTCCACTGATGTATAATACCATAATCTGTCAAAAATTCATGCATCTCCTGAGAAACAAATTGCACCCCGTTATCAGTGATCAGAAATTTGGGGATGCCCTCACTAGCAAATTCGTCTTTAAGAAAATCAATAAACACTCTGGTATTGACAGAACTTACACATTTGGTGGAGACCCATTTGGATGAATAATCCACTAAGAGAATGACAAAACTCTCTGCAGGATTTGATAAATTAAAAGGACCCATAAGATCCAACCCAAGTTTTACCCAAGGTTCCAGTGGAACTTCAACAGGTGATAACGGAGGAGTATTGATAAATTTGGACTTGTCACAGGAAGCACACTGGTAGCATTCTTTGACAATTTTTTCAACTGGACCATCCATTCTTGGCCACCAATACCTTTCACGGAGACGTGATTTAGACAGATTTCTACCTAAGTGCCCTTCGTGAGCCAAATTTACAAGCTTGGAACTTCAGAGCATCAGGTGGAACTACTCTTTCACCACGTATAAGTTGACCATCACAAATGATAAGTTCATTTCTAATGGACCAAAAGGGCAACAAATCAGTGTCCATTGTCTTGTTATCAGGCCACCCTTCAATGACAAAGCGTTTTACAACAGGAATTAACACATCCTCCACCATAGAATGTTTCCATTCACACTCTTGGATGGCAGGCTCCTTGACCCAACACACATTTACAGTATCAAAGTCAGGTGTGTCAGTACAACCTTCAAAAGGTAATCTTGATAGACAATCCGCTGCTTTGTTGGCAGAACCAGGGAGATAATCAACATGAAAATTATATTCTTCTAACCCTTCACTCCATCGTTTGAGTCTAGGCGTAAGTCTTTCACTCTCCACACAAGAAAATACATGAACTAAAGGGCGGTGATCAGATCTTGCTATAAAAGGAATGCCCCATAAATAAAACTTAAAATGTTTTACTGCCCACACAATGGCCAAAGCTTCCCTCTCAATGCATGAGTACTGTTGTTCAGGCTTTTCTAACGCTCTGGAAGTAAACGCCACCACTCGTTCCTCATCCAATTGAAAAAGCACAGCCCCAAGCCCACACGAACTAGCATCAGTAGCTAGGAAAGTTTTTTTTCTAGAATCAAAGTGACCAAGGGTTGGCACTTTACCAATGGCTTGCTTAATGGCACAGAAAGCTGCAGCACACTCAGGTGACCAGACAAAATGTGTTCCCTTCCTAAGGAGAACTCTGATAGGTTCAACAGTGGAGGCAAAACTTTGAATAAATTTGGCATAAAACTCAGCAAGGCCAAGAAATGACCTCACTTGCTCTTTGTCAGTTGGTGCAGGAGCATCAACAATACTCTTGGCAAGGTCTAGTTTTGGTCGGATGCCCTCTCCAGATATAACGTGACCTAAATAAGTAACAGAAGACACACTGATTTTACATTTCAAACGATTCACAGTTAAACCTTTCTCAGCCAGTCTGTGTAATGTGAGTCTCAAAACACTGTCATGCTCAGAATCATCTTTGCCATACACTAGGCTATCATCCTGGAAAAACATAATGTTGGAAATATCACCCAAGACCTTTTTCATAATGCGTTGAAAACAGGCAGCTGCCAAGGCTAACCCGAACGGCATCCTGATGATTCGAAAAGCCCCCAGTGGTGTCACAAAAGATGTAAGATGTTTGGAGTCTGGATGGAGGGAACTTGATGGTAGGCCAAAGATAAATCTAACACGCTGAAGATCTTGGCACCACCCAGCATGTTAATGGACTCAGATATATTAGGTAGTGGTAGGCGATCTACCCAAATCCACCTGCTTAAACTTCTCAAGTCCACACACATCCTAATATTCTTCCCTCCATCCTTAGGGGCTAAAATCACTGGGGCCAACCATTTGGAGGATTCAATTTCCTCAATTACATCTAGCGTAACTAACCTCTTGAGTTCAGACCTCAAGGGTTCTAACATCATGTTAGGAACTTTCCGAACTTTGTGCAGCATTGGTACAGCTTTTCGTTTTAATACTATACAGTGTTCAAAGTCTTTAAGTAACCCCAGGTTGCCAGAAAAACTTGAGAAAACTCTTCAAAGAACTTGTTAGAGATGGCATTGTGATCAATCAACATGACTTGTTCAGAGGGATTACGAGCATTGGGGTTGAGAATAATTCCTAAGTCTCTCTGATGTCTCCAACCAAGGAGGTTGTCACCACGCTTTGCGACGTAAATCTTCCCAATGGTCTCCCTTCCTTTGAAGTGAATCTTCATAATGGCAAAACCTATTACATCAATGTGTGAACCACCATAGCTCACTGGATTGATGTCTGGTGGAGAAAGTTGTACCTCAGGAAAGGTTTTGTCCCAAAGTTCATTGCCTATCATAGTAAAAGGGGAACCAGAGTCTGCTAAGAACACACACAACTTCTCTCCAATTATGACATTGCATTCCGGCATGCTGATGAGATCAGCATCGACCATGCCATCACCCCTCACACTTAACATGGTGGTTTTCTGGGAGACATTTGACTCAGCATTCTCGCACACATTTTCCACAGTGCGTACCTTACCACCAGATCTACATACTCTGGCGTAGTGACCTTTGATTCCACACTTGTGGCAAGTGCTGTTCCTTGCATAGCATTGAGGGTAATTAGAGGAGTGATTGTTGCTACCACATCTATAACATTTTATCTTTGAAGAATCAAAAGAAGTCTTGGGCTTGGCTCCACGTACAACTTTAGAGACATTGTCAACAGATGACTCTTTTTCGGTCAATTTATGAATACTACTGGGTGTAGGAACTTCATCACTTGTTGTCTTGTGAGTCTTCATCTCTTTAACCCAACCAGAGGTGTTTTCCGTCCCTTCTACAATGGCTACAGCGTCTTTGAGTGACGGGTTTTTAGATAGAAGTTTTTCTTGCACCCTAGTGCTGTTTGTACACCTGACCAGTTGATCACGTATCAATGAGTCAGTGATATCACCAAACTCACAAGTGTGTGCAAGTGTCTTGCTAAATAGTTACCAACCTTTTCGTTAGGTTCTTGTACTCTCATAAAAAATGTATGTCTCAACAAAACAACATTAATTTGTGGTCCAAAATACAACTCTAACATTTTTAACAACATTTCGAACACATCGGATGGTTCACCACCTCCTTCCCCAAGAGGTATTGTGTCAATGCTCTCATAAATGTTGCAACCCTCAATTCCGAGGTTATGAAGCAAAATTGCCTGTTTTCTGTGAGCAGAACATTTTTCACCACCAATAGCCACTAAATATGAATCAAAGAGTAACTTCCATCTCTTCCAGGGTAGCAAAGGTTCACCTTTTTCGCATAGGAATGCCGGAGGTTGACTCATATTGGTAGCTGTCATGGTGGTTCCTGTATTGAGGTATGTTGTACTTTTTAAAAAAAAATAAGCCTCAAAATATTGTTGCAAGATTATAGTGAAGAATGTATATAATGAACAGTCAATAGTCAATAGAGCCCAAAATCCAACTATGAGGTGTTCGTAAACACAAAAGCGGTATGTAAAACACTTGAGAAGTAATAAATCAGGCGGAAAGTCAATAAAATCAGAGCCAAAGTTAGTAAAAATTGTACCTGTAAAGTTACTGCATTATTAATTGAAACTCCGTTGAAAAACGGGCTTGGTAAAGTTCAATGCAGCCGTTGTCATGGAGACTGACAACATCCAAGATGGCGACGCGTAGCGTGAGGACATAAGGACGTCAAAACGTGATGACGAGCGTTGCACATACACAGCGCGCTCGTAGAATGCAGCAAACACAGCGTCGTGTGTAGCTTCGCGAGCCAAGAAAAACGGGGAAACAGTCAAAAATGCCTCAAAATAGTTGCCAAGCTCACCGGAGGACAGGAAAATCGCCGGAAAGCATCCAGGCGACGACAGCCAGTCTTCAAGGTGCCTCTTCCCGAGCCAAACAATTCAAAGCAGCCGACACAGCAAAACGACTTTCGTGGGTTCAGCAAAAGGGAGAGTTGGTGGCTAACTTGTCCCTCGCAAGGGTTCCTCGTCGTCAGTGTTAAGAAACCGCACACTGGTAAGTTTTGAGAGGAGTTTATTTCAAGTAACTCTCAACCACCAACTCCTGTTGCTGCCTCTCCGCTCACCTGGTTACAACTGTCTTTCTCAAGACGCTACCATGGAGATGGAATGGAGCATGCACATGCACATTGTTTAAATCATTACAACACAGGGGCAATTTATGAGGACATCCTTTAGACAGACTGGGTGGCAAAGAAGACTGTCCTGTAAATGGAAAGCTAGAAGGAACTCTGCAGAGAGGTCAGAGCCATCATGTATTGTCGGGGAAACAGTTGCGCACTCTGAGAGCATTAGGGCCCGACAGAAATTCTACTTTCATGATCATTCACAATGCACAAATGCCGCCCAATGGATATCTTGGATGCTATAGAACAGGCAGGCTCTGCATCTGACAATGCCTAATGGAAGCCACGGTTCGACTTTTTTGTATGGGACCTCAAGAGCCATAGATTAAACAGGTATCTGTTTCCTTAAGAGCCTGGATGCAACAGGGCTGGGAGGCATGAGTCCTACAGAGCCCAAGGCACCACGAGTGGCCTCCAGAGTCCAGACACGCACTCAGGGGAGCTGTAGGTAGGAAATTGCTGTACTGGTGTGGGATACTAGGGTGGAAAGGACAGGAGGGCAGCGCGGCATGGTCGGGCCTACAGCACTTGTGACCTGTTGATCAAAGGGGTCATGGGGTTGCAGAGATGGGCTCACAGGAACAGTTGAGAGTATCTGTAAGGTCAATGAAGTTGGGTCTTCCAGTGCTGGAGGGCAGAGCAGAACACCATGGAATTCCACTAAGTTTTTATGCAACTCTGCGGAATTCCCCATAGTACAACTCCACAAGCTCCACCCACCCTTAATGATGATACGCAGCTTTACCTGAAGGTCTGTGCTGCTTTATATTTCTCATGTGATTAGCCAACTTGGAAGTGATTCTTCCTAAATAAGGTCCCAGTCCTTGACTAGAACAGTTATGTAAAAGGTCACACCTTTAATGGGGAGAGTCTGAGTTAAGAACGGGCCCCAGGGTGGTGTGGGGTGTCTTCAGTAATGACAGCCTCTTTCTATGGCAGACAATCTTGGTCCTGGGGACTCGAGCCAAAGATGCTCTTCAGTAGATGAAACTGGCTGTTGGGGGCCACATTTGCGGGGACCCAGGGTAGGTGTTACCCTGCCATCAATGTAAGGTGGAGGTCAAGGGTTATGCAGCCTCTGTTCTCACTGACCCAGAGTTGGCTTCCTGCCCTCCAGCCACCAGCATCATCCAGATACCCACACAACCAATCCTCTGATGCAGGAGCTCCAGGGTGCAGTCTGCTGTTTGCTTAATTTTCGTTTTCATCTCTTTTTAGGAGGTGTTTTATGTTGTTAGAGCGAGGTGAGCCCATGGTTGGCTGTGAGATGTTCGGTCTCTATCCTATTTTCATCAGGGCTGTATGGAATTGTAATTGTTTACAGGGGTTTGGGGAATGAAGCTGCTGAAGCTCTCTCTGGGTTGTGTTTTGCTAGGTGCTTCATTGTTCTGGCTCTTTGAGGGGCGAGGGACATAGTCTCTGCCAAGTGATCTAGCTTTGGCCCAGTTTCCCAGCCTGTCTCTCAATCGATTGCCAACAAGTGCTCCAGGAGATGCGTCTGGCATGGTTACTTTAGGTTCGCGTCTGAGGAGGCCTGGCTCTCCCTTTCAAGTCGAAGCCTACCAGACAGCACAGCTGTCTGGTTTGCTAATAACATCTTTGGGACATTCAGAAAGCTTCCCTGAGAATGCACTGGGCCCATTGCTTACCATTGGCTTTGTGGTTTGTAACTCACATTAGGTTGCTTTCTATTTGCTGGCTCTATTTGTTTTACACCGTCCAGCTAGAGTTTGCCTCTTCCTTGCCCAAACCCTATGTACTGTATTCTTCCACCAGTACTGAATTTCTGTAAAAAGCTCTTTAAATCTTGTTCTTATCGTGTCACATTTGTTGTGCATTCAATGACAAATGTCAAATGTATAGACACTGTCTTCCAGGGAGCTTGGTGCTTACTTTTCTTTGTCTAACTTCAAAGTGAGAGGATTTATGTGACAATCATGTTGGCTACTCACAGTGTGCTGTACAATGTTAATTTTTTCCAGCACAAAACAAAACTTAAATGTCTATGAACTGTTGAACTGTGCAGATATTTCAGAAATGGAAATCACAATTGAAACACACTTGTTAGTGATTCTGAAGTGTGGTGGAAACAAATATTTTGATATGATCATAATAAATCAATACACTGGGTGATGACATTTCCACACAGTTTTGTTTAAGCGCTGTATACTTTTCTCAGTAAAACTGCATGTATTTGCAAATGTAATGGTCATTTCAATTGAAGATGTGTTGTCTGTAATGGCAGTGCTCTACCACAGCATGCATACTCCAATTTACCCCACTCCACCATACTCTGCACCACTCCGCGCTAATGCACTCCATTCTGCACCACTTCACACTACGGCACTCCACACGATGTCACTGCACTCTACTCTACACCACTTCACCCAACACCTCTCTACAATACACCACTCTACTCTGTCAATGAACTCTACCCAAAACTATGCACCACTGCACTCTTTGCCACAGCACTCTGCGCCAATCCACTCTAAGTCACTCTAATCTACTCTGCACCACTACACTCAATGACACAGCGCTCTATGACACTCTACTCTATGCCACTGCACTCTTCATCACTGCACTACTCTAAAATAATCTACTGTATGCCACTGCTCTTGATGCCATACTATTCCACTACGCGCCACTCCACTCTACGACACTCTGCTCCACGCCACTGCAATCTACCCTGCGCCACTCCATTCCACTCTACCCCACTGCACTCTACGCCACTCTATTCAATGCCACAACACTCTACACCGATGCACTCTACTCCAACACATTTTACACCACTTTACTCAAAAACAATACACTATATAGCACTGCACTCTATGCCAATCTTCTCTGCACCACAGCACTCTACTCCAATCTACACTACACCATTGCACTCTATGTCACTGTACTCTGCACCACTCTATGCCACTGCACTCTACAATAATGCATTCTACACCACTCTAATCTACACCACTGTACTCCAAGGCACTCTACTATGCAACGCTGCACTCTCTGCCACTGAACTCTATGCCCTCCTACTCTGTGCCACTCTACTTTACGCCACTGCACTCTATGTCACTCCACTCTTCTCTAAACCACTGATTCTATGCCACTCTACTGCACTCTACGGCACTTCACTCTATGCCTCTCTACTCTGCACCACTCTATTCTATGCCAGTGCACTCTACCCCCCTCTACTATGGCACCACTGTACTCTCCACCAGTGCACCACTGTACCCTGCACCACTATACTCTATGCCAATACACTCTATGCCAATGCACTCTATGTCGCTCTTCTCTGCAAGACTGCACTCTCGGCACCTGAACTAAAGGCCACCCTAATATGAACCACTGTACGCAATGCCACTGCATTCTATGCCACTTTACTCTATGCCATTGCACTCTAGGGCACTGCACTCGATGCCACTCCACTCTACACCACTATACTCTACTCTGCATCAATCAACTCTACCCCACTCTACTGCACTTTACACCACTCCACTCTATGCCCCTCTAATCTGCATCACTCCACTCTACGCTGCTCTTATCTATTTTGCACCACTGCACTCTACACTACTCAATGCCACTGCGCTCTACACCACTCTACTCTATGCCCCTGCACTCTATGCCAAAACGCGACACCTCGGCACTCTACCCTGCACCACTCCACTCTACCCTGCACCACTCCACTCTATGCCAACGCACTCTACTCTGTAAACATCTACTCTGCACCACTGCACTCTATGCCACTCTAGTCACTCTACACCAATCTACACTGCACCACTGTACTTTATGCCACTTCACTCTAGTGCACACAACGACACTCCACTCCATGACACTCCACTCTATGATGCTCTACTACATTAAACTCTACTCCACTCTATGACATTCCACTCTATGCCACTCCACAACATTCTACTCCACTCTATGCCAATTTATGACACTACCTGCCTCTACAACACTCTATGCAGCTCCTTCTACAATACTCCATGCCACTTTCCTCCACTCTATTCTATGGCACACCACTCCATTCTACTCCACTCCACTGTTCCACTCTATGCCACTCCAGTCAATGCCACTCAACTCTACAATAATCTACTCCACTCCATTCCAATCTCCTACACTACTCCCCTCTATGCCACACCACTCTATGACAATCTACTCTGATCTATGTCACTCTACTTTACGACTCTCTACTCGACTCTACGCAACACCATCCACGCCACTCCACTCAGCTCTAGACAACTTCATGACACTCTACAAAACTCTACGCCACTCAACTCTACTCCACTCTACCACCTTCCACTCTATGTCACCCAGCTCCCCCCAAAAACATTCCACATCACTCTACACCCCTCCACTCTACCCCACTCCACTCTACTCCACTCCACTCAACTCTACTCTACACCACTCTATTCCACTCAATGTCACTCTCGCCACTCTACGCCACTCCACGACTATCTACGCCACTCCATAACACTTCACTCAACTCGCTTTGCAACACTCCACTCTCCTTTATTTGCAAAGTTTTATATAGTGCTGGCTAGACATGAGGATCAGTGAGATACAGGTTACATAATTACATAGCCAAGTATAGACATAGGAGAAAAACATGAGATTACACAATAATATGAGTTATTAGCACATACACACGTCTTAAGGGGAGTGAAAGGTAGAGGGGGAATGGTAAACAGGGGTAAGGAATGCAGGTGGAAGAACACAATGGGGAGATGAGGAAAACAATGTCCAATATCCGGCTGGGTAGGTGACGGCCGAGGGGTGAACCAGAGCCAAACTCCTCTATAGCTGCATAGGACAGCTCCACTAGGCATTGGCCAAAGTTGCTCGGTCACCGTGGTAAGTACAGACAGTTACAGTTTCCGCCCAGGGGGCATCGTCAAAGTTCCATCGAGAGCACCGGTCACGGAGTTACTGGGAATCACCGTCCGCCTCATCCTCCAGCTCGCCCCCCGGTCAAGAGTGGTGAGAGGAAGGGTGGAAGGGGTGGAAGTACAGACAGTTATGGTTTCCACCCAGGGGGCATCATCAAAGTTCCATCGAGAGCACCGGTCACGGAGTTATTGGGAAGCGCAGTCCGCCTCATCCTCCAGCTCGCCCCAAGGTCAAGAGTGGTGAGAGGAGGGGTGGAAGGGACATTTCCAAAGTCAGCAGATCTCCCCCGTTCCCAGAAGCAGTAGTGAGTGTTGGGCATTAGAGCAGGATCTCAGTGGTAGGGGGACCCTGGGCGCCTCGGGGTCAAATAGTGATGTCGCAACCCAAAAAGAGGTAGGCTGCCGTTAAAGCCTCCTTGCCTCCACCACGAACCGGGGTCTCAGAGCTCCCAGAGGTCAAATGGAGAGATCGCTGGTGGCAGTATAGGCTATTTGTTGAACTTTAATGGAAATTGAAAAGCCTTAATCTCCTTCCCCTAGCACCCCAGTGCAGGTAATACAGTCTCTCGGGCGTAGTCTCCATTGGGAGATTAGTAGGTGAAGAGGGGGCGAGGCAGGAGCACCGGGCCAGCCACAGTGTGAGAGACAGTCAGTGCCCCCCCCCCCCCCCTCAGCTACAATCGGTTTCAAGCACTCACTGGTATGGCCTGGTGATCAGCATATATAGCAGTCAGCTAATGTTGCAGTCCAGACACGGTCACTCCAATCTCCCACACTCCCGGAGGTGGATTGACGGTGTAAGAGCCCAATCGCCCCTTCAGAGGCCCCAGCTGTGGCCAGGCCGCGTGCCGCACCACGGCTTCCTGCTCCACGTGCAGCCCTTGGAGATGCGTCTTCAGCCGGGTTCCAACTCACGTCTTCAGCTGGGTTCCAACTCATTGGAGGCACGGAAAATAGAGGATAGGTCGAGTCTCCTAGCGGCGTCCATCCACAGCCGCAGTCTGGGATCACCACTTGCCGGGTACCATCATTACGATCTTCCGATCCCTGAAACGTCTCTCGCCGCCATTTTGGCATCAAGCAGCGAGCTTTCGGACTGTCCCCTAAGCTGCTCCCAGGCCGTTACTTCTGCCGCCAATGAGACCGTCGGGCCCCAGGAACCTTCCGACAGTTGGATCCGGCGGCCTGGAGCGGCCAGGTCCTCTGGGTCTGCTATTACAAAATCAGCACGGCAGAGCTTCGCAAGTAAAGTACTGCCCGGGTGCCATCTTGGTGCACTCCTTTACCCTACTGACTTTGAACCATACTGAACAGGAGCCACCTTGGTGTACAACATGGCTAAAACATAGTGGCTAAACCATTAGCTCTTGCATAGGCGAGGCCTATTGATTTGCCAACGTTTATTAGGGTAAGCTGAGGAAAGAAGATTGTGGTGGTTCTCAACACAGTACACACAGGGATTCGTTTGCTAAGGATACAGAGATGGTCTGAGGGGGAAGCAGGCCAAGAGCTCACAAAGAATGTGCATGAGGATGGTTGGAATGGTTAGGATTTAATTTGATCACACTCTTTATGGGACCATACAGTATGCTCAAGATTTGCAACAAGTTTCAAGAATAATGTATTAAATGCGAAATGTTCTTTCCCTATGAAAATGTCTGTTGAATACATTGGGTCTGAAATATTTAGCTCTAACCAAGAACATTGTTTCAGGTTGGTTTAACTGGGCGTCCTTGCATAGGGTGGTTGAATGCTCCTCGAGTCCTCCCTTTATCAACTTAACGTCTTTTTGGACAACAGTCCATGTTTATACTCTGTGTAGATGCCAGAGGTCCTACTCCTTTCGATTGCCTTGAGTCATGCTGAAGGAAGTGGTGAGCAAGAATCTAAAATAATCCCAAATATTGTAACACATGCTTGTATTGAAAAAAAAGGTTTGAGTTACTTCAAGCTTTCCTTCAGTTTAATTTCATGGGGATGCCTTTTCCATACTAGAGAAATGATAGTTTCTTGAATGCAAAAAGCTTTAAGGATTCTAATGAGGTAGGTGTTTCAACTATATGGATATACAACTTTTGGTTTACTTATAATGGCTTACTAAATATATAAATCTATCTATGTAATCACCTACAAGCACAAGGAATAAAAAATTCAATCAACGCTGGAATGTAAAATCCTTTTTCGAACTATTGAAAATGTTCCCTTATTACAACCCTTAACGTTTTTTGCATTCAAGAAACTAGCTTGTACAAAGTCGGCACTCCTCATGTACAGCCCTGAGTATTCTGTGTTCATTTAGGTGAACAATTTCGTTTTCAATAAGTAGGATGCAGAGATTAACTTTTGAAAGTCTGAAGCACGTGATTCAAAACATCAGTCAATAGTGAGAATAAGCAAAATGATTAACCATTGCTTGTGTTTAGTAATAACTTTAGCTTTATGCATTTATTTATAAATGCACAGAGAACAGCATTCTTGGAGTCATTAGTGATTGAACTACAAAATAACTTGTGTGGAATTCCAGAAGAAGGAAAAGAAGCATTAACATAACAATTCTCAATAAATCATTTAAAACATATTTAAAATCCGATCAGGTGAATTCACTGAAGTTTACTGCATTTTATTTATAAAAGAAAAGTCTAACGTCATTATTAGAATGTTAAAGGCAAATCGCGCTATATTTATGAGTGCACAGTCTGTTTATTGTTTCGATAGAATATATAGAAATTGAATAATCAGGACTGAGACAGATGAGAGGTGACTCTGGAAACGTTTTCATTTGGACCACTGTTAACTGGAGTCGCGGTTACAAAATGAACGAGGAACGCCTTGCTCTGGGCACGGGTCCATGAGAGAGTGCCTTATCATGAACTATGTCAGTGTGGGCATCAATAAGAATAATTTTAAATGCACATATGAGCTACACACCTGCAAATAAAAAGTGATTGACACCTTAAACTCCAAACCTGCTAGGCCTCTTTCATTTTTATTTCTCACAAGCTTTGAACCCAGACAGCAAAAAATCCCAACCTCTCTATAGATTTCACAGCTGTGAAACTGATTAGGACAAAAGATTTCAAGATACCTTTTTATCTATTTCTTGGGTGAGCAGAGCTGTGTTTTATTGGTCTTGCAAACAAATATTTGGCATCCTTTGCTGTCTGCTAAACTATAAACAAGTATTGGTAAGGTCAATAGGTCTGCCATAGGTTGCTAGACCTTTGGCTTTGTCAAGGTCTGTTGTTTTGTTAATTTTTTTAACTTTCTTTTTGAGGGTGTTGTTGGGCCCTCATCAATTAAAAAGAATTTTAAAAAAACATTGGCTAAAAGGAAACATTTTTGTGGTCTGGGAATGCACATATTACCATAGTACTCCCTTGCACTGAAGAGAACTTATTTTGTGTGCAGAAGTGCTCTTATGAAAGATCCCAATGCATCACTCACAGTAAAGTTAGCCAATGGCTGAAGTGGGCTGACCTGATAGCCCATGCTGTAGGCTGTAGTAGGCAAAATATAAATGCAAATGACACAACAGCAGCAGGAGCAGCCCATGCAGGTAACAGCGGTGGGGCCAGGTGGGGTCGGGTGGGGGGGAGGAGCTCTACAGAGACACTACATTATACTCTGCCCTGATGCATAGCTAAATCCGGACTCGTGACTGCCCTAATTACTACTCCTTTGGCCATTCAACATTATGTGAAGTACAATATTCCCCTCCACATTTTACAGTAATAAGCTGCTGTTCACTACATATCTTATGCTGGACACGGAAAGTGCATTGGTGGGAGCCTGACTACGGGGACCAAGAGCCAAATTGCCTTTACTGCGAGCGATACCAGTTTTGATTGCGAATCGCTTCCGGTTGGCCCCTTTCCTACTCCTGCAACACACAATGGGCCGCAATGACCCCAAACAGCGCCAGCTCAATTTGGAGGGTGGGAAGAACCCCAGACATGATAAGGCTGAAAGGGCCACTGAACCAGAGTAGAGCCAACTAGAGGGCACTGCCGTCATAATGGCAGCACTCCGGGCTGGGTTTGTCTATAGACTCCCGCTTGGATACTCTCACCAGTTGACTAGATGACCTACATGACCGACTGGAGGCACAAGGTACTCGGATTGGGAACGCGGAACAGCGAATTTCGGATCTTGAAGATGCACAACCCTCTGATCAGAGAAGACTGGAGAGGGCAGAGGGCCTAATCAAACAACTCGCTACTAAGGACGAAGATTTAGAGGTGCGTTCGCGCAGAAACAACATTCGCATTGCTGGTTTTGCCGAGACCACGAACACTGGCTCTATGGCCAGATTTATCGAATCTGTCCTTGTGGAGTTGTTTAGTAAGGAGGCTTTCTCTGCTAAATTTTCTGTTGAACGGGCGCATTGGACATTGGGCCCCCCTGGCACCAGGAGCATCCCCGAGGATAATCATTGCCAAAATCCTCAACTATAACGACTGCGATATGGCGCTCCATTTGTCCAGAGAACGTGGCTCGCTCACCTATCAAGGTTCGAACATCTCTCTCTTTCCAGACTTCATGCCCTTAGTGCAAGACGTGCTCTGCAAATACATGGACATTAAACGATCTCTTCAGAAGGCGAATGTCAAATACGCAATGCCGGACTTCGTGTTCACATCGGCAGAAAAGCCCACATTTTTTACACCCCAGATGAAACAACCAGATTTTGGGAAAAACAACAGCCCATGTTTCAGCAGCAGGGAAGAGATGGCGAGTCTGGTCCTGACTCTTGATGGCCCATGGATATCTACTACAGCGTCACATACTTGGGACCCTTCTTGCGATAACAACCAAAAAGCGAACTGGGGGTCCCCAAGATATAGATGGAAGCACAAAAATACAAGAGCGTGTATATAAAGAATCAGTACATAGAATCTGAAAGCAGAGGTTGGATTCCCATCAATCTTTTTTACGTGATCAGTATTATCATTTGGTCATCCACCCATTGAAGAGGTCTGTTTCTTGATCATAGAGACTACCTCCGTGGGGAGCTCTCATGCTCAGATAGAAAGGTGGGACTAGACTCAACGATAAGGAAAGGCAATAATGTATATAATTGGTTATCCTATGTACCTCGTGCAGTGCAAAAAATGATAATGTGATGAGTGAAATCTTAAAAAGAGTTGTGCGGAGAAAAACACTTCTTTAATTGAACAAACTCCTCACACCCTTATTAAAAACAGTGCAAAACATAGCAGTATTAACAAATGTCTGCTATTTACAAGGTCGACATGTTTCAGACATACGGGTATATTACCCACGGCTTTCTTCAGGACCTATATTCGTCAGAATCTTGCTACTGCAACATATGCTCACACCCCCCACAATAGTGTATGAAAGAAAGTAAATAACACAGTTGATTTACTCAAGGTTGGAATCAATACAACCTTACTTGATCTCAATCCTCCGATTCAAAGGTGCAAAAATCACCCGTCTTGATCGGGGACTAAACCTCACCTCACCTGGAACCTTTCTCAGGGATATGAGGCCTCGCTCTGTCCGTCGTTGCCTCAGGCATCTTCTGAGTCAGGGAAGGAGACCTTCGATGGCAAGACGTTGGCACAATCATTGAATCCTGTACAGAAGGGTAGGCGGTTGGTTCGCGAACTCCAGGAGCTGAGATTTTCCTCCATTGCTTCATCCGCGCCAAAGACTTATGTCCAAGATGCAGACGCAGGATGGGTGGGCACATCCCTGGCATAGACTATCCTACAATGTGATGGCTCCACTGGAGAGTTGTCATCCCCCACAGGATGATCTCCTGCTCTTTCCTTCCCCTTTCCCCCCTTCTCCTCTTTTTTCCTAGTTTGCTGTTCCTTGATTGGGATTCACCAGGTGCCTTGTTTCTGCGTATCTGATGGGGGTGGGAGGAGGGGTTGGGATGGGATTTTCTTGTACTATGGTTACTGTTTTCCTATCTATTAGTTTGGAACACATTTTCTTTGCATAGTACGGTATGTCGCTATTCCATATCCTCAGCGTGTAATAATGGAACTACTAGTGGTTGAATGATTCCTGATGATGAAAGCAAACCTGGCCTGCGCCTTCGGTGCATGTCTTGGAATGTGAGAGGGCTATCCGGTTCTAAAAAGAGTAGACAGGTTTTAGCACACCTGTCTAGACACTCTATTCAGATCGCCTTCCTCCAGGAGACACATTACTCACCACTCCCTACACATGGATTTGTGGCATCATGGGGTGGGAACCGCTTTTTCTTCTCCTATCGTGCATATTCGCATGGAGTGTGTATATTGGTGCACCGCTCCTTTCCTTTTCATGCCACGGAAGTTGTGACAGACACTGAAGGCAGATATGTCATTGTGCAGGGATTATTGGGGGTGAGTCTGTGCTTTTTATTAACATGTATGCCCCAAATATTGACAACTTTGAATTTTTTACTAAAATTAAACGTTGATACTATACTGATGGGAAGAGACTTTGACCTCTCGCTCGACCCCACTACTGACACTACCAGCCCAGGCCGCACTACAAAGCCACAAGCCACGAAGGGCCTTCTTAATCTATTACAAACAGCACTGCTGGAGGATCCCTGGTGCGTTAACCACCCGGCAGTCCGTAACTACTCATTTTACTCTGCCCCACACGGTACATGGTCCTGAATAGATCATTGGTATCTTATGCCGCAACTACTTTTGGAGGTACGAAATATTGAATATTTGCCCGCACTTATATCTGACCATGCCCCTGTCTTACTTGTGGTGGATATCTCTATGATCCCCAAGCAGTGACCACTATTGAGATTCCCCGCAGCCGCCTTGCTTGATTTGGTGTTTTGCAGTGAAATAGAGGACACTATGAGGGAGTATTTTATATTAAACGAGGGAACTGTAGATTCACAACTGTGACTCTGGGACGCCTTTAAAGCATATATCCGTGGGGTCTGTATCTCGTAACATGCTGGTGTGCTTCGCTCTATATGTGGGGAGTTAGAGAAAATAGAACAGACTAAAGGACATAGACTCAGCCATGCAAAGTGCCTCGTCACCGGAACTGCTCCGTGACAGCTCCACACTAATGACTGAATTCACCGATGCAGCTGTCCGATAAGTTACATATCTCGGCAAATATGCAATGACCCAGGTGTACGGGAAGGGCGAGAGGCCCGGAAGGACGCTCGCCTGCCTCCTCCAACCTCAATATCAATCGACATTTGTGACACATTTGGATACCGACGTAGGTGACTTATTGACAAGAGGTGCAGATATCTCTGTGACCTGTCTTGATTACTATATCCAGCTGTCCAGGACGCGGGATCCTCCTGCGGGGCAGGCCATTATGGACTATTTGAAGGAGATAGCTATGGTGTGGCTCGAGGAGGAGCAGTGTGAGTTTTTGGCTTCCCCGATAGATGTGGGGAAATCAAACAAGCGATAAAAGATCTGACCAGCAGTTGTGCCCCTGGCTCTGATGGTCTTTCGTGGAACTTTTATAAAGCCTACCAACATGCATTAGCTCCGCGTCTCCTGGAGGTGAACGATGAGGCTTTAGAGAGCGTATCCCTTTCTCTAACTATGCGTGAGGCCATAGTCACACTATTGTTTAAGCCAGGCAAGTGTCCATGTAAATGTCAGTCCTATAGGCCGCTGTCATTACTCAACCACGACTATAAAATTCTTGCCAAAGTATTGGCCACTCGTCTGTCGCTATTAGTAGACACCACACTACTCCCCTTTCAAGCCGGATTTGTTCCCGGCAGATCCACAACACTCAACTTGCGAGAGGTTTTCTCAGTAATGAATCAGGTGGAGCCTACTCTACCGGCAGCAGTTGTTTTACTTGATGCCGAAAAGGCCTTTGATTCTTGAGAATGGCCCTTTCTATATGCTGTAATGCAGAAATTAGGCATATCTACTGGCTTTCTAAACCTAGTTCGCCTGTTGTACTCAAACCTGGTGGCTCAGCTGAAAGTAAATGGGGTAATAACAACTCAGTTCCCCTTATCACGTGGCAACAGACAGAGGTGTCCTCTCTCACCCCTATTATTCATTATAGCTATGGACCCACTTGCCCGTCACATACAAGAATGACATCTTCATCGTGGGCTACAGTTACATACGGGCCCACTTGCTTCTTCATTCTATGTGGATGATGTAATGCTGTTTGTACGTAAACCTGCCAAGAACCTGTCCCCTCTCTTGAAAGAGGTGGTCCGATTCGGGGTGTACTCGGGCCTAGTTATGAACTGGACCAATATGGAAATCTCTCCGCTGACCCCAGCTACTACCCCGGTGGACCTTGAGTTCCCCCTAAGGTGGTGTACTGATCCCCCTAAATACCTTGGTATCTACTTACATTGCAGCGCTCCCAAGGTCATTCGTCTGAACTATGGTCCCACGATAGACCAACTTGGGACACACATTGACAAATGGACAAAACTTCCCCTCACCATGGGTGGCAGGATTGCTATACTAAAGATGGTGGTACTGCCACGATTTTTATACCTCTTTTTAAACATTCCCATTGCCTTGACTGCAACATTTTTGATACACTTTGGTCGCTGCTGATTCGCCTGATCTCGGCAGGCAAGCAACCGCGTACAAGCTGGACCACCCTGATTATGCCACACGAACGGGGGGTTTTGGGGTCCCTGATTTTTACTTGTACTACCTGGTTGCTCAAGTTCACTTACGATTATTGGTATCAGCCAGATTACTGACTTCAATACCTCAATCACGAATGATCTCAGATATACCCAAGCTCGCATTTGACAATTTTACCCTGGGGCCTACAGCGTTGTCCTACAGAAATCCAAACATTACCCACGACATGCTGGGCAAGGACCAAATTACGAAGGTATGTACAGCACAAGTCCCTATACTCTTCACATATACCATTAGTGGATAATCCGTGGATACCCGATACCACTGAGACTCTTACTAAAAAGACGCTAGTCAAGCATAGACTTCAAAAGGTGGAAGACTTGTTTAAAGACTCCAGACCATGTACGACTGCTGAACTCGCTTCCTGGAGAGCTGCTACATATATGGATAGGTTCCTCCACCATAGAATCCGAGGGTCTCTATTGGAAGCTATACCGGATGCATCAACAGAACCGGATGATTTTCCCCCACTCATATTTGTTATAAGCTCACCAGACAGAACTCATCTAGTTTCATGTATATGCCACTTATCACAATCCCTCCGCCCTGCAGTGGGCACTAAAGCACGGACATCCTGGGAGCGGGATCTTGGCACAACAATAACTGACAGCGTATGGCACTATACCTGTGCGCAAACACGATACATCTCAAATAACAATAGGCATAAATGATTACATTTTAAATACCTCCATAGAGTGTATGTAACTCCGAAGTTATTATCCAAAATGAACCTCACCGTATCAAGTTCATGTGCTAGATGTTCGGAACCAGAGGCGGATTTTTCTCACCTTGCATGGAAATGTGCACCTCTAAGGGCATATTGGGAAGAAATTTGTCATCATTTGTCTATCATGGTGGAACACATTATAAAACCCACATCACTGATGGCATTATTGGGGTATGTTAAGCCACTTTATAGAAGGTTCTCTGTGATAGCCATACTCATAGCAAAACGCCAAGTCTCTTTGCATTGGAGCAGTGCACAAACGCCTATGGTACAAGCCATGCTCTGAGACCTTATTTACTGTGACATCATGAGTGATGTCTATGCTACATTATTAATCAATGAGAACTAGCTCTGGTTTAAATTGTTTGTATGTCTGCGGGTGGAAAAAAAACCATTCGGTTTTTTATGAAGGCCCTCACCCACCAACCTAGTTGGTGGCATGCTTCATCATTGGGCCCCACCCGAGGTACCGAGTGTACCTCAGGTGTGCTTCGACGCCAGATTACTGCAGAGCGGGTTTTTTGGTTCGTGAGGGTGCTGTGAGTGTGCTCTGAGTGAGGTTTAAAATACTGTCCTGGGTGTCCCAAAGACTGTTTTAATGGTGGGCCCCAGGCAGTCGATAAAAACAAAGGCTGTGGGACGTGCACGGTAGGCTTATGGCCTCCGACATCCTGTGCGGTCAACTAGTTTCAGCCAGGCCTTTTCTTCTACTGGCTTTCGTCAGGACCTTATATGTGTGGGGTGTTACAGGGGTAGTTATGAGTTTGTCAGTGCCCTGTGTGTAAAGCACACGCTACGGTGCTTATATGTGCAAGAGGTGTTTCCTCTCGGGTTGTACACCTGATTGTAGCGAACAACTCAGCATGGAGCTCAACCAGGGGCCAGGACCACCTAGACAATATGTTGGACATAGGTGCAGACTGGGAGGTTTAAAAACAAACAACCACTAAAATTGAAACCGACTCTACGGAATTGTGGACTAATGTCGTGATTAATGCAATGGACATGCTGTACTGTGATTATTCTTGAACGTTTGCTTGAGAATTGCTCCTTTGCAACTTGTTTTGTTTTGGGGGTATAATAGTGTTCTATATTGTCAACATGGCATATTACGGCCAGCACATGCGGTCCTCTGGCATTCACTCCCTGATTGTTTGTTATATTTGAAAAATGCAATGAAACAAATATTTTTTTTGAAAGTTTATCATGAAGCTTGGATGATTTCAGAAATAGAAAGTTTTGTAATCTGCTCTGAGCAGACAGAAGTCCTGGCTAGGGGTTTCCACCTGTAGAAGAGTGCGTTGTGCAGTGTTGTGTAATAAAATACCTGCATAGTCAACCTAACATGATGAAGTTGGGCAGGGATGAAAGTACAGATGATCAGAAATTCTAAATACTGAATAATGGAAAATATCCTCACAAACTTAGCCTACACTGACTGAGAACCATACATGTCTCCAGAAGTTACCACGGTAAAACATGCTTTCTCTCCCCCAGGTCTGTTAAGAGCATCTGTGTTCAAATGTAACACAAGTGCCATGCATAAAGGTTTTCCCAAGAAACATACTTTTTGTCAACCACTTTAATAAGACCACCACGTCATAAACCATGCATTTAAGACAGCACACTGAGTAATGAACTGCTGGTGGATTTATGTCTGGTTGGTTGGTGTCCTGTCAGCGAAATGACCATGCTTTTTGATAAAGACAACAATTTACCATGCTTTGGACAAGCACCCTTCTTCATTGTTCCAACCAAAGCACCATATGGAGTAAGTGTCAGAGTCCCATCTGCGAAAATCGCTCTTTCCACCCAGTTGCTCAAGGGATCCTTACTAGTCATACTACTGTTGTAAATAACAGTCTGTCGATGGAGCAATGTCCTAGCAGTAGATAACTGCTTCCAGAGTTTGGAAATAAAAGCTCTCTTAGAGGCTCTATCGGTGTTCTATAGTCCCTGATCAGCTTGTCACTGCGATGCCAAAATCATATAGGAATGGTTCTCTGCTGAAGAGCGGTCATTAACCACTTTTCTGTTCCTAATAACCTGTACATAGATATCCCACAGGTGAGCCAAGATAAGGCTGGAAATCAGCCAGAGGTCAGAGGAAAGAGCATGCCCTTCATCGGTCCTCATCGTGCCAACCATTGCACGCTACATGTGGCACAAGTCAGTAAAGATGGATCTACAATCTCTCTAGCAGAGTCTTCCTGCTCTTGTTTGAGCTCTTGGAGAGCTCTTACTCGTGGTTAAAGACAAGCAAACATAGAACCAAATGTTTTTCCAAAAACAGGCAATGATTATATTGATATTATTCCCCAGAGTAGTCTTTGTCTCTACCTGGCCAAGAATCACAGTGGATCCGGATGGTAGCCACAGAAAGCCACAAAAATGCTTTCCTGTGCCCATAAATAAAGGTATCTCATTCCAGAGATAAGATAGGAGATAGGTTCTAGCCTACCTTACCGCTGCATTAGGAAGCAAACAACCTAGAATTTCCCAAACATCCTTCCCTTTCACTTTATCTGATCACCAATTAAGAAGATCCGTGCCTCTCAACTTGAGTCCGGTTCATTTATACGCAACCCCCTCTTCTCAATGGGTCATTAGCAAAAAGTGTAGAAACTTAATGCATCTTTAATATCATTCAGATCGAGTGTGGCATGGCAGAAAAGTGATATATGGGGGTGCTGTAACCGCTGAACTGCCTTTAGGCCTCATGATACAAATACAGGGAAGCGATCCAAGCAGTGTTTGATTTGTGTAAAGGGTTGCAGGTGGTGTGCATTGGAACTCATTTTTAGGGAGTGATTTTTTTTAATCCTCAGACCTTTGACCCAGAGTAAGAGAAACGGAGTAAAGGGAGAAAGAAGCAAGAAGCAAGAAGATAAATAGAGGAAACCCAGGATAACGGCGCAAGGCAGTGATTAAAAGAACCTGCAAGACTCAGAAATAGAAACAGGAAGTGGAGGGTGGAGGAAGAACCAAGCATGCTGGGGATTTAAAGGTAGGCACCTTTGGTATTCAGCAACCCCGTCATTCGGCAGAGCCTGCGCCGATCTCAATAGGAGAACGTTGGGCCCTTGCAATTATTATTATTTTATTTTTTTACAAATGAAGCCCTGGACCCAACCCAGAGAAAACTTTGTGAAAAGTTTGATAGGGGTCTGGGCTTGGCATAGAGGTTGCTCTCAGGCAGAGTCTGTAAACTCAGATACAGTCATTTAGGTCCTAAGGGGAACACCAGTTGTCCTTATATGAAATATTTATTTATTTATGGGTTTTATATAGCGCCTGAATCACCCCATACAGGGTATCTCTGCGCTGAGTTGCCTACTGATCACCAGGAAGTTAGATTAAAAAAGCTCTGTTTTCAACAGTTTCCTGAACACCAATAAGTTGGTGCATTGACGTAATTGTAATGGAAGAAGATTCCAATATCGAGGTGCTAAATGAGAGAACACCTTCTGTGAGACCGGCCTCGTGGCGTGGGCCCTCCCGACCAGCAAGCCACCCCTGCACCCCACCTGATCCTCCGGTACCACAGACTTCCGGCCACCAGGGCCCCATGCACCCGATGGCCGGCCGGAGCCCCAGCCGAACCTAGACACTACCACGCATGCCCGGCCAGAGGAGTGAGGAACCCTCCCAAGCAAGACAGGGAGGCAGGGAGGCGCCGTCTCTGTCACACCTCTGATCTCCTCCCCAAGGAGGGTTTCGATCGGCCACCAGGCCCCCGGTGAGCCGCGCCTCGCATGCTGGGCGTCTGGAGTCCCGCCCAGACCAACCTGAACAGATCAAAGGGCCAAGCGGCAGGAAATCCCGACGCGCTGCCCCCAGGCACCAAGACCCCTCTCTGTGAGGACTCCGGACTTCAAAGAGGAGGGGGAGTATAACAAGGGGTGCTGATGGGACAGGCGGCAGAGAAGACCTGGACCTACGAGAGCCCTGCTGACCTGGTTGCGGCTCAATCGACCCCTGAAACCAAGGACGCTACCTGACCCACGGAACCATCTGAGCCCTGCTGACGCTGTCGCGGCTCCCCGAACTCTGAACCATCTGAGCCCTGCTGACGCTGTCGCGGCTCCCCGCACTCTGAACCATCTGAGCCCTGCTGACGCTGTCGCGGCTCCCCGAACTCTGAACCATCTAAGCCCTGCTGACGCTGTCGCGGCTCCCCGAACTCTGAACCATCTGAGCCCTGCTGACGCTGTCACGGCTCCCCGAACTCTGAACCATCTGAGCCTTGCTGACGCTGTCACGGCTCCCCGAACTCTGAACCTAAGACCACCTGTGCCTGCTGAGAGGCTCGTGGCACTCCTATCCTGAAAGACCGACGGAGCTGCCGAGCAAACCCCATATCCCCCAACCCGATGATTGAGAGCTGTGCAAAGGATATTCCGCAGAGACACTGAACCTAAAGACTGTCCCGCTACCCCCATACCCCCTCATGAAACTGCCGACGTGGTGATATTGATTCCACAGCTGTATCACGGATCATAAAGATCCCCAGAAACCAGAGATAAAGTATACTGTTTACGAAGAACTACTGTGTGGTGTCCCTCTGTCGAGTAGTGTAAGCTCAGCGTGTATGATCCTAGGAGCGAGACCCTTCCAGGAAGGGCCTCCCCGCCAGTGCTCGGCCTAACTCTGGTAGAGGTGGGTCAAAGGGTGGTCAGGAAGGTACTCCGAAGCCTCCCGGAGAAACGCCTTTCCAACATTTGGTGGCAGACAACGGGATCCGAGCCAACGCCTAGAGACCGTACAGTACACGGCTGACGCGCTACCGAAAGGAGATGGAAGGAGAAACAGCCACAAGTACCGCAGGAACCAACTCAAGCCCGACGTTCCGAGAGGACCGGTTGGAAGATTATACGCATCGAGAACTAAAACAGTTCTGCAATGACCTTGGGATCGCTACCACCGGACTAAGCACCAAAGAGGATTTCCAGGAAGCGTTGAAGACCTGGGTCGAGGCAGGAGCTTCCCTGCCCCAAACCGAAGGAAACGCCCGGGAAAGAGAGCCGCCAAACGAACCACGAAGCGTCCCAGTAAGAAGCAACGCCCCAGAGGGGGGCCTATCCCAGGAAGAACTAGCGGACCGAGAGAGAGGCCGCAACCACGAGCTAGAACTAGCCAAAATAAAAATAGAGGGAGAGCTAAAATTGGCTGAAAAAAAATTAGCCGTAGAACAATTACGCCTACAAGGGGAACTTGAGGAAAAGAAACGCCAGCAAGAACACGAAGAAAGAAAACTTCAACTAGAACATGAACGCAGCCTAAAAGAGATCGAACTCAAGGCCAGGAGTGAGGGGTCCAGAACCATGGGAAACCAACCAACCCCCCCCCCGCCGTGGAACCAAAAGTCCACATCCCCATGGATGTGGTGAAGGAATACTACAAGAACGACGACATCCAGCAGTGGTTCAAGGCCTACGAAGTCGCCATGACCTCCCACCGAGTTCCACAGAAGGATTGGGGGGCTGGCTTGTGGGGCCGGTTCCTGAGCGAGGGGAGAGATACCCTGCTGGAACTGCCCTCCACGGTACTGAATTCCTACAGCCACATGAAAGAGGCCCTATTGGCCAGATATGGGCTCACCCCCGAGATGTACCGGCAACGGTTTCGAGACTGCAAAAAGATATCCGGTACTACGTGGGTAGAATACGTGAACTTTTACAGCAGGGCCTTGGACGGGTGGATCGAGGGCAGCAAGGTCTCCACCTTTGAGGAACTGTTTGACCTGATAGCATGGGAACACCTGTCCGCAAATTGCTTTGTGGAGTTACGCCAGCACCTCCTGGACAGCAAGCTCACTGATCCTCGGAAACTGGCGGTTGAAGCTGACCGATGGGTGAACACCAGGGCCTCGCCGTGGGGGACTACGGCCGCCACTACCAGGGATCCCCCCACCAGAGGGGCGGAGGGAACCAAGGCAGACCGAGGGAATCCCAGGCGGGCCTCCAGCACAGCCCCCCCAGAAGCCAACCCCCGCACTTTCCAGCCCCACCTCCAGCCAGCGCCGGGCCCCCGGGGAGGCAGGGACCCCGCGTCAAGATTACCTGTTTCCGCTGCCAACAGACCGGACACTATGCCGGTGACCCCGAGTGTCCCATGTACCAACGACCCACAGCGACCGCCCCTCCAGCCCGACAAATGGCCTCCGTGGCCCTCGGAGAAGAGATGGAAGACGCCGAAGAGTGGGAACCAGCAGCCATGGCCCTGGTCTCCCTAGGAAACCGAGAGATGGTTCCCGGAACCCCCCTACCCGCCAACACGAAAAAATACCGACAACAGGTGACGGTCAACGGTCACCAAGTCGAGGCCCTCCGCAACACTGGGGCGAGTGTCACGGCGGTCCACTGCCACCTGGTCTCTGAAGACCAGATCCTGCCCGACGCCTTCTGCCCAGTCATATCATCGGACAATTCCGAGAGCCTCTGCCGGATGGCCCTGGTACCTTTCGCATGGGGGGGGAGTCACAGGAAAATTAAGAGTGGCTGTCCGAACCTCCCAACCAGTAGACTGTCTCCTGGGCAACGACCTCGAGAGCTCCCTGTGGGGTCAAGTAGAACGAAGAGCCCATCTGGAGATGATGGGCCTACCCGAATGGGTATGCGCCACCACGCGCTCCATGTCTGCCCGATCGCCTTCCCTCGAGGGAGTTGAGGACTTGCCCCTGAACCCAGGCGCCGTTCCCGAGGACCGGGACGCGCCATATGAACCCGACGACCCTCTCCCGGAAGAAGAAACCGTTCCCAATGACGGATCAATGCGTCCAGGCCCCGAACCACTGACCGAGCTCGGGGACCTACCCGAGATGGCCCAGTGGCACTGCGAGGGAGGTCCCTCCCGAGAAGAATTCTGCAAGGAACAAGCAATCTGCACATCCCTCATTGGGCCCCGACAGCAGGCCGAAGCCCCGGCAGCAGGCGACCAGTCTGGAACCCACTGGGTGTATTGGGAAAACAGCCTCCTGTACAGCGAACAGAAGTCGGCCGAGCTGGGATCGGCCCGGACACTAGTGGTACCTCTGCGCTTCCGTGGTTTCCTCTTAGACCTAGCCCATGAGGTACCCCTGGCGGGACACTTAGGCCAAGACAAAACCTATCATCGCCTGGTTACCCACTTCTACTGGCCGAAAATGCGAGCTAATGTAGAGGCCCACTG
This sequence comes from Triturus cristatus, assembly GCF_964204655.1. Taxonomy (NCBI): domain Eukaryota; kingdom Metazoa; phylum Chordata; class Amphibia; order Caudata; family Salamandridae; genus Triturus; species Triturus cristatus. Next base: position 609,611,350 of record NC_140594.1, read on the forward strand.
CAAGTCATGTCTCACGTGCCAGGCCAGCAGAAAAAGTGGTGGGAAGCGCAAGGCTCCACTACAACCCTTCCCCGTTGTTAGTACCCCCTTTGAGCGGGTGGGGATCGACATCGTGGGGCCCCTGGATCCCCGGACCGCCCAGGGCCACCGATTCATCCTCGTCCTAGTGGACCATGCCACCCGCTACCCGGAGGCCATTCCCCTCCGCACCGTGACGGCCCCCGTGGTGGGCCGGGCCTTGATGGGAATCTTCTCTCGCGTGGGGTTCCCGCGAGAAGTCGTGAGTGATCGTGGCACGAACTTTATCTCCAAGTACATGAGGTCCTTATGGCAGCAATGCGGGGTGTCATACAAATTCACCACCCCCAAGGAAATGGCCTGGTTGAACAATTTAACCGGACCCTGAAGGGAATGATCAGGGGCCTCGAAGAACCCCTTCGCCGGAAATGGGACGTCCTCCTCCCTTGCCTCCTGTTCGCCTACCGAGAGGTCCCCCAAAAATCCCTGGGGTTCAGCCCATTCGAACTACTCTACGGACACCCCGTCCGGGGACCCCTGAGCCTAGTCAAAGAAGGCTGGGAAGCGGCTCCCCGTGGAACTCCTCCCGATGTATTCCGCTATCACCTGGCACTTCGCAACCAGACCCGGAAGTTCAGGGAGCTCGCCGAGGCAAACCTCGAGGCTAGTCAAGAAGAGATGAAGCGCTGGTATGACCAGAATGCCACGCTGGTCGAATTCCAGCCCGGCCAACAGGTCTGGGTCATGGCCCCGGTGAAACCCTGCACCCTCCAAGACAAATGGACTGGACCCTTCAAAGTGGTCGAGCGGAAGAGTCAAGTCACGTATCTAGTTGACGTTCAGTCTCCTCGGAACCCCCTCCGGGTCCTTCATGTGAACTGCCTCAAACCTCACTTCGTGAGGACGGAGCTGAGTTTGCTCCTGGCCACCGACGATGCGACTGAAGAAGACACAGAGCCCCTCCCGGACCCCCTGTGTGCGGGAGAGAAGGATGGCTCCATCGAGGGGGTGCGACTGTCGTCCACCCTCACCCCCCAACAGTCCGACGACTGCCGCCAGCTATTGAAACAATTCGCAGACCTCTTCTCCCTCACCCCCAGGGTCACCGACTGGTGTGTCCACGACGTAGACACCGGAGACAGCCAACCGGTCAGACACCGAGCCTACCGAGTCCCTGACCGGGTCCGGACCTGCATCCAGATGGAAGTAGCCAAGATGTTAGCCCTAGGAGTGATCGAACCCTCCGACAGCCCATGGGCCAGCCCTGTAGTACTGGTCCCGAAAGCAGCTGCCCCTGGTGCCGCCCCCGAGCTGAGGTTCTGTGTGGACTACCGGGGGCTCAATGCGGTCACCCGGGCTGACGCTCACCCTATCCCCCGCGCAGACGAGCTCATCGACCGCCTCGGGGCTGCCGCTACCTCAGCACCTTCGACCTGACCTGCGGATACTGGCAAATTGCGCTCACCGAAGGAGCCAAGGAGCGGTCCGCCTTCTCCACCCCGGATGGGCACTACCGCTTCAGAGTCATGCCTTTTGGGATGAAAAATGTCCCGGCCACCTTTCAGCGGCTGGTGAACCGGGTCCTGGCCGGGCTAGGGGGATTCAGCGCAGCGTACATAGACGACATCGCAGTATTCAGCTCCCAATGGACCGAACACCTCCAGCACCTCCGACAGGTACTGACGGCCCTGCGCCAGGCAGGCCAGACCATCAAAGCCAGCAAATGTCAGATTGGACAGGGCTCGGTGGTCTATCTGGGACACCAGGTGGGAAGCGGGCAGGTCGTCCCCCCTCCAGCCGAAGATCGACGCCATCTTGTCCTGGGAACCCCCCACGACCCAAACAGAAGTCCGGGCCTTCCTCGGCCTCACCGGGTACTACCGGAGGTTTATTAAAAACTATGGCAGCATCGCAGGCCCCCTCACAGAGTTAACCTCCAAAAAGCACCCGAAGAAAGTACAGTGGACACCTCCGTGCCAAGAAGCGTTCGACGCCTTGAAAACCGCTATATGTACTGCACCGGTACTCAAAGCCCCCGACTACTCTCAAGAATTTGTGGTCCAAACGGACGCCTCGGAGCACGGCATCGGGCCATCCTCTCGCAGTTCGACGACAAAGGCATAGATCAGCCCATAGCCTTCATCAGCCTAAGGTTACTCCCTCGGGAACAACGGTGGAGCACCGTTGAGAGAGAGACCTTCGCCGTAGTCTGGGCCCTCAAGAAGCTACGGCCCTACTTGTTCGGAACCCACTTCCGAGTTCAGACGGATCATCGACCCTTACGGTGGCTGATGCAAATGAGAGGAGAAAACCCCAAACTGCTACGATGGTCAATCTCCCTCCAGGGGATGCACTTCACTGTGGAGCATCGTCCCAGGACTGACCACGCCAACGCTGACGGCCTGTCCCGATTCTTCCGCTTCAGCGAGGAGAACCCCCAAGTGGATGGGTAGTTCTCCCCGCCTTTCAGCTGGAGGGGGCACGTGTGAGACCGGCCTCGTGGCGTGGGCCCTCCCGACCAGCAAGCCACCCCTGCACCCCACCTGATCCTCCGGTACCACAGACTTCCGGCCACCAGGGCCCCATGCACCCGATGGCCGGCCGGAGCCCCAGCCGAACCTAGACACTACCACGCATGCCCGGCCAGAGGAGCGAGGAACCCTCCCAAGCAAGACAGGGAGGCGCCGTCTCTGTCACACCTCTGATCACCTCCCCAAGGAGGGTTTCGATCGGCCACCAGGCCCCCGGTGAGCGGCGCCTCGCATGCTGGGCGTCTGGAGTCCCGCCCAGACCAACCTGAACAGATCAAATGGCCAAGCGGCAGGAAATCCCGACGCGCTGCCCCCAGGCACCAAGACCCCTCTCTGCGAGGACTCCGGACTTCAAAGAGGAGGGGGAGTATAACAAGGGGTGCTGATGGGACAGGCGGCAGAGAAGACCTAGACCTACGAGAGCCCTGCTGACCTGGTTGCGGCTCGATCGACCCCTGAAACCAAGGACGCTACCTGACCCACGGAACCATCTGAGCCCTGCTGACGCTGTTGCGGCTCCCCGAACTCTGAACCATCTGAGCCCTGCTGACGCTGTCGCGGCTCCCCGCACTCTGAACCATCTGAGCCCTGCTGACGCTGTCGCGGCTCCCCGAACTCTGAACCATCTGAGCCCTGCTGACGCTGTCGCGGCTCCCCAAACTCTGAACCATCTGAGCCCTGCTGACGCTGTCGCGGCTCCCCGAACTCTGAACCATCTGAGCCCTGCTGACGCCGTCGCGGCTCCCGAGAACCTAAGTCCACCTGTGCCTGCTGAGAGGCTCGCGGCACTCCTATCCTGAAAGACCGACGGAGCTGCCGAGCAAACCCCATATCCCCCAGCCCGAGGATTGAGAGCTGTGCGAAGGATATTCCGCAGAGACACTGAACCTAAAGACTGTCCCGCTACCCCCATACCCCCTCACGAAACCGCCGACGTGGTGATATTGATTCCACAGCTGTATCACGGATCATAAAGATCCCCAGAAACCAGAGATAAAGTATACTGTTTACGAAGAACTACTGTGTGGTGTCCCTCTGTCGAGTAGTGTAAGCTCAGCGTGTATGATCCTAGGAGCGAGACCCTTCCAGGAAGGGCCTCCCCGCCAGTGCTCGGCCTAACTCCGGGAGAGGTGGGTCAAAGGGTGGTCAGGAACGTACTCCGAAGCCTCCCGGAGAAACGCCCTTCCAACACCTTCCCTCCCATACGCGCAAGTTTGATGCGGGGGGTGCACAAATATGCTAAATGACTAGATCGCAACAATCTTGTGGGAGCATATCTAACTAATTTGTGAGCAAGATAGCTAGGACCCAAATTGTGAAGGGATTTAAAAACCATACAACAAACTTGGAACATAATTCTCTTTTTTATAGGGAGCCAATGTAGGTCACGGAGAAGGGGAGCAGAGGGGGTTCTAGGAAGTGCATTATTTACCAAACGAGCTGCAGTGTTCTGGACTACCTGTAATTTAATCAAAGATTTTTCCTTTGCTGCAATCAATAAGGCATTGCAGTAGTCTAGTCTGCTAATAATCAATGATTGGACAAGGGTTTTGCGAGTACTTATAGGAAGAAAAGGGCAGACCCTTCGCAGAGTGCTAAGAGTATGAAAACAGGTTCTGGTAGTACTGTTAACATGTTCTTCTAAAGTTAGACCCTTGTCCAAACGCACTCCCAAATCCTTTACTAATTCTTTGGGGGACGGGGCAGGGCCTAATTCCTCTGGCCACCAGCTAGGGGACCATCTTAGTGTTGCCTCTCCAAACAGCATTATTTCTGATTTCTCAGTATTCAGCTGCAGATAGTTCTCCTTCATCCATTGTGCGACACCCTTCATACCCTCAGAAAAAATAAAGTGAGTGGATTCGATTTGTCAAATGACAGCAAAAGTTGCGTGTCATCAGCATAAGATATAGGGGTGAATCCAAATCTTCTGAGGAGTCCTGCCAAGGGGGCCACATAGATGTTGAACAACGTAGGGCTCAAACAAGAGCCCTGTGGGACCCCCTTACTAGTACAAATAGTTTGAGAACGGTATGGACCAAGATTGATGGTTTGCGTCCTATTGGTTAGAAAGTCAATTAACCAACTCAATGCTTTGCCTCTAATACCTATCTCCTTAAGACGAGTAATAAGTATCTGATGAGATATGGTATCGAAGGCAGCCGACAAGTCAAGCAGGACCAACAGCACTGCCTGACCCTTGTCTGCTGCCATTCGAATATTGTCTGTGACCTCCACCAAAGTTGTTTCAGTACTATGTTTCGGACGAAAGCCAGACTGTGATTGATCCAAACATTTGGTGGTTTAAACAAACTCAGAAAGATGTTTGTTGATATGTTTTTCAAGCAATTTACTATTGAGGGGAAGTAAAGAAATTGGTCGATAATTAGTACTGTCCTCTGGTGGAAGCTTCGAATTTTTCTTTATGGGGACAACCTGCGCTGCTTTCCACTCAGCTGCAAGAACACCTTCATCCAATGATTTATTAAGGATGGTACAAATGGGGTTAGCCAAAGAGGTTGACAAAGTGGCTATAATTTTAGCCGGCATAGGATCTAAAGGCGAGCCAGATTTAGTGCTTTTTAAAAGAGCTTCAACATCAAAAATGGTACATGCGGGGAAAGTATCGAGAATATATAATGCCTCCTTAATGGGAATTGGTTTTATGTTCAGGCTGGAACAGGAGTCAGTCGTCAAAGTAATCTTTTGATAAATATTTTCAATTTTCTGAACTAAATAATTAGCAATGTTATCGCAAAGAAGTTGTGAAGGGGCAACATCAACATTGCATGCTTTGGGATTGGTGAATGTGTTTAATATTTGATAAAGCATACGAGAAGAATTTTCGGCTTTATCAATCGGAGTAGCAATATAAATCTTTCGAGCAATATCTTACTGGGTACCCTATTGGACATACAGTTCTTTTTCTAAAAGTGTCTATTTTTGTACACAAATATGTGTGTTTCGCAGGGCAAGAAAAGTGTGTGGGGGGAGAGCGGAGGGGTACACGTTCTTCGGTTGGTGGCTTTTGTCTTTCCCTGGAGATGGAATTAACATGTGAAACACCTGGCCCGTATTTTTGCAATTAAAAGAAACAACGCATTCGCCGTGAAAGCAGACCATCGTCAATGATTGGGAGGAACTTCCCATGGACGCAGCCCCCTAAACCTTTCAGCAGAGTGTAGCGAATCTCCCTCAGCGTGAAGGCCCCTGACAGGGCTATCAGTAACGTCATAAATCCACGTGCTTGTCCCCGCGCTGACGGACTGACGCTGAGCCCCTCCCAGCGCCCGCTCTTGAGGCGTGCTGGGCCACACCGCGCGCCATTCCTGGGGGCGACAGCGCCTTCCAGCGCCACTGCAACAAAATGATATGTAAACACACTGGAAACCCAACCCTGGAGAAGGGTTCAGCGAAGGGCAATCAGGTCAGGCAGTCCCCAGCTGTGGGGGGAGGAGGTTTTCAACACACGCTAATCTGAAAGATAAAGAAAGGATGGCAAAAAAAGTCGACCCACAGCCCCCTACCCTCGGAATGCCAAGAGGAGGCCAGAAAGCCTTTTGGTGCGTCTATGGCGACCTGGGGAGTTAACACATCAAATGGCTGCTAGAATATCAAAGGGCTGACCCCGGGACACTTCCCATGCCCAGTGTCTGTACACAGGCAGGCTATGCTGATGTCGTTATAACAGTGAGGCCTGGGGCTACCAACCAGCAACATCTGCCGTTCTATCTCGTCCATTCTCAGGCAGTCGTACCTCAAAACTTCAAAGTGGGCGCATTTCACGGGGAACAAGCGGCATTCACCACATGGTTTAGTGAGCTTTGCCATTTATTTTACTTGTTTTTTGCCAAGTAAGGGATGCAAGTCTATCTCCATAATCATTAATCACCCGTGCCCCATATCTCAGCTGCTGCCTTTTTATCAAGGAATGTTACCCAAGAACCAAGGAGGCGCGAGTCGGAACTGCACAACTGCAGAGGCGGACATCCAAGGATTTCAAGCAAGAACCCAGAATAATGCTACACTCTGGAAGCACTGCCTCTTTAAACGGGACTTGTCAGACACATACGGAAGCTCTCAAAGATCTCTACAGTCACAGACTTGTTTTGCTCTAGGTGCGTTAGTGGGAGGCAGCTAATAGGATTAGAGAGTAAAGGTTTCAACACAGGCCATTATTGTAAGTGGCATACTAACGCCATTTTTGGTGGAATGGAAACCCTACTTATCAGAACACGTCTTCAAGGAAATAATTGTAGCTGTTTCTATCTAGATCGAATTATGAAAGCGCAGACATATCTGCTATTCCTTAAAATCACCTGGCACCTCTCAAAGTCTCAATGCATGCATCCACTCTCTTGCCCGATTTCAGGGGGAGGACGTTCTGGCCATATCACAGAGGCGCATATTATCAAGGAAACACGATAAATATCGCATTTCCTGCTTTGCGCGATTCTGTTTAACGCCGCGTATCACCGGATTAAATCGCCGAGATATCGCATTATTATCAATGCAAATCTCCACAGCGATTAAATCCAGCGATAGCGGCTTGAAACAGAATTGCGCAAAGCGGCATTTCCTTGATAATATGCCCGTTGCCTCAGCCGTTCAATCCACCTGCCATTCAAAGTATGGCTAGGTCAGTTTCTTAGCAGGTGTTACAAACCTGCGATAACCGCGGTTAGCGCGGTTTATTTTATTTTATCGAGGGTTTGCACGAGGCTTGATAATCTTGCGCTGCAGTATCAGTGCGGATTTCCATTGAGCAATGGAAAAGAACGCCTACTTTGCATGTCATTAGCGATATTCATCGCTGACATGCAAAGTGGCGTTTAAAGGGCTGCTTAAACAAGGAAACACACGTTAGCGTGCCCTTGTTGATTCTGCGATAGAATTATCGCCGCTTTTCGGCCGAAAACTGCTGCTAAAGCGGCGATAATTCTCTTGATAATATGCCCCTTTGTTCCTTCACTCTTTGAGATTGCTTCTATTTGTCCCACCTGCAAAACTCAGGGGAATATTATCAAGCACGGCGTTAAAATTATCGCCGCTTTAGCGGCAGAAAACTGCAGCTAAAGCGGCGATAATGGGCTTGATAATATGCCGCAGAGAATTCCAATAGAAGCCCATGTTGACACCAGAACACGGGCTTCTATGGGAGTTCTCAAGGGCATATTATCAAGACCATTATCGCCGCTTTAGCTGCAGTTTTCTGCCGCTAAAGCGGCAATAATTTTAACGCCGTTTCTTGATAATATGCCCCTAAGTGCGTAGATCACGAGCTAATCCAGTTTGTCCACTCGCACCATCTGGCCAAGAGATTGAAGATCTCTGGCAATATTTGTGTACTCCCTACTACTAGAAACACAAGTGGTTAAGAAAAAGCATAGGGGAATATTATCAAGGACGGCGTTAAAATCATCGCCGGTTTAGTGGCAGAAAAAAATCCCTCTCTTGCCCTTCACAACACCACCTTGTGGCCTGATTTCAAAAAGGAACTAAACAACTTCTTCTTAGCCTCTATTTCTTGCCTTCTTCAGTTTAGAAACCTGTCTCATCTGCAGAGTTACCGGTGATCACTCTCTTTTACTCTGCCTCTGTCATTCTATGTCACCTGAATGTGGACTATATAGAAACATGAAATTACAGTGAGTTACAACCTTTGCTTTATTTCCAGGTACGGGTCATTCATACTGTTTTTGATTAAGTGCAACTCTTTGTCCTTATGGGGATACAAAGTATTTGGTATCCTGAATCTACTGGGATGTCTGCTATCCTGGAGCTTTTGTTCCTGATGTCAATGGATTTGTTCAGTATCACGTGTCTTACCTGCAAAGACCACGACATGAAGTGGTTGGTGTTTGGATTCAAGACACGACTTGTATTGACATTTGAGCTGTTTTTATTGATGTTTCAATTTACAATTCTCCTCTAGTTTATTTATCGCTGTGTGCTTTCAGTTGCCTTTGGCTTTACTGACCTACTCTTTGCCTTTTGATGTAGTTACTTGCACGCTGTTCTATGCAAAGTGCTCTGATGCTCTTGGGCCAGTACGTACTCTATAAACATTTGAAATATATAAAAAAATATTTATATGTGTTTTTGCCCAACATAATATTATGACTTTAGCAGTATTCTGGGGACAAATCCTCCAGGTCAACCCGAGTATACGTTGTTCCGGAAATGGGCCTTGAATTACAGGTTCATGTGCAAAAACCTGTAAATTAGCACCATTTTCCATAGATTATATGTCATTCCATAGGGGCTTTTCGGGTATAAATCTCAGGGCGGAATAACAGAGGGATTATAACTCAATCCCCTATAGACTGCAGTAGTGATGGTGTGCCACGGGGAAATAAAAAATCGATTGGGAGAGAGGATGTTCAATTGTGTCCCAACCAAACAAAAAATAGAGGTAAGGAACAAGAATATCATGAAGCCATTAAACAAACAAATATTGGCACAGCCATTAGGTCTTGCCTTTGAGACATATTGGCTTTGCCAATGGTTTTTAGTGATGCTGTATAGCATCCCGACCATAAGAGACATTCTTTATACATTTTGCACTACTGCATGAGTACAGTTTTCCAAGGGTTATAATGGAAAAGCGTGTACTATAAGGCAGCACGCCATTCGGACACGGGCCCCCAGGATCCCGGCCACGCCCTCGTGGCTCGTGGCCAAGAGATTGGTCGACGCGAACAGCGAGAAGTACTTCCAGGGCGAGACTGCCGTCCCTTCCTGCCGGGCCCGGTAATGGGGGAGAGGGAGATGGTAGGGGGCCTATTTAGGGTACATTGCCCAGGCCCTCATCCTCTCTTCCTTACAGTGACATGCGCAGTGGGCCTGACATTTACCGGACAAGATTAAGGTAATATATCTTCCAAAGTTGTGTGGGTCACTTGCCCGTGCAATTGGCTACTTATGGTTTGCAGCAGTGGCGAGAGTTGAAGCTAGTGGGCTTTGAGAGTGTCTCCCTTTCGTTGGATTGAGCTTGTGGGCCTTCAGATCGCACACATTCGCTAGCTGATAGAAGACTCCGTGTGCCATGGGAGACTGCAGTACCCAGAGTTGGTTATCCTACATTTAGGAGGTGATGATAGGTTGGGGCTTGGACGCAGGGCGGCAAGGGAGGCTCTGTTGTTGGGATTCGCCCTGTTGAGTTTGACGTTCCAAATAGCATGGTATGGTGTCGTAAGGCCATTGCGGAAGTGGGGGCCAGGACTACGGTCAAGTCCCCCCCTTTTTTAAGGTTATGGCTGAGTGCCTTGAATGCCGGAATGGCCTAGCTGTGCCCGGGGAAGGGGCCTGCTTGGGAATGCACCCACAAATTACCCATAAGGGTCGTATGGGTCATTCCAGTAGTGTACACATGTCTACCGGGGACTCAGGCTTGTGGATCTGTGGCATCGGAGAGTTTAATCTGCCTAGGGGCCTGGGGATCGATGGAACTTGGTGGCAGAAGTTGTTTGGTGGTGGGGAGGGCGAAGGACCTGTGGGCCCTGGTCGCCCTTGTGGCGGTAAGGAGACCACATAAATTGCCTTACATTGTTAAGGGGAGTCCTCCTTCATTCTACCTAGGCCAGCACTGAGCGAGAGATAACGGTAAGCTCACCCCAGAGAGAATGGAGACACCGGCTGAGGGCAAGGGCACCAGTTTACAAACTAGGGCATGGGGCATCCACCCCTGGTTATACCCTGCGAGCCCCGATGGGCAGACTGGTGGTGTAGGGGTGGGCCCTTCGGGTGGCAGACAAGGACCAGATGACAGGGGCTCAACTCTCAAGGACGCAGGTGGGTTGTGCCTTGTATGGTTCTCATTTGGTGGGCGCGAGCCAGAAGGCCCCTTAGTGCTGGAGTGATAGAGAACATTCTTTGTCGATAATTAAGTTCTGTCATTTCTGCTGATTGATTATGAAGTTATGATCAACATAAATGAAAATATCGTTCAGTGATCGAAGTTGATAAATCTATGTCGTATGAAATTAGAATTTTATTGATTATATATTGTCATGTTTATATGTGATGGTTTATAATAAACATGGCCTCTTTTACCCACAACTCTGGCCGTCAAGTCGTGATTTGTGGGTTCTGATGGAGGCGGGGCAGGGAACAACCTGGGGGGTCCGGGTCCTAAGGAAAAGCGCATACTATAAGGCAGCGTGCAATTAGGACATGGCCCCCGGGATCCCGGCCACGCCCTCGTGGCTCCTGGCCGAGAGATTGGTCGACGCGAGAAGTACTTCCGGGGCGAGACTGATGTCACTTCCTGCCGGGGCCGGTAATGGGGGGAGGAAATGGTAGGGGGCCTATTTAGGGCACATTGCCCAGGCCCTCGTCCTCTCTTACTTACAGCGCTGGCCCCGTGTGCAGTGGACTTCGCGAATCTCCCACCAACCCATCCCTAAAGGTAGAGCTTGGGGAGGTGTTGGAACTTGAATTAAGAGTGGCGGTAAGGAGGCCACATACATTTCCTTACTTTGTTAAGGGGAGTCCTTCTGCATACTACCTAGGCCAGCACTGAGGGGGAGATATGGTAAGCTCACCCCAGAGAGAATGGAGACACCGGCTGGGGGCAAGGGCGCCAGTTTACAAACTAGGGCATGGGGCATCCGCCCATGGTTATACCCTACGAGCCCCGATGGGCAGCCTGGTGGTGGAGGGGTGGGCCCCTCGGGTGGCGGACAAGGACCAGATGGAAGGGGCTTACCTCTCAAGGACGCAGGTGGGTTGCGCCTTGTGTGGTTCTCATTTGGGGGGCGCGAGCCAGAAGGCCCTTTAGTGCTGGAGCGACAGAGAACATTCTTTGTTGATAATGAAGTTCTGTCATTTCTGCTGATAGATTATGAAGTTATGATCAACATAAATGAAAATAGCGTCCAGTGATCAAAGTTGATAAATCTATGTCGTATGAAATTTGAATTTTATTGATTTTACATTGTCATGTTTATATGTGATGGTTTATTATAAACATGGCCTCTTTTACCCACAACTCTGGTCGTCAAGTCAGTCGTGATTTGTGGGTTCTTATGGGGGCGGGGCAGGGCACAAACTGGGGGGTCCAGGTCCTATGAAGGCTGGATTAATGTGAGATGGCATGAGTGTTCTAATGGAAAACTTTGCAATTTATGATGGCATTAAGTGATCAGCAGTGCTTCTTTTTTGTGTACTTATTGTCACAAAATGGTTGCATGTAGTGACAGGAAACTTGCTATTTCTGGAAAATGGTGACAGGAACTCAATAGAGGGCATTACTGGTATTGGTTAAATTGCAAACTCATTACATTTAGAGTAGACCTGGCCTCTATTTCAGTTAACAGGCAATTACAGTCAACTGGCACAGAGTCTGGACACATAAGGCACTTTCCTGGCACATACGTTCGGGAGTAGCATGCTACTCACCGAAAGCACTTCCATGCCACATCACGGGTAGAAAGCGCTTTATAAATGTCGCCCTCCCTCTGTCTCTCGCCCTCCCTCTGTCGCCCTCCCTCTGTCGCCCTCACTCTGTCGCCCTCCCTCTGTCTCTGTCTCCCTCCCTCTGTCTCCCTCCCTCCGTCTCCCTCCCTGTCTCGCTCCCTGTCTCCCTCCCTGTTTCCCTCCCTCTGTCTCTCTCCCTCTGTCTCTCTCCCTCCCCCCTCCCTCCGTCTCCCTCCCTCCGTCTCCTTCCCTCCGTCTCTCTCTGTCTCCCTCCCTCTATCTCTCCGTCTCTCTCCCTGTCTCTCTCCCTCCCTCTGTCTCCCTCCCTCTCTCCCGCTATCTCTCTCCCGCTATCTCTCTCCCTCTGTCTCTCTCCCTCTGTCTCTCTCCCTCTGTCTCTCCCTCCCTCTGTCTCTCCCTCCCTCTCCCTCTCCCTCAGCACAGAGGACGGCAGGGAGAAGCAAAGAGGCGAGACTGAGCAACACAGAGCATGGCAATGGGAGGAAGAGACATACATGAGGGATGCAGCTGGAAAACCTATACAATCTTATGAAGTGCTTAACCAAAAAGAAAGAAGTAGTGCTACAACAATAACCAATGGAAGGGCACAAGTGATGTACCCATGTTCCAAGGGAGGGACAAACACAAGAACATGAAGTAAAGCCCACACAAGCTGATAAATGGAAAGGAAGCAAATGAGAGTGACAATAAAGTCAACCAATTGTAATCTATGGGCGGGTTCTAGGCTCACTGTAAGCTGATAATAGGCCTTTTCACCAACAGACAGCTTGCATGGTCTGGTAGACAAGACCTAAAAATAAAGAAGAAAAAAGCCAGAAAAGGAAACAAAGCAGGAGTAGTATTTTTGCCTTCTTATTTAAAAAAAATAGGTGATTGGAGCCAATGGCCCCTTCTTGACCAAATGAATCAAACATGTTGGAATAGGCAGACCCACTACAGCATGGGTACTCACAAACTTTCTCTCGGGGGCCAAATTTACAGTGTGGTTTGTGGCCGAGGGCCGCACCGGTGGGGGCGGGGTCAGAGGGGGGGCGGGGCTATAGCAAAAAAAAAAAGTGTGACCACAAGGTTGAACACAGGTCCCTGCAGCAGATGCCTTCGTCCACTGAGCCACCAGACCCGGCATACACACATCTCTCTCTCTCTTCCTCACCCTTCCTCCCCCTCCCCCTCTCCCTCCCTCCCTCTCCCTCCCTCTCTCCCCTTCCCTCTCCCTCCCTCCCTCTCTCTCCCTCCCTCTTTCCCCCTGTCTCTCTCCCCCTGTCTCTCTCCCCCGTCGCCCTCCTCCCTCTGTCGCCCTCCTCCCTCTGTCTCCCTCCTCCCTCTGTCTCCCTCCTCCCTGTGTCTCCCTCCTCCCCCTGTCTCCCCCCTCTGTCTCCCCCCTCTGTCGCCCTCCCTCTGTCGCCCTCCCTCTGTCTCTCGCCCTCCCTCTGTCTCTCGCCCTCCGTCTGTCTCTTGCCCTCCCTCTGTCTGTCTCCCTCCCTCTGTCTGTCTCCCTCCCTCCGTCTCCCTCCCTGTCTCCGTCTCCCTCCCTGTCTCCGTCTCCCTCCCTCCATCTCCCTCCGTCTCCCTCCCTCCATCGCCCTCAGTCTCTCTCCCTCCCTGTCCCTCCCTCTCACTCTGTCTCTCTCCCTCTGTCTCCCCCCTCTCACTCTGTCTCCCTCCCTCCGGCTCTCTCTCTCCCTGTCTCCCTCCCAGTCTCTCTCCCTCCCTCTCCATCTCCCTCCCTCCCTCTGTCTCCCTCCCTGTCTCTCTCCCTGTCTCTCTCTCCCTCTCCCTCTCTCCCTCTGTCTCTCTCCCTCTGCCTCTCTCCCTCCCTCTGTTGCCCTCCCTCTGTCGCCCTCCCTCTATCTCTCGCCCTCCCTCTGTCGCCCTCCCTCTGTCTCTGTCTCCCTCCCTCTGTCTCCCTCCCTCCATCCCCCCCTGTCTCCCTCCCTGTCTCCCTCCCTGTCTCCCTCCCTCTGTCTCTCTCCCTCTGTCTCCCTTCCTCCTCCCTCCCTCCGTCTCCCTCCCTCCGTCTCCTTCCCTCCGTCTCTCTCTCTATCTCCCTCCCTCTATCTCTCCGTCTCTCTCCCTGTCTCTCTCCCTCCCTCTGTCTCCCTCCCTCTCCCTCTCTCCCGCTGTCTCTCTCCCTCTGTCTCTCTCCCTCTGTCTCTCTCTCCCTCTCTGTCTCTCCCTCCCTCTCCCTCTCCCTCCCTCTCCCTGTCACCCTCCGTCTCCCTCTCTGCCTCCCTCTCTGCCTCCCTCTCTCTGTCTCCCTTCCTCTCCCTCCCTCCCTCTGTCTCCCCCAGACTGCGCCTCTCTGTCTCCCTTTCCCTGTCACCCTCTGTCAACCTGTCTCCCTCCCTCTCCTTCCCTCCGTCACCCCCTGTCATCTCACCCCGTGTGTGTGTGTCAGCCCTCAGCCCGGGCTGAGACAGCTTCCCAGCACGCACACACAGCCACACTGAGACAGCTTCCCAGCGCACACACACAGCTGCACCCGAGTACTTCACAGGTCTTTAAAAGACCATTTACATGTTAATAAAGCTTTGTTGTATTGCACCTCTTAGGCCCCTGCATCTCCACTTTGACAATCACTGGAATGCCCCGGCCCCCACAGAGCAGAGTCTCAGAGTCCGGGCTGCTGCAACCGACAGTGTTTGCAAACACTATTTAATTTTTTTTTTTTAAACACAGGTAGGATGTCTCCAAGGTCCGCGGGCCGCCAAGGAAGGCTTGCAGGGCCGCTGGCGGCCCGCGGGCCGTACTAAGAGTAACCGTGCACTACAGCATCCAAGCTCAAGGCATGAGGAGCACCTCAGAGCTCAGCCCTTCCACCACTATTGTTCAACTGTAATGCATAGGTTAATTCTCATCATCACCTATAGTTATAAAGGTGCACTGATGATCCTCAAATTAATGTCTAATTTGAGAACAATCATGACCAGTGACCAAAGATCTTAAATGGCCGAAAAGCTCATGTGCTTCTGGATGAGGGTTCACTTCTTATGCATAATTGCTCTAATAATGAAGGCACCTTAAAACTCCAACTCATCTCCTAACCCGTCCTCACCTTTGTCATTCCTCTGACCCCACGTGACCTCTTTCCACCTGAGCCCCTCCTAGGTAAAACCCCTCCCCCTCTAACCCCTCTTTCACCCAGCCATTGTCTTTAGATAACCTCATCTCTCACTACCTCCCTTTCCTACATTTCCATTTTTCTCCCATGCCTCTCAGTCTGCTTTTCGTGCCACCACTAGCGCCTAGTTCCAGACACTTTAGCATACCTGAACCTCCCACTCCACCCTTCCTCTAACACACTTTTCATGATATTTTACTCAACCTAACAAAAGAAAGAAATAACCCATCCTTCTCTCACACTCTCCCTCTGACTAATCCTATCTGCCCTATCATCTATTTCTATTCCCCTCTCTATCCTCACTCTTTCTACCCCTCCGGTTTATGGCTTCCAATACTTCTTTTCTGAATTCCTTCAATAACCATCATCTCGTCACTTGTTGCCCTGCCTCCCTTAACCATGCAGAGGGCATTTTAAATCGCCTACAGCACGACAACGCTTCTTCCACTTCTACCTCAACTTCTATTTCCTCCTTCCCTCAGTCTCAAACTCTCAACAATTGAACTGCCTCATCACCTTGACCTGTGAATAAGAGCAACCTAAATAATTACAACCTGATCTAGGATTCCCCTCCATTATATTTGATCAACCTAACCTCACCCAAACAAGATTCATCTAGGTCCTCAAAAGGTACTCAACTTTTCCCAAACTGGGAGAGATCTGACACATGTAGCTGGTCACACCTTGAATGTAACATTCTTGCAGCAGCAGAAATTGTCGCAATATTAGGAAAATCCCAAATTATCTAAAGCAGCCATCACTTCATCTTCTTCTGTGTCAACCTCTCAACCCCATAACCACCACAAGTACAGAAATTAGCAAAACTGACAATATTTGACTCCATAATTAAGGGCTTGAGTAACAGTTTGGTGGCTGGACTACTCTGTTATAGTATTCCTTCCACTTTATTACACATACCATAGAATATAATTGACTTGTAATGAGGCAGCAGCAGCTCGTTTATTAGTTTAACTAAAATGCCCAATGTAATGTGTACTATGATATACCCACTTGAAAATCCCAATAAAGTTGTTTAAAAAAAAAAAAGCAGCTCGTTTATTAGTTTTCTGAGGAATGATTTGCTGCCAATCGGTTGCTGGATTGAATTTCTTTTTATCTTGGAGCAGAAGTCAGATGGAGAGATCTCAAGTTATGACTAGAAGGTGCCAGAGCTGAGGGATCGTTGACTGTTTC
This sequence comes from Triturus cristatus, assembly GCF_964204655.1. Classification (NCBI taxonomy): domain Eukaryota; kingdom Metazoa; phylum Chordata; class Amphibia; order Caudata; family Salamandridae; genus Triturus; species Triturus cristatus. The sequence goes on from NC_140594.1 coordinate 609,627,655, forward strand.
TTGCTGCGGAAACTGCAGATGGATTGAGTAAGACGTCTTAGGCAGGGGTCTGACAGACATTCAGATAGCCCAGTTGTCTTGATTGTGGCCTCTGGGATATGTTTATAGGAAACAAATGACTATTGTCTGTCTTTGCCATTAGTTTTGTTTGTCATATTCTTCAAAGGTAGGATCTGAGCCATCTTCTTCTTGAGGTAGTCTTCCAGGTAAAGCTTATTTGCTAAGATCATCAGCAATGGTGTCACAGATGACTTGTAAATGTTGCATTTTGATGACTGTTAGCTCTGGGATGAAGAATTATGTGCTCTTCCTAAGCCATTCTTTTGATGGACATTTTGTATTAGCGATCCATATGGAGTAGTACGGTCTTTTTATATTTTTGATGCATGACTTTGTACATTTCGTAGCTTTCAAAATGCTTCTGCAAGATGGATACAATATATTTGCCCTAAAGAATGTATCTCACCAGTTTCTTCAGGCAATTCTCTGTCTCCCAACTACTAGATGCTCTGCCTTCAAGGCATCATGTGTCACAGACAGGGTCCTCCAAGGCAAAGGCCTATTGTCCTAGCTAAACTACAAAGATACTCACATAACGGAACACTCAGTTCTCGAGTAGCAGCTCAAATGTCTTTCTCACTCTACAAGAATGCCAACAATGGAACCTCATTTACTACAGCATTAGAAAACTTTAGAACTTCCTCACAGCCAAGACAAGAAATTACAAAAACATGTAAAATTTAAGAAGGAAGCAAAGATCTGGCTTTTCCCTAGCAAAGGATCCAGAACCACTCCAATACATTTAGTATAGCAAACACAACAGCTGCTGAACTCAATCCTGACCAAGAGAAGAAGAAAACAAGAGGAATGCACATAGGACACTTCCCAAAAAATGTAAACAGATGAGAGGTTTGGGAAAGAGGGGTGGTGATTGAAGCAACACAGCGTGCTGGGTGGTGAAGCAATATGGTGGCGAGAACATGGGTGAAACCAATGTGGAGCGCAGAGGAGGAACAGCGCACTGATGAGAGAGAGCAACACAAATGCAAGCAGGTAGAGAGCAGCACATGAGGGAGACATCTGGAAAATCCATGCACTCTCATGGAGTGCTTACACAAAAAGAATAAGTGCTTCCCTAAAAGTGCGATGAGGAAGCATAGAAGTCAGCCAATACAAGATGATAAAGTGGCTTTGCTCCATGAGAGGGACAAACACAAGATAGAGAAGGCTAAAATAAGGAAAGCCATCCAATAAAAAGCAGGCAAAGGTAAAGTCAACCAGTGGTAAGCAATGAGCAGGCTGCAGCCCCTATACGCTCTTGGTTGTCCCACAATATGTTTTTTGCAACCAGACAGCAGGGGCATTATATTTGGAATAGACTCTGACAGCCCCCAGCCAGGGACCCCTCCGCTCTCCAGCTCAACAGAACAAATGACATGACTTTTGACTTCCATTTTGTGGGTTCATACAGACCATGTTTATTAAAGAATTGGATGATAGACATAATTTCTAATAGTGCAGATCACTTCAAATTCACATCAAAGCATACAATTCCATAAAAAAAATACTATGGGTACATTGCTGCATTTTCTCAGGGTTCCCTCTCTAACACTTGTAATCAACATAAGGTCATGTGTAATCTACATTTATATACCCACATGGATGAAACCATCTTCATCTCTGAGAGGAGGTCCCATACCAGTGGACAAGCAGATGCCTGCCATGGTCCTTCATCTCCCTTACCAGTCCTCAGTGGGGGCCATCATATGCTGTGAGACCAGGAGCTACAGACCCATGCCATACATAGACAATTCAACTGTGAGCCTAACCCCCAGTCCAGTGTCAGTGTCCTGAAAGAATGAAAACTATCACTTGTCACCAAGTAATTGGTAAATTGGGTAATTGTACAAGAGTATAACTCTCTTTCAAATCATGTAGGTGCTGTGGTCTGCTACCCTGTCACAAGGGCAACTCGGGCAATGATGTCCATTGCCCATCCAATCCACCAACAGTGATTACTTTGGTCAGTCCCTGTATTGGATAGGTGAACCCCAACCTGATGAAACATCTTTTCACCCCATATTAGTTTGTGGGGAATGTGCCTTAACCAACCAGACCCTGCAAACAACTTGGTAATCTCCGCATTAAGGTGTCTAACCGACATGTTAATGGCTCTGGCCCTGATGCCTGGCCTCTATGACAGAATATTGGGAAAAATAATGTTGTGACACTAGAATATCACGTCAAAAATAAAGTCTATGTGTATGTATATTACCTACTTGCAGTCGCCAGTAGGTAGTTATAGTAGGACGTTGTTTCCATAGGAAGAGTGTCTTTTTTTGTTGCTAATAACGTTGGCACCGTTTGACGAATACTCGCAAAATGTAGAAACAAAAGTACAACGCTCACTTCAGCTGCTGTCTTGAAAGTTTTGTTGTGATCTGTCAAGCGCAGGCCGAGAAAAAGGGGGGAGTCCCAAAACACGTTTTCCCCATGCAAATTACCTTAGGGATTCTTAGACACGGCTACAGCCCGAACTGCAGGACAGATTTACACGAAATTTGGGAGAAAGGTAGCTGTTTGTTTAGAAAGCAACCTATAGTTACCTGAGTCAACTTACACCCCCACAATGCGCTGCTTATGAGCACACATATTACATTACTTATGACATGGTCAGTGACATCACTGATGACATCACCCAGTGATTGTGTTTTCTGAAAGTGTTAAACATATAAACTAAGGCATCACAAAAGTTAAATTAGATTACTTTGTGTACTACTAATGAGTGATTCTATTTTAAAACATAGATGATGGGAGTGTCTGTGTAACTGTGTATCTCCATGTGTTCTGTGGGTGTTACTGACCATATCATGAGTGATGTAATATGTGAGGTCATAAGCAGTGCATTGTGCGGTATAAGTTATAGTTAACTCAGGTAACTCTAACCGCTGAATTTCACTGGCTTTGTATGAGTGAAATCTGAGCCTAACTAATAACGTACCGGTAACCTTTGTTTTTTTTCAGTAAATTTCTATGATTTTTTATATGTTATTTCGTAACTGTAACCTGGAATCTTTGAAAGTGTGTGAGTGGTTGTATAGGTCGGTGAGTGGGTGTGTGAGTGGCTATATGGGTCTATGAGTGGGTGTGTGAGTGGTTTTGTAGGTGTGCAAGGAGGTGTGTAAGTGGCTGTATGGGCGGTGAGTCGCTCTATGGGTCTGTGAATGGGTGTGTGAGTAACTGTATGGGTCAGTGACAGGATGTATGAGTGGCTATATAGGTCTGTGCATGAGTAGCTGTGTGAGTGTATGACTGGTTTTGTGAGTGGCTGTATTGGTCTGTGAGTGGGTGTGTGACTGGCTATATAGGTCTGTGAATGGGTGTGTGAGTGGCTGTAGGCATCTGTAAGTGGGTGTGTAAGCGGCTGTATGGATTGGGAAGTGGGTGTGTGAGTAGCTGTAAAGGTGTGTGAGTGGATGTGTGAGTAGTTGTCTGTGTGTGTGAATGGTTGTATGGATCAGTGAGTGGGTGTGTGAGTGGCTATATCGGTGTATGAGTGGGCTGGCTGTGTGGGTATGTGAGTGTATGTAAGAGTGGCTAAATGGGAGTGTGAGTGGGTATCTGAGTGTCTGTGTGGGTGTGTCATTAGCTGTGTGAGTAACTGGGCCAGAACGGGACCTCACCTGCCCCTGTATCCATCAAGAGTCCACAGTTTTGCAGAAAAAAAGTCTACCCAATTGAGGACTGTCTATTGGCTAAGTAGTAAGTGCTACATCGTTGGGTAATAATAACTAGTGTATAGTCTACACTACAGCAGCATAATGTACCATGTGGAAATGTCTCCAGTGACCTTGTGTACATATAATTTCGGCAATGTGATTGTTCCTCTAGCAGCTTGGTCCACAAATCTGTGATAACATAAATCCTCATCTAGAGAAGAGGACGAGACTACAAAGAGATGATTCTTCACCAAATAAGTGTACTTCCTCCTAACTATATGAAGTAAGTGCTTCTTTGCTTGGTGGAGATGTCCTCAGAATTCTTCTGCATCAAAAAAGCATCACTAAAATCGGCAAGAAATGTGCTTGGAGGCCTTTTGGCAAGCTGTCCATCAATGTGGAAAAAGGCAGGAAGGCCTTTGCATATGACTAAGGAAACGGGATGAGGTCAAACAGGCAAACCTTGCAGATGATTTTGGCCATTTTGCATACTCGGGGTAATTAAAAGGGAGAACCACTCTGCTCTCAAGACAAGAAAGAAACCACTTGTCACAGTCACTACAGATCAGATTGTGCTCAAGTAGAGCAATGATGCATTCCCCTCCATGAAGGATTTCAGATTGTTTTCCAGCATGGAATATGAGAGGAAACACACTTGCTTTGCCTTCACGAACCCAAGACGTTAGGATCATTTGTGCTTTATAGAAGTGGAGCTTCAACTGGGGCACCTGCTGTGTTTACATTTGTAAATGCTTCACATTGAGGTTTAAGTTTTGTGAAATAAGCATCAGGACCATAACAGAATCTCATTTTTTCATTTCTCATTTTTGCTGAAAATGTCTACCCAACTGGAGTACTTTCTACTGGTTAATTAGTAAGGGCTATCTTGTTGGGCAAATGTCTAGTTCCTTGTCACTTTCTACACTCACTAAGCCAGCACAGTGACATCATGTAGGCCTGAATCACCTACATTTTTGGTGATGTGAGTTACTTCAGATCACTGCAAAACATTGTGAGTTACTCACAGGCAAGCAACTTGCACTATGAATGGTCTGCCATGAGTGTCAGTGAGAGTGTGCTCTTTGGGAATGTATGAACATGTGTACCCATGGATGGGCTAACATTGTAGGTTCCATGTTAAGAAGTGATCGATATAATTTCCTCTGCACCATAAACTTCCCCTAAACAAATGGACATACAATTGTTTGTTTGTGTCACTCATATAACACTGCCACATATAGGAAAAAGTGTGTCCTGAACCACAAGATTTTACTATTCAGACTTCCTCTCAGTGGCCAGTATTCACTGAGACATCAGTACTAATGCAAGATACTGCCCCTTTTTTTTAGATGTGATATGTCTGATAGCGCAGAAAAATTTACCATGATAAGAAGTGTTTGGCAGGACATTTCTCTGTACTTCAAAAATTATCACATCAAACAAAGGGCTGTGTCCTGCATTAGTATGTATGGCACAGTGAATACTAGCCACTGGGATTAAGGGGCCTGCAGTTCGGAAAGTAAACACTTTTGAATGTGAGTCTGACTGAAATGAAGTGTTCCTAAAGAAGTGAGGTTACTCTCCATTTCAAATATGCTCTTTATCCAAGCATACAGGGGCATTTTTTGGCACATACCTCTAAATTTCTGTTATCAAGGAACCAATTTTAATGGCACCAATACCTCAGTGCTTCAGTGCTTTGCATTTGTGATTCAACCCTAGCCTGACCCATGATTCTGACTTAGCACTGCTCATTGTCAGAGCCTGATATCTGCAGCAAGCTAATCGTGATTACACATGAACACAGCCTTCACTTTACTTTCATATGTAAAACTAACCTTGTGCTCATCTAATGACTTACTTTAAGGCTGATTGCCATCCTTGAGGGGTCTGAGAGCCAATGGTAGCTCCCAAACTGCTATTTTGAGACCCCTGATCTATGCCGAGGCTCTTTTGGCACTATACACTTAGCAAACATCAATTTAATTTGGTACCTACAGAAAACATTTACATGTACAGTTATAATACCATTATAATGTATTTTCAGATGTACATGATGCGACATTAATGCATTTCACATGTATTTAAAATTATACATGGATATATCTCTACTAGGCCTGGGCGAAGCACTACGCTACGCTCGCGTAGTTTGCGAAGTTCGCGCTACTTCGCGCTACGCGAACTGCACGTAGCACAGTGCGAACACGCGTAGCGTAGTGTTGCGTAGTGCTGCGGTCATTTTTTGCTTGCTCGCGGTCCTCAACGTCAAGTTGGCGACCGCGAGCAAGCAAAATGACATCCTGGCGAGACTTTTTCCTTGTTCGCGATCGCGAGCATGGAAAATAAACCTCCCGGCGAGATTCCCAACGCGAGAAGGTCAGGTTTCTCATTGCGAGGGGTCGCGTATGCTCGCGACCGCTCGCGATGAGAAACTACCAGTTCGCGTTGAGAAAGCTGCAGCTCGAGTAAAAATCTACTCGAGCAGCAGAAAACTACAGCTCGCACTGTGCATGATGCCATTTTCAATGATTGCACAGTGCCGGTTGCTTGTCCGCACTGTGCAAACATTGAAAACAACATCTTGCACAGTGCGAACATGTTACTTCGCAGTTCGCGAAGTGCTACGCGTAGCTCGCGTAGTGCGAACTTCACTTTGCGTAGCTTCGCGAAGTGCTACTTCGCGAACTACGCCCACCCTTAATCTCTACATGTACAGCCAATTTTTTTACTTGGACTTTCAACACAATACACATAATACTTAATCAGGGTCATTTGATTTTATGGGAAAGTGCTTACAAATCCCCAAGATTCTTGTCCTATATGAGGAACAGACTACATTCCACTTCACATAATTCAGTATACTTCAGTCAGGAACTAAAATGGACATTACAGCCTGTGTTTCAGGAAGAATAAAAAAATTAGACAGATTCACATACACATTTCAAACATGTACCTGTTCCTCTGGTAGGCCATAGAGTTGGCCATACAGGGAAAGGACCTCCCCAGCCAGCTTCTCCAGCTCCTCAGGTGTGAAGGCATGGGCCCTTTCCCCAGAAACTCCTGCCATCATAGTCCCCAGAGGTCAGAAACAACAGCAAAAGTAGAGGAGGTCTTGATGGCTTCATTGTTAGGAGGCAAGTGAGTTTTTTCCAAACTGCCACTTGCATGTACGCGACGGAAGTGATCGTCAGGGGTGACTGACACAGCAGTTGGTTGCTTTCACACATGTTAGCCTATGGCTGTCTCTATTGTGAAGTACAACACCCACTAGGTGCACAAGTTCCGCCGCGGATGCGCACCTACAAGTTTTCTGACGGTGAGGTTACGCCGCCGCCATTTTAGGACTTCAAATAATGCTTTGGTGATGGCTAAGTGCATCACCACCACTCAATAAGGTGGCTACCTTCTTTCTACATTTGAAAAATCAAAGGACAGTCATGTTTGTTTTAAAACTTCATTTATGTGTAGTGTGTTAGTGTTGTGACATGCAAGAGTAGCATGGTGTTAACAGCTCCTTTGATGCTATTTCTGTGATTTTTTTTTTCTTTTTAAATGGATGTGTAAATTATACAATACACATGTATAGATTTAAAATCATATTTTTTATTAGTTTTGAAAGACAAAAAAGGGCATTCAGATGTTCAGTGACAAACACAATATTTACATAAAAAAATATGTAGTGAAAGTATATATATGTTAGGCACACCATGACATTTGTGTGAATTATCAAAAATGTATATGTAGAAAATGTTCTGAACTGTACTTTTTTCAATTGCAGACATTTGAATCCTGGGATAGTTAGGAGAGGACAGCCCCAAGTGTACCGCCCATTTTCAGACCTGGCCACCATGGAGGAAAGGAATATTATAAAAAGCACAGAATGAATAGGCAAACCATACTGGCTTCGTGTCATCAGCTGGAGCCTGATCTCCTGCCATGCAACAGAAATTCCACATCTGTTACACCAATTGTCAAAGTCATGGCAGTATTACAATTTGTGGCCACAGGATCATTCCAAAACACGGTGGCAGTATATTCAAAATATGTGGCACGTACTTATGCGCCAACTATAAGTCGCACAACCTTTTGAACAAGGATCGCCGTCACAATAATCCAATTTTCATGCAATGCTCCATGTTTAATCCATATTTTTATTCCAACCTTGTTCAATACTTTATCCATTCACTTCAAAGACAACGTAATTCCACACTTTTTCAAATGCCACAGAAGTGCCCATCCAGGCCTTATTTGGGGCACGTAAGCATTCACAATTCATTCTGGGCAGCCTCAAACGTTTTCACACAATGGATTTTGGGCCCCTTCATCAGGGGTAACTGAAATGTTAAAAAGGAAACGTTAATATTCTACTCAGTTTCCCTGAAACAGAACTCATTAAACATGATCTCATAATAAAATATGCTATTAAGTGAATAATGAACACTATATCCTGCAGTGACTGATTCCAACATACATTTGATGCTCAATTCACACCACCCACTTTCGTGCACAGTCATGCAAAGGAAAACCAAATTCTACAAACAAAAAATCTATTGTGAATAAATTGTTATCAGAAACACCTGAAACGTCACTGAAGGCTATTCTGTACCTGCATAATCTTAAAACCGCGAGCAGCAACATAACTGCCTCTTCCGCTCTTCCCGAGACCATCATCATCGTGCGCTCCGTGACCTTCTCCATTAAGTTCCCATTAAAAACGCCACAGGTGAACACCATCTATTACAACTTGACTGAATCCCGGATCAAATTCCAAACCTTAAAGAAATACGTAACCACCCCTCAAGTTCATGATGCACTAACCACTCGTATTTGTAAACTCGAAATAAACTCACACTAAAATATAATGCCCTGCTTACTACATTTTCCACCCTACTGTAAACAATGTGTGAAACAAATGTCAAAACATTCGCCCAGGACGAACTGTGAATTGCTACGTGCCACAGATAAGGCCTGCTTGGGCACATCTGTTGCATTTGAGGGGGCGTGGCTTGGCCGTCAGCGATGGCGGACGCATGAGCAGAGAGCTCCGTATCAGCCTTGTGATTATCCTGATTTCAGGAATGGCTGGGGCGGAATTTTGCGCCATCAAACCCTCTGAAGGGGCTGAGCACCAGCGGCGAGGTTCAAGAGGGGCGAGGGGAGCTGCCCGACCGAGATCCAGCGAGGGCCAAGGGGCGGCCCTGTGTTGCAGAGAATCCACAAAATGGCGGTGGAGATGGCGATGCTGAGTGCAGGGGCTGCTGCAGGGCTTTGAGCACTGGATCAAGAGCGCGAAGCGCCCTGTGGGTGCTATCACAACAGCGCGGCAGTGCACGAGTGGCGGCTGACAGTCTGACAGGGAAAGGAGATGCTGGTATGCGGAGGGCGGCCGAGTCCCGGTTCGCCCCCCCTAACGTAGCTTGGAGGGCTTCCTGCTGCCTGAAGAGCGCTGAGAGCGGGTGGCTGACGGCAGCAAGAGGGACACGACAGGCACAGCGGCCAGAGGCCCAAACGAGTGCAGAAGCTTCCTGGATCCCTGATAGCGGTGCCGGGGCTATCGCTTGATTTCAGTGACTGCACGGGCGACCTGGTGGAGGAGAGTGAGCGGACGGCTCGCTGAAGGTACACAGGGCAGGGCAATCTGAGGAACTGTGCTGGGGACCCCCTGACCCCGACCCTGGACAGCGGTGGTGACCTGCGGGCTGGACTCCCTGGGGAGCACTCCTTCGTTGAGCAGAATAGCCCGTGCTGGGGTAGAAACTGAATATTGGTGAGCCCCCTGAGAGGGAGGGATCGCGGTGTCAACTAGAAGAGGCCTGGGAGTGAACGTTTAACACCTTGGCGGAGACCAGCGGTCACTGAAGGGCCTGAGAACCGGCGGTTGCGCTGCGTCACAATCCGGAGTGGGCCCTTGCTGTGCCTGCATACCTTTGACTGCAAGATAAACGACTAGCTGCTTGGGAGTAAGACTGAGCGACCGGGAGGCGCAGGGCCCTTTACTGGGAGGCACGACTAGGGCCCTGCTGGCACCCCAGAGCCGGTGGTGCAGCTCGGACGGATGGTGCAGCAGTGATCGAGTCCTCTGCCTAGTGGACTGTGATTGTAGAGAGCTTGAAGAGGGGTACGTCCTGCAACCTGCTCTATAGCCCTTACCGCAGCGCTGCGTATACCACGACCAGGTCCCTGCTGCACAAGACGGAACCATGGTCCCCACTGCACGGAGGGGTGAACTACTGCTAACCCTGTAGGGCCTTCAGCGGAGCACGAGGAGTGTAGCGGCAGGGGCGGGAGGAATCCTTGCAGTCATGGGCAAGCCTAGAGGCCGCCCAATAGATCTGTGCAACTGAGTCAGCGCATCCGCAATAGGACTCATAAGAAGCCCACACTTACTCAGACGGCATGTGAGCGGGCAGCGGCGCTGCAGGCAGTGGTGGAGCTGTCACAGGTCCGCACTCCTACAACTGAGGAAGAGAAGGGCACTACCACTGATGGCTCGGCCGGGCAGGACTCAGGGGTGGGGGAGTTGGGGTTGTTTTTTAGTCTTAGGGGTTAATAGTGCCAGGCATGTCACTACTTTAGATAGTAGGTATGCATTCCAGATACAGTCGGCATGGGTTCTATCAATGATCTGAAATGTTTATCCTGGAATGTGCGGGGCATGCACTCTATGTGGCGTAGACAAAAGCTTCATGTGTATTTAGTCTGGAGGGGAGTTCACATCACGTTGCTACAGGAAATGCATTTGCCGGCGCAGGAGGGAGCAGCCTTACAGTGGCGCTGGCGAGGTCAATTGTATTATACAACTTATTCTGCCTTTGCCCGAGGAGTGTTGGTCTGGGTGCAAGCGGGGGTGCCTTTCCAGTGCAGACAAAAGTTTATTGATCCAGAGGGCAGGTTTGTAGTGGTCTTTGGGAAGCTGGATGGGCGGGACATTACCCTGGGCAGTATCTATGCTCCCAATACGGAGCAGCCAGCTTTTTTCATGCAGCTGTTCGCGAAGTTAGCACCTTATCTTACCAGGTCGGTGTTGCTGGGAGGGGATTTTAATTGCATAACTGAGGTGACTTTGGCCGTTCCCACCCCCTACTCCCTAATGCTCCCACTCATAAGGTTGCGGAAGCCAGGCAAAATTGGCAAGCCCAATGGGGCCTGGTGGATACCTGGAGGGCCCAACATCCAACTGACCGGGATAATTCCTATTTCTCGGCATTGCACGATTTGCATGTGCACCTAGACGCATTGTTATGCACTCCAGATGTGCATGCTGGTGTGCACTGTAGTGAATATCTTGCCAGATCGCTATCGGATCATAATCCTGTATTGCTCCGGAGGCACTGGTTGCGATCCCGGGCCCGGATACCTACTTGGCGACTCCGCCCAGAGGCTTTGGAGGACCAAGTGTTTAGGGATGCAGTGGGCCAAGCCATCACCCAATATTTTGAGGATAACGAGGGGACTGCCTCCACGCCGATTGTGGAATGGGATGCCTTTAAGGTAGTGCTTCAGGGACGCTGCATAGCTGGGATGGTGGGAGTGCGCAAAGTGCTATTGGAGGAGGTAGATGAGGCCGATCAATGCTTACGTGATGTCGAGAAGGCTCGCCCTGGCAGGCCTGATAAGCAGCGAGACCTGGAAGAGGCAAGGGAGGCAGTGGCAGGGCAGGTGGAGCGCCTCAGATGCTTTGATCACAAGGCGTATATAGCACGCACTCACATTGATGGGGATAAGTCGGGGGCCTTAATGGCCTGGCTGGCCAACCCGTTGCGCAGGGGCTCACCGATAATGGAGGTTCGTGGCGCCCGGGGAGACGCTTGCTTCACTCAGAAAGGTATAAACGGGTTGTTTTGTAATTATTATAAGGAATTATACACAAGCAGGACAATCAAGACCGGGGAGGAGTTTGAGGGATTCACGCGGGAGCTCCAGCTTCCGCAACTAGAGGATGATCAAGCTGGGGCATGGAATTACGGGAAGTGCGGGCAGCTATTAAACACATGGCGCTGAACAAAACGCCGGGAACAGAGGGCCTCCCAAGTGAGTTGTATGCCATTTATTCTGAGCAGTTAGCGCCGCGATTAGTGAATTTGTACAATAGGGTGAGACACCTGGGCCACCTCCCTGTGTCCACAAGAGAGGCAGTTATTATTCCGCTCCTGAAACCTGGTAAGCCGGCATGGGACAGAACAGCATACCGTCCGTTATCTATGCTTAACACAGACTATAAGATATTAAGCCGTATCTTGGCCACCTGTCTGTTGCCCCACATGCCTACCTTAATTCATCGCGATCAATCTGGCTTTATTCCTGGTAGGAATACGGCCTTAAACCTACGGCGATTGCTGCGTATACTCGAAGTGTACACTTACCCAAAGGCCACTGCTGCGGTATTTGCCGTCGATATAGAAAAGGCATTTGACAGTTTGGAATGGCCTTACCTCTTTCACGTCATGGCCCGGTTTGGACTGGGAGAAGACTTCATAGCATGGACGGCTTTACTTTATAAGTCCTCTACAGCGCGGGTTCGGATGGGAGGGGTGATATCGGAAGCTTGCGAGGTGACCCGGGCATAAGACAGGGATGTCCGTTATCCCCTCTTTTGTTCGCATTGGCTATGGAACCTTTGGCGGCGAAAGCTAGGACGGGGAGGTACTTTCGAGGTCTACAGGTGCAGGACCAAATTCATCATATAGCCCTATATGCGGATGACCTACTTATGTTCCATGGGGACACAGAGAGGGAATTACTGGGAGCGAAGGCAGTATTGCATGAGTTAGGGGAGACGTCTGGCCTTAGAGTTAATTGGGCTAAATCCTGCTTGTACCCCATAGACGGAAATAGGCACGATCTGCAGGATATAGCGGGAGTGCAATGGGAAGGCAGGTGCCTCCCTTATCTGGGGGTCCAGATATATCATTCCAGATCTGATATATTGGAGGGCAACATCGTTAGAGCGGTACGGGGCCTAGCGGGCAGTTTTGATTTTTGGGGAACGCTGCCATTGGCGGTTGCTGGGCGGGTGTCTTTACTTAAAATGGTGGCCCTTCCCCGACTGTTGTATTATTTCGGAACCCTACCGATTTGGGTACCAGTGAGGATATTTAAACAACTTACATCCATGATAACGGGGTTTCTATGGGGTACTGGGAGACGGAGGGTTGCCCTGAAAGTGATGATGCGTCCACGATCGGAGGAAGGTTGGGCGGTACCTGACTTCGAAACCTATTCTTTGGCTGCACAATTACAATGGTTGACACAGAGAGTGGCGATGAGGCTGCGAGGTACGGAAGAGGACAGAGGGGGTGCTCCGGAACTGCAGCAGCTCTCTCAAATAGTGTTGGACTTTCCTGCACAGATGGGTGCTCTCTCTGAGGAGCTTAAGACAGTTCGGCAATGCTGGAGGCAGAGTCTCAAGAGGGTAGGCTTAAAAGTGCCATACGCCCCTGATATACCAGTCTCTATGTGCGAGGCACTTCCTCACTGGGTTCTTGGCGGGAGCTGAGTGATTGGGATGATGAGAGGGGGCTGACTATATGAGGACGGGACTATGCTACCTTTTTGTGCTTTACAGGAGCGATTCGACTTGAGAGGGCGGGACTTTTTGCTCCACGCAGCACTTACCGCGGCTATTCGTGTGCCCTGGAAAGAGGGCCAAATGGAACCTAGGGTTTCGTTGGGATGTCAATATTTAGTAACTGCAGCGGGGAAGTTTAAAGCGATCACATGCCTGTACAAGTGTATGACTCTTGAGAAGTTGCCCCCTTTGAACGCACTCAAGCGAAAGTGGGAAGTAGATGTGGGAAAAGAGATTCCGGAATGAACCTGGGATGAGGTGGTTGAGCATGCGCGGAAAAGCACCAGGAATGCCCGCTTTCAATCTATATTTTGCACCAAGCCTACCTCACGCCGGCAAAAATCAAAACATACTTTACCACTACTTCAGTGAAAGCCCAAGGTGTCGAGGGGAGGGGGCTGACTTCCCCCACATGATCTGGAGATGTCCGCTGTTAGCTGGTTATTGGAATGAAGTACTCGCACTATTGAAGGAGGTGACAGGAAGAGAGTTGAAGCTGACGGTGGGGACTTGTATATTGCATTGGTTTCCCCACACAGCTAAAACTAAGATAACCAGTAAGTTTATAGACATGGGTTTAGTGTTGGCCAAGAGGGAAATTACGATGCATTGGAAGGCGAGTGGGTCCCCGAGCATAGATCGATGGAAAAGAGGCTTTATCAAATAGGCAGAATGTGATGGAGTAGTTCGACTACAACTAGCAAGGAGAGCAGGGAGTGAGAGAGCATGGGAGGAGGCTAGAGCGTGAGAACACTTGGTGGGATGATTGAAAGACCGGGAAGCTCTGAGTGATAATGATACAGAACCGGGAGGCCCGGAAGCGGAGTAGGCCCTTTACAGCGCGTCGATACAATTGTTTGACCATATTCACCTTATATAAGAAGGGCGCGACTGGATTAGTAACCTGCACAAACATACAATTGTACGACCATATTCACCATATATAAGAAGGGCGCGACTGGAGTAGTAACCTGCACAAACCTGTATTACTTGAGAATTGGAGACCACCGACTGCACATTTTTAATAGTTCTTGATAGATACAGAGAAGCATTGGATGAGACATGCCTGGAGGGAGGGAGGGAGGGAGGGGGAAGTTAATCTAGGTTAGGCCTTGCTAGGGCTAATGATGTAGCATTTTGCGGGATCTATTGAGTATTAGACAATGCACCCCTGGTCCCATGATTATTGTCTTTTAAAACCAGGATAGAGATGAACCATTGAAATGTGCTAAAGAACCTTTAAGCAGTCGATTTGGAATTATATTGGAGGGAGGGGGGCTATGCCTGAGATGTGTATGATGTAAATGACTTGCTTTATAAACCTAATAAAGTTTGTTTAAAAAAAAAAAAAATCTGTGGCATTTGAAAAAGTGTGGAATTACGTTGTCTTTAAAGTGAATGGATAAAGTATTGAAGAAGGTTGGCATAAACATATGCATTAAACATGGAGCATTGGATTATTGTGAAGAAAATTCTTGTTCAAAAAGCTGTGGGACTTATAGTTGATGCGTGAGGATGTGCCACATATTCTGAATATTATACATCCATGCCATTGGGGGCAGAGCACAAAACTAGTCTGCACGCCATGATTGCTATGAGCAGTCAGTAAAATTTGAGTACAACAAGGTGTGCATTCTACCATTTGTTTGGAGACGTAACTTTTTCTGTTCCTCTGACAATTTACATCCTGACTTATAAAACAGATAAAAATGAAGCAATAAACATAGTATCACTTCAAAGACAGCAGGTGAACATAAAGTTCATAAAATGGGATCCCATGTGTTTTTTCGAGGACTGCATTAAAGGAACTATAATATATTCTATGAAGGACATTTAAGACTACTGAACAATACTGTTTATATTCAGGATGCATAAATGTAACAAATCACTTGTATATTTGTTTAAAATGTTTTGACATTTGTTTTACACATTGTTTAAAGTAGGGTGGAGAATGTAATAAGCAGGGCATTATATTTTAGTGTGAGTTTATTTTGAGTTTACAAATAGGAGTGGTTAGTGCATCATGAACTTGAGTGGTGGATTAAGTATTTCTTTAAGGTTCGTGGTTTGAACCTGAGATTCAGTCACATGGTTGGATTATACTTTCGCGGCAAGTTGTAATAGATGATGTTCACGTGTCGTGTTTTTAATGGGAACGTAATGGAGAAGGTCCTGGAGCGCACAATGATTGTAATCAATATGCAAGTTGTCTGTTTACCTAATTTTTACATCTCAAGTCTCTGTGCCCGTTCCACGGATCTGCCCACGATTCCTTTGTACTATGGAACACCAGCATACCCCAGCAAATGTCCCAACTTGGACCTGAGAGGGCTTGGCATGATGGTAGGTACAATCAGACATGACATTTTTGGGTAATCACAAGGTGAATCATCTGTAATTGTGTTATCTTAAACGACCATGGTTGTTGGCAGCGCTTAGGAATCCAAAACCACCAGGGGCAGTCCGCTTCAATGAGTTCCATGGAAGAACATGGAGGCCAGTTGAGCAGACTTTTGTCTCCTGAAGGGCAGATTTCACTGTCTGGACCGGTTGAGCCCTCCTCTAGTCACCCAATAAGGCGTGCCAAATCACCATGGCCTGCTGCATGTTGCACAACATCATCTTGCTACGCAACATCCCATACATCACAGAGGACAGAGAGCATGCAGAGTGCACTGTATGAGGATGTTGAAAGAGAAAATGAAGATGATCGGAATTAAGACGTCAAGATGTTATTGCCAACTTCTTCACCTGATTGTAAGTATACATCTACGTTTCATGACATTAAGCTTAAACCAATTTATAATCTCAAGAGTACAGTCTTTGCTGGACATTTTTCAGAAAGGGCATGTTTATGAAGTCTAGGACCAAGATGTTTGCTGCTCAATGTGTTTACACATTGACTACTGGGTTCATTTAAAATGTTTCTCTTTGGTTGTTTTTTTTTTTTTAAAAAGGACCTAAAAAGTACTCATTCATAATTTGTCTAATGTGTTATGTAATTTAAAATGAAAACTTTTAGTTTGATTTCCATTAGGATGCTCACCATGTCATCTTCTTTTGGACATTTCAACGTTGGGACATTTGCAGATATATGCTGCTGTGGCAAAGTACAAAGGAAAATGGGTTGATCCTTTGGAAGACACACACGCACTTTGGGTATACATATCTTGTACTGAGACACCTTGCACAGTGATTGAATGGAAGTTTTTAAGATTACATTTGACTTGTTTTCTGTTGAATGTTAGCACCAAGCCATTATGTGTTGCTTGATTTGCTCTAACCACATGCGGTAGTCAACCAAAAGCATACTCATCTCCACTCACATTGGCAAAATGCTAATTTTGTGTTGAGTGTATGAACATTTTGATGTGTCTCATCTCTGTAAAAAGACCGTCTTGTAGCACACCACTTAAAAGTTGGTTGTCACATTCTCACAGATACTGCAACATCATATTGGAATGATCCTGTGGCCACAAAATTGAGTACTGCTAGGATTTATGACTATTGGTGTTACTGTTGTGCAACTCCTATTGTGAGGCAGAAGATCTGGCTCCAGCTGATGACATAATCAATACTTGTGAGACCGGCCTCACGGCGTGGCCCTCTCCATCATCCAGCCAACCTGCAACCACCCTCAAGACACGACATCCCGACTCCGGCCGCCCCAGCCACCCCCGATCCGCGGGCCGCCCAGAGGCCTGACCAACTCACCACCCTACCACGCATGTCCAACCAAGGAAGCAGGAGCCCTCAACACAGACCCAGAGGCGCCAGCCCAGTCACACCTCGGGTCGCCTTCCCCGGGAGGACTCAATCGGCCACCAGGCCCCTGGGGAGCAGGCGCCTCCCCTACCGAGCGTCTGGGGTCCCTCCCAGACCCACCTGAAAAGACCAAAGAAGTGAGCGGCCGGAAATCCCGCCGAACCCCCTCCGTCACCCCAGTCCCCCCTCTGCGAGCACTTCGGACTTCAAAGAACCAGCGGAGTATAACAAGGGGTGCCGGAGAAACAAAGACAGAGAAGACCTGGAACCATCTGAGCCTGCTGACGCTGTCGCGGCTCCTGAACGCTGAATTCACCTGGGCCTGCTGAGTGACTCGCGGCCCCCAGCTATTAAACCATCTGAGCCCTGCTGACGGAATCGCGGCTCCTGAACTCCGACCACCTGTGCCTGCTGAGAGACTTGCGGCGCTCCCCTTGAGGACGACTCGGGAAGAGATCGCCCAGAGACACGACACCCTCCGGCTCGAGGATTGTGAGCTTCCGCAGGGTATTTCACAGAGACACTATCTTGAAAGACTGTCCCGCTACCCCCATTCCCCACGACTGACTTGTGGTATGTTGTGCCACTGCTGTACTATTTGCCTTTTGGGTCATAAAGATCCCTTGAAATCATCGATAAAAGAACTTATCGTCCTACAAAGAATACGTGTGGTGTCCCTCTGTTCACAGTGCAGTTCAGGGTGTGCGCGCCTGGTTCGGCTTACTTGGGAGAGGTGGGTCAAAGGGGTGGGCAAGACGTGTATCGAACCCCCTTCCGGCGAACGCCTTTCCAACAATACTATTTTGCATATTGGATCTGTATCTTTTGATTATATCACCTTCTTCCATGGTGCCAAGATGTGGAACTGGAAATATAAAAATGGCACTGAGTATTTGTATTGTGTATGGTTTGTTATGTTTAATTAAAGAATTTCACAGAACAATCTGTTTCAAATGGAATGAAATACTAGTTGATAAATTTTTAGGATTTGGATTTGGTTAGGAGCACAAAGAAATGGGGCAAGAGGAGGTTTATAGACCTGCTAGGGTAAACTCCCCTAATTCAATAGACAAAACACAAAAGAACCCTCGGGTCTGAAAAGAGAGAGACGTGTCAGCTGACGAATAAGGCGTCCCTTTAAAGGACGGTTTCCCTCACCTTCTAAAGGTGGCATGCTTCAACACTGGGGAACCTCCTTGCACCATGAAACTTAGTCATGGTGTGGGCTACAACCCCCTCACTGAGAGGGAGGAGCTTAGGGATGTTTTATATGTCAGAGGGGTTCTTACTAAAACCCAGCGTGAGCTTTCAAGATGTGGTGAGGGATGCAGTGCAAGTGATTAGGGGCCATATGTAGGTAGCCTAATACCGGTAGGTAACGGCCGATTTTCGGTAAATATACCGTTACCGACCGGTCTTTAGGCTTTTGCTATGTAGGGGGAACATTTCAGGATTCGGTAATTTACCGAATCGGTAAAATTACCGAATCGGTAATTTTACCGAATCGGTAAATACTGAATCCTGAAATGAGATGTAGGTGACACTCAAATGAGTGATGTGTAGGGAAAATAATTCGGTATTTAGCATCAAATATATGTTGGTGCTAAATACCGAATTCATTGCAAAAAGCAATATTTTGCTGGACTAACAGTGCCATGTGGCAGACATACATGCCCTTAGGGCATGTATGTGCGCCACATGTGCACACATGCAGGAATCAGGGGTGCAACAGGGTGTCAATGTGACACACTGCCACCCTTGAATGTGCTCCCGCCATTACCGAATCGTTATTTACCGATTCGGTAATGAGGCATACCTTCCCATTGATTGAATCAATGGGAAGGTATGCCTCATTACCGAATCGGTAAATACCGATTCGGTAATTACCGAATTTCTCCGAATCGGTAATATTTACCGAATGATTACCTACATACGAGTTACCACTTCTTAAATACCGAATCGGTAAAGTTCGGTATTTAAGAAGTGGTAACTTGTATGCTACCTACATATGGCCCCTGGTGGATTTAAACTAGCTACAGGATTCACCACATATCTTTTTTCAGGCTACCATGTGCTAGGATTAAAAAACAAAAGACACAACGGGAACCATTAGACCCAGTCATGCCATGGTAAGATAGACATGTTTCAGCCAGTGATCTTTTTGAGTGTTGTGGATTTCTTTAGGATCTAAAGTTAGGTACTGCTGTAAAAGTGATATATACAAAAGACAAGTGCAAGAATGTGGTATATTAACTAGATACAAAACCGGTGATCCAAGGTTTTCAGTAGAGTAGATTCACCGGTGGTGCCTGTAGGGGAACACAAAAACCATACCATACAGTGTTTAGAATTCTGAACTGACCTCCATTCAGCCAATATGTTGTACAAACAATATATCAAACACAGTAATTATATGAATATTTTAGGGTGAAGGAGATAATCTTCCAACACCTGCTCCATTGGGACTTTATCAATGGGTACTTCAAGAATTTTTGAAAACCAAATCACAAGACATCATAATAGGGTGTCTGGAAAAGTAGCACTTACCTGCAATAGTCAGGTCTAGTGACTCAGCTGTCCTTGGCATGGGTGCTCATGGAGCAAGTGCGTCTCCAACCTGTCTGATAAAGGTGGGGATGTTACCAATCAGATGTATAGTGAAGGTGTAGAAGCAAGCGTGGTTAAAATGAGGACCAAATTGCGATATAGTTTAGTTAGAGGCGAAAGAATTAAGCAAACACTATTAAGAAGGAGGGGGGGAGTTTTCACAATTAAATGATTAGCGGTAACTACAATAGTGTAGGGGTATATTTATGCGTGCCTGATGTATCGGCGTCAGAGCATCTGATCCGCAATGGGAATTTGTGTAATACACAAAGCTATGCTAGGTGCGCCCAGTAGAATGAGCCATTGCAAGTGTGATACGATTAGGCAGTAGAGGGAAGGGGAGGGGAACCAAAGGCTCACCTCAATCCAGCCGTTCACATTCCTACCTGCCATATCGATACAAGATACACTTATGTATTAAGTGCGAGAGGCGCAGCAAACTATGGCAAGTGTTACACGGCTATGCGGTGCAGAAGACGAGCGTTGCTGTTGGCGAAAGTCCGGCATGCATGGTCTCTGCATGCTGACAAAATGCCTGCATATTTTATAAGATCTCCCCTTGGTGCGATACTTGAGAAGCCAGCTGGCCATGCCGAAGAACGGGAGTAGCGGCGAGCATTCAGCAGCCGCGAGTTTCATGTCTCGGGCTGACCCCTTCACCAAGTACTTCCTGTTTAGCAGTAAGGTATGCCGGGAAGTGTAGTTCACTGGTTCCGGAAAGCTAAACACAACGTGATGAGAGAAGAAACCAGTGAAGTGAAGTGGAAATCGAATACTGAAACAGATATGGCACATCACAGACCTCGTACATGGGCACTCTGATGTGGCATTCAGGAAGAAATTATTGGCTCTGGGGCTGTCAGATTGTTTTATTAACCATCCCCGTCTCAAGATCACCAGGTCATGTAAGAGAAAGCCATTGTAGATGTCAATGACCTCGTGTATGGGCATTTTAGTGTGGCATTCTGGGGAGTGTAGTTCAAAATAGATGCAACACCATTGGACACGGGGGACGTCAGAGTGTTTTGTCAACCAGCTATCTGAGATTGGCCAAGTCATGTGACAGCAAGCCATGGTACATCATCGTTGAGCCCCCTTTCGGCAGTGCCCAATCTAAACACCCATCTCTGTTCAATTCTAAGAAGAGTTTTTGTCAAGTTGGGTGTTGTGGATAGTTGATTGGGTTTGTCCAGAACATTCCATCTCAAGTCCTCTGGAGGGTGTTTGTTCTCCGAGAAGTGTTTGGTAAGCTTGGTAGCCTGTTTCTCACACCTGATAGTACTTTTATGTTCCATGATTAGTATTTGGTTATCATGCTAGAAGTTAGTGAGAAACCTTATGTACTTGCAATTCACTTCTGAATACACAAACCTTTTGTTGTGAACATTTTGAAAAATATGATGGAATGTATAACAATAGCATGAATACAAAACAATAGCATCAACAACAGTCTTCTATTTTGTTATTTTGTATTTTATTTCATAAAGGGAAATTAATTAGAAATGTGGATGAAGCAAACAAAATAAGAAAAAGTCAGTCATGGTGAATAAAACCATAATTATAGAGCCAAAAGTATTTGTAGTCCAATGTCTAAAATACACCTGTCCTCAGAAAGGTACATTTGACCAGAAATAGTCCACAGAGTGAATAGTAGTCACACACTGGATCAAATTAGGATTGTGGTCTCTTGATGGTGGTGGGGTCTTGCCTTCCCTCTTAGTGGATCAACAGTTGCAGGGACTGAGGTGGCTGTAGGTATTGCCTCTGGTGGCAGGGCCTCCCTTTACTATGGGAAACATATATATGTTATTTGGAGTATAAACACTTACAAGCACCATAACATCATGTGCAATGTGATGGCTATTGAAAGCTGTTATCTTAAAAGCAACTCATTACATTCAAACAAACAAGTGAAAAAAGATGTTGCTGATCTATTTAGGTTTCTATGTCAAACAAATTGTGCGTGACATATTAGCAACAGTTACGGTCAAAGCAAATAGGAGATTTGTGTTTGGTGACACATTGAAAGGTATAATTTAACAGTCTCCACTCTTCCAGGAATTCCTGTCAAGCCTTCAGGATGTAGGAAGGACAAGACCTTCTTTTCCCAGGGCATGAGATGTAATGGGGGACTGGGAGTACCACCACCAGTCCTCTGAGCCAGCATGTTTTGTTTGGAGGCCATGGAATGCACTCTCATTTGCAGATCATTCCACCACTTCCTAATTTCATCCTGTGTGCACAGATTGTTAGCTACAACACTCACTTCCGGTCCACATTATCCTATTCTGAGATGGGGTGTATTTTGGACTTCGGCTCCAAAAGCAATTGCTGCTCGACTTTTATGATTTCATACTCCATGACTGATGATTCTCCCTCTGTAAAACGGGGATTTTTGGGACAAGGCATGATGGAGAAAATTATATACTTAAATGATATTAAATGAACACATGCCAACAAATGAAATTTTTAAAATAGTGAGAAGAAACGGAGAATAACATAAAAACCTGCTTGACTTCTGTTAATCAGCTTCTGTGTTGTGAATCTGTAGAAGGGCAGAGGATCATGGTCTGAAATTTGGTGTGTTTTACAGTGTAGTGGCCAGGTGTTCACAATCGTACAATTGACATTAGGTGTGTGATGCTAGCACCACCACTACAGCCACCGAAGCAGCGCAATGCTCACCACGTCCCATGACGGACTCACTCCATTGGCAGACCACTGCAATGAGACCGCCAGGTCAACTGTATTATCTAAAAAGGCTCAGCGTAAAACTGCCGTCCTGATGGTTACGGAGTACTATTCGCCAACATTGGCGTCTGCCGAATCGGCTGTGGCTAGCCGCAACGGGAACCACTCCATTGACGGCAGCTGGGAGTCAGCATGCATACATTTAAATCCAACTGATAGTCCGCCGTCAGCTTGACGGAGTACTAGGGACAACCGGTGTGGCAGGACAGCGGTACTACCATCAAGATCTAAATCAGGCCCTCAATGTCCGCCTTGGCAAATAGAGTCCCTGGGAAAATTGTTTTCAATCCCAAGAGGGTCTGCTCAATAGATTAACTGAATGCAGACCTGGGACTATACTGCCATTCACAGATGCCCCTCTGAGTGCATACAGTTTATGAACTAGTCTGAACTGGGTGGGGTCCTGTTGGGACGCAATACCTAAGGAAGAGCAAACAAACTCCCCAGCACTGGAGTCTCAAACAGGTCTGCAATCTTCCCCAGGTTGCTATCCTTTTAGCATTTTGTTTGCCAGAATCTCCATGAGACTGTGCATGTGCTGTTACTGCAAGGTCTATGGGTCTTTAAAAAAAAATCTAAAAATGGCGTAGATCCCACCTACCATATACCAATGGTTGGCTACATCGGCACTCTATTTTTTTTTTTTTTTTTTGTTTTCATTCATGGACCATGGCAGCTTGTTCCATTTTGCAGTACATACGGACGACTCAGATGGCTTGGGGAGGATTTCAGTTTCACCTCATTAGATTTGACATACAAGCAGAGACAGCAGCTCTGAGTCTGCACTTGCTTGCACTCTCTAATTTCTTGACTTTAAAGCCGGTAATTCAGTTGAAGAGCCAACTAAATAATGTGGGGCACTGCTGTATCATGAGCATATCCTGATCTGTTGCTGGCTTGAGCCCACCCCAACCCTAAAAACACCTTACCTCCTTTAACTCTACCCACGCCTGAACCCTAAATTCATTGCCACCTCCCTTTACCTCTACCCATCCCCACACATAAACTCTCAAGTCACCCTCAGCAGTCACCCCACCTCCCTTTTCACCTACCTACCCAATCCTAATTTTCAAGTCACACTCACTTCCAATTACCTTTACCCAACCCATAACTCTCAGATCACCCTACTACTCTTTACCTCTACCCATCCCTGAGCCCTCACGTCACACTCACCTACCTCATGTCTACCCACCCCTTTGCCATCAAGTCACACTCACCTCCCTTTACCTCTACCGGCCCTTACCTCCCTTTACCTCCACTCACCCCTAAATCCTAAAATCACCCTTACCTCCCTTTATCTCTCCAGACCTCTAAACCCTAAAATTGTTTTCAACCTACCCCCCAAAAAAACCCTCAAGTCACTCTCCCCTCCTCTTACCTCTACCAACCACAGAATCCTCAAGCCACCCTCACCTCCCTTTACCTCTACCCACCTCTGAACCTTCAATTCACTCTAACTTCCCTTTATCTCTACCCACCACTAAACCCTCAAGTCACACTCACAAGTCACACTCACCTCCCTATAGCAATGCCCACCCATGAACCCTCAGGTCACCCTTTCCTCCATAAACCTCCAGCCATATCTGAACACTTAATTCACCCTCACCTCCCTTTACCTCTACATCCCTCAGCCCTCAAATCACCCAAACCTTCCTTTACCTCCACTCACCCTTGAACTCGTCACCTTTATCTCCCTTTACCTCTATCCACCCATGATCCCTGAAGCCACCCTCAACTCACTTTACCTCTACCCACTCCATAACCCTTGGGTCACCCTCACCTCCATTTACTTCTACCCACCCCTGAACCCTCAAACCAACCTCATCTTCCTTTATCTCTGCCCACCCCTTAGCCATCAAGTCACCTTCACTCCCTTCACCTCTACCCATCTCTGACCTCTCAAGTCACCCTTAACACCCTTTGCCACTGCCAGCCCCCGAGTCCTCAAGTCACACTCAGCCTCCTTAATCTCTACCCATCCCTGAACCCTCAAGTCACCCTCACCTCCATTTACCTTTACCCATCCCTGAACCCTCAAGCCACCCTCCCCTCCCTTTACCTCTACCTACCTCGTAGCCCTCAAGTCACATTCAACTCCCTTTTCCTCTACCCACCTCTGACCCCTCAAGTCACCTTTACCACTTCACCTCTCTTTATCCTTACCCACCCCTAAACCCTCAAGTTACTATCACCACCCATTACCTCTACCAAATCCATAACCCTTAAGTCACTCTCACCTCACCTCACCTCCCTTCACTTCTACCTGCCTGTGAGCCCTCAATTCACCCTCACCTCCTTTTGCCTCCACCCACCCCTGAGCCCTCATGTCACCCACAACTCCCTTTACCCCTATCCACCCCTGATCTGTCAAGTCACCCTCATCTCCCTTTACCTCTACCCAACCCATAATCCTCAAGTCACCATCACCTCTCTCTACCATCCACCCAGAGCCCCAGAGCCCTCATATCACTCTCACCTCATTTTACCCTTACCCACCCTGAACCCTCAAGTCACCGTCACCTCCCATTACTTCTACTCAACCCATAACCCTCAAGTGACTCTCACCTCCCTTCACCTCTACCCACCCCTTAGCTTTCAAGACACCCTCACCTCCCTTAACCTCAACCGACCAATGAGCTCTCAAGTCACCTTTAACTCCACCCCCCAAGCCCTCTAGACAACCTCACCTCTCTTTACCTCTACCCACCCAGAACCCTGAAGTCAACCTCACCTCCCTTAACCTATACCCACTCCTCAACTCGAAAGACACCCTTCCCTACTTTTACCACTACCCATCCCTAAACACTAAAATTACATTTTTAAATCACATAAAATGTATGTTATTTTTTAAAAAAACTATATGGTAAAGGTACAAATTCTTAACCTGCATGGTCGTTACCTGCTTGGTAAAGTCTGAACGATAAAGATCCTGCATGGTAAAAGCTGCATGGTAAAAACTGATTCCCCTCAAGCAGGGCACATCTCTGCCCATTCATTCTAAATTCTCTATCTTCCCTTAATGTTTTGGGGTTACTATTTGCTGTTTTTTGCCCCTCTGTATGTTTGGCGGGCACATTTGGCTCTTTGGAACTTTGTCTCCTCCACACTCCCCTCTCCCTCACACGCTATCCTTTAGGTCTTTCCTGACACAGCACTTGCACTGTCGCTTGCATGACATTTTGTTTACTTACAGGGTGCCCACTGCTTACCACTGGTTTACTTCCACAGCATCACTCTCATTTCCTTACTTCTTCTTGGTCAGCAAGTGCTGGCATCACTTCCTCTTCGTGTGTTTGTCCCTACTCCGGAGAAAGGCCAAAGTACTGCTTCCCTTTCCCAGGGTCCTTCCACTGCTTGCTAACTTCAGAGGTACTTTTTTCCTTTAACTTGCACCCCCTTCCTCCCTCCCCCTCTCCGAAATGTTGTTTGCCATGCCCCCATTTTCTTCTGCGTTGTTGCTTTCCTGGTCTGCTCCTACCACTCCTTGTGTTGCTTGCCTTGTCCAGCCCCACCCACTCCCCCTTAATTTGTTGACCACTCCCGTTGTGCAGAAAAAAAGAGCCCAAAAGAAGTTTCACGTTTCCACAAAGATGAAGACAGTTCTGCGCTCCTAGCTCTTTATGGCCTTTTTGGTGCTGTCTTCAAGAAGGGCCAACACAAAAAATGTCTGCTTGAATGTAAAGTAATTAAATAATGTTTTCTTTTGTGAAAGCAGAGAATAATCTAATACTAAGAAAAAGGATCAATGTCATTAGCGATCAGCGCTGGCTGAATCATAGCTGCCTTTCCAATCAGTTACAAGTTAACTCAAGGTGACAGCTTATTTTCCCTCAATGGAGTGGGGATTGTAGTCCTAGCTAGAAGACTTCACTGGCTCTTGCTCCTATCTTTGGCCCTCTCAAAACACTTGGACTCTGGGTGGGAAGTAAGTCCACAGAAGTAACAGACATACTTGAATTTACAAGTGCCCCCGGGGCGAGTGCAAGTTTTTCTACTAAAACTGATTTCCTTTCCCCACTGGTGTGTTGCTAACAAAAGGAATGTTGGCTCAAGGAATTACTATAATTGACAGACTCAAGCCACACATTGACCTCAGTTTGGTCCCACCAAATGTTGAGGTCCTCCTCCTTGCCCACTGAAAATTGAGGCCACAGTCCACCGACCATGGTCTTTGTGTGCCTTAAAAATCTTACTTATTACAAAAAACAGTGGACCCTAGTAGTTGGGGGATTAAGATAAGGATAGACACAAACTAAATAGTATTTATGTCCTTTGTCCAGCCGGACAGAAATTTATTTGGCGATGCACAAAATCAGAAAGCAATGTCAAGGGGGCACAGCCCGTGACCTACAGTGAACAAGACAAAACAACAAATATAGGCAACAGCGAGCAAATCGGTCTGTATACTTATAATCAGTGAACAGACTTGATTATAATTTGAGTGCCCATTGTACATAGCATTCCCAAGCATATTCAGTACATATGATCCTATTGTGTCAACGACGTTTCGGTGACGAAAAACAAAATAAATGGCATCATCTTCAGGACAAATATATAAATCATGTTTGTCTTGGAATTATCAACAATTTGCCTTTCATGCTACATACAAACGACATTTGTTGGGAAAAAATAAGGGAGAGAAGGGAAAAACACTGTAAATATGAGGCCAGGCATGTTAATTTAGAACAGAAGTGACATGGATAAAATTAGTGATACGGTTTGCACCAAACGGACCGTTCTTTTCAGGCATGCTTAGTGCTAGAACAACAATGTCATACTGTGCACTAAACAATGGTGCAATCACTATATTTGGATAGTGAAGTGTGTTTAGGAACTGTGATCGGTGCTCGGCGTAGGCGGCGAAAAATAGAATAGGAGCTATCACCATGTTTAAAAAAAGAGACGGCGCAGTGCGGGAAGATATTAAAAACCAAAGTTCCATTTGGGAACAATAGGGGAACCAGGTGAATTAAAAACCAGATTGTTACATATGGCGCAGTGCGAGACAATATTTAGAATAGAGGTGAAAGGGTCAAAGTTGACCGGTGCATCATCGAAGACTTAACGGTGCTGGGTACACAGTTGTCTATATAGTGATTAATCTGGTGTAAACGGCGCATTTGCATTAGAGGAAAAAGGTATTACCAAGGCTGGTCCATAAAGCGGGGAAGGTAGTTCAGGTAGAGAAAGATTAAGACCTATGGGGAAGTTTAACAATCATAAGTATTGTGCATTCAGGGCAGATTGGGCGTGAGAGAAGGGGGCAGAGTATAATTACCATCAGTGGTGCGTAGATATCAGGATATCCCGTGTATTTATCAAGGAAACCGTCCAGATCACGGCTCACTGCGGAAAGGAAGCACGGGCATTATTCAAATTAAGTGACAGTGGGGCTGGAGCAAGGATATGCGGGTTAGGGATTGTATACTTACAGTGGTGCCGATTGCAGAATGGCAGGACGCGGCATCTCTAGCGGGGATCGCTGTTAGACTGTACTAAGAGAACCGGCTATAAAGCTAGCAAGGAGCATGTGGTCTGGAAAAATAAAGGAGGGACTAATGCTGACTGTGTGGGGGCCATATTGGAATGGCAGTCAGGTGACTAAGACGCAGTGGCCATCTTGGAGTGGTGAGTGAGAAATAGTGAAGTGGTGGCCATATTGAAATGGCAGTCAGATAGCTAAGTCGCGGTGGCCATCTTGGAGTGGTGAATAAGAGATAGTGAAATAGTGGTGGTGGTGACGTAAATTACAGTGAAAATTTTCAAAAACTGTTTGGAATTATACATTCAAAATAACAATTCAGATATTAAGAAATGGATACAGAAAATCACATTGAGAGAATATTTTCTATACAAGGATAGAGACAAAACATTTCTTTGACACAGTAATTTGTAACCATTTTGCACATTCAGTTAGAGGAGGGACGTCCAATCCTCAAGCCGATTGAGTCCCATGCGGATACTGTTGGTCTTTAATATCCAATGGAGCTCTTCCTTGTTTAGTAGCTGTGACACATCCGCACCACGTGGTGGTGGTTTGATCTGTGTGATAATTGTCCAAGTCAAGTCTCTTTCATTGTGTGCCTTTTCCATAAAGTGTTCCACCAAGGGAGCATTTTCCGTTTTGCATCTTATTCTGCTCCTGTGCTGCCCAATGCGAAGCTTTATTTTCCGAGCGGTTTGACCTATGTATATTTTCATGCATGGGCAAAAGATTGCATACACCACATTTGATGAATTACAATTAGTGAAATGTTTTCTTTCAAACTTGATCGAGCCAAATGAAAAGGCTTTACCTTCAATAGTTGAGTCACAGGCTACACAGTTGCCACATTTCATGTGGCCAGTTAGTGCGGGTAGTCCCCATACATCATTTAGCGTAACTTTAGATGTCGGTTGTGGGAGGGACGCTCGTACCAGGTGGTCTTTGATATTTTTGGCCAGTTTGAAAGCGAACATGGGGCGTTCTAATTGTAGTTCCCCTGCATTCAGTACTGGCCAGTGTTTCAATATGCTTTTCCTTATAGAGTTTGAGGCTGGTGAGAAAGTAGTCACACATATGAGTCTGTCTTGGTTCTTTTTGGGTTTGGGTTCCAGCAAGACCTCACGGGGACAGTACCAAGCTCTTTTTACAGAGCGGCGTACCAATTCTTTTGGGTACCCTCTGTTCCTGAGTTTATCACTGAGAATTTTTGCCTCCTTGAAGTAGTCTTCCTTGAAGTTCTGAGCAAGATAATGTACTTCTCCCCATTTTCAATCTTACCCAGCATACACTGTCCAGTGGTGAATTGTCACTGCTCAACAAAGGGCTCTAATTCGTTCCCACTATTCGTCCAAACTACCTTGATACCCAAACCGAGCTTCTGAGATTCTTCAGAAAAATCAGGCTTCCTAGCTTTTTTCTTTTGAACCCATCACCCTTGAAATACGCCAACACCCCCTTCAAACCACCCTCGAAATTTTCCCCCACTGGAGGAATGATTCCATCTGAAATTTCCACCTTCGAGAAACTGGTTTTGAATGACCTCACTACTATGGAAAAAAAGAAATCATTTATTCCATATAACATCTCCATCATTGAAAAAAACGCCCTTGCCTCTCTTAAAACAAGCATTGGAAATGCAATCGGTCTCGCATTTGTTTGAGTTGGAGCTATTGGCATCGTAAATGGCAATGTATTTGCCTATGTGTTATGAAGTGTATGTATGTGGTGTGTAGTGGGGTTATGTGGGCTGGATTGGATTAGTTAGTTGTGTAACTGTGTGGCATGGAAGTGTATGGTGAGAAGTGGATTTGTGTCGTGGAATTATGTGGCTTGGTGTGCTCTGCTATTATGTGAATAGTAATTATGTATTTTTGAGTGTACTGGAATTATGTGTAGTGAGACTGTGTTATTGAGTGTAATCATGTGGAATGGTATTTTGTGTTGTGGAGTGGTATGTATTAGAGTTTATGTGGTGTGCTGTTGAATTTTAGTGCACTATGTTGAATTGTGTGGTGTGTTGTGTAATTGTGTTGTTGATCTGTATTATGTGGTTTGATGTTGAATTATGTGGTGTGGATTGGAAATGTTTGGAGTTAAATTGTGTGACGTGGAACTGTCTGGATTACTTTGCCTTTTTGGTGATGAAAACGAACAAATAGGTAGGAGCTAAGCTCTAGATTTGTGTGCTAAAAAAAGAGAGAGCTATTGCTATTGTAAATGTAAATGTCTCTTACCTATGCCAAGTCAAGTTAAGTCAAGTGTGGAGTGGAATTTTGTGCCATGGTGTGCACTAAACAATGGTGCAGTCACTATATTTGGATAGTGAAGTGTGTTTAGGAACTGTGATCGGTGCTCGGCGTAGGCGGCGAAAAATAGAATAGGAGCTATCACCATGTTTAAAAAAAGAGACGGCGCAGTGCGGGAAGATATTAAAAACCAAAGTTCCATTTGGGAACAATAGGGGAACCAGGTGAATTAAAAACCAGATCGTTACATATGGCGCAGTGCGAGACAATATTTAGAATAGAGGTGAAAGGGTCAAAGTTGACCGGTGCATCATCGAAGACTTAACGGTGCTGGGTACACAGTTGTCTGTATAGTGATTAATCTGGTGTAATTTTTGGCCAGTTTGAAAGCGAACATGGGGCGTTCTAATTGTAGTAGCACACGTAAATATCCGTTGCGCATGTTCTGTTCACACATTAGCACTATAAAGCCAGATCTTTCAGCTTTCCCATTGTTAGTTTGTCCAGTTGTCATTATTACTTTCCAGCAAAGCCATTGTTTTCTGGATGAAGTTAAAAACCGAAGCAAGCATAGGCTAATACATTGGTGGCCAGCCAGGCATTCTACAATTTCTCTGAAATGGGCAGTGAAGTCGAAGGGTGGTATCACATCACATCTAATGATTGCAGCTTTTGATATGTAGTTGTTTTAGTGCACCCCTACTGCATAGAGCACCTGGTGAAGGCTGCTGCTAAGGGGCTGGGTGAAAAATACTAGCAATAAACCCATCATTTACCTAGAATTAGCCATTGTATAAATAATACTCAATAAAGTTGTGTGCTATCTGTACAGTTCTCATTAAATGTGGCCTGGCAATGTGTAGGATGCAGCCTCCACTGACTGTTTCTGTGACATTTTAGGGTTTAAACCACAACACAAACAACTTATTATCAGGGATGCCAAACAGGCATGGTCACACAAGCACAATATATGATTCCCCTTCTGCAGAGCTTAAGAAACAACCTCCCCAACACCAACACCATATTAAGAAACAAGTTCCCATTAATATATATGGCTTGTTTGAATTAAAAACAACAACAGCGCGTACCTTGCCTTCCCTTAGAATCAATAGAGCCTCAGGCAGATTTTGCCATGCATCCGTAATTAATTAAAACAAGGAACAGCTGTTCTATATGAAATGAATACGAATTTGAATAGCTCAAGTATTTGCTATATTTTCACCTCTTGTTGTAGAACAAAGTAAGTTAACTTTTAATTATCTGCACAATTTTTTTCTCCACTTTATGTTGTCCTTATTTTGATGTTTATTGTTAAGATGGTGGGTACATGTACAGTGTTTCTTTAACTTTGTTCTGTGGCACATGCCTTGGATCCACCAGCAATAGGGAAAGGTAAGCACGGACAGAGAAACAAGCTGGCCAGAATGTAACAAAACCGGTATCATGGCTGGTGTTTCACAGAAGTGCAGTACCGACTATCTCCTGTACAAGAAATAAAGTTAAAATATTTATGCTAAGTGACTCTTGTTAGATGATATACACGTGTTTTCAGGAACAAAAATGACAATTTAGCTGTAATAAATAAAGGATTAAATAACGCAATGCCTTGTTGCAGGGATTCTGCTTATACACAGAACTATGCGTAGAACCCCAGGACCTCAGTGAATTGTGGTGTACCAGAAACTCACCTCAGAACCCAGAACCCAGTGTCCGGCTAGCATAAGTGTCCCATTCGTTATCCGAGATTTAGCTCGGCAGTCCCAATGAAAAGACAACCCAGAACAAGCGACTCAGTGTACTCTCAGGAATGGTGGGAATCAGAAATACCTGTTCGTATATTATTCTCACATCAGTCCACAACAAGAATAAACAGAGACACGGTGAAAATAAAAAGAGTTTATTTTTATAGACCACGTGTCCTAAGATGCAGTACTTTGGCTAATACAAGCAGACAAATGATTATAATCAAAACCATCAGCATCGTTACAATACCATAGAATATAAAGGGAGTGATCATGTTATAAATGACAGTGGATACTACCACCTTCCCTTAACTAAGAAGCTAATATTATTATTATGCTAATAAAAGGTCTCTTAGGCTTGAACAGGGGACCCCATACCTCAAAGATCAGCTTAGTGAAATCACATCACAGGAGCATCAGAAGTCTTCTCGCAGGAAGGCTCGTCTTCGGTCTGAATATTAAACATGATGTCTGCAATATTAAAAGCACCGACTTTCAGGTATTCGTAGCTGCCTGTGTGTTATGGCTAAATAGTGGGTCGATCAACCTGGAGTGGAAAACATGCATTGTCTAAAGACCCAGACTGTTTGTTACACCATGTACAGACCAAGGTCGCTGCGCAGAGCTCGGGATGGTAACAACAGATTGCTCTCATGTGAAGCAAAGCGCGAGTCAGCAGTTTGTTTAAACAATAACATGTAGATGCAGTGTCGTGCGCAAAAGCAGCAAGATGGCTTTCTAACATCTAACGTGGTTATGCTAACTTAACAATGTATGTACGTATTAAGGGATTCCTTACTACATGCCCCCTTGATCGAAGCACTAACCAGTAGGGAAGAAATGAGAGAACGCAGAGTTCAAATTCGACAGAGCAGAACAAGGCGTATTCAAATTGAAACCAACTATCAGTTCAGAGAAAGTTCCAACCAAGAAAAATTAATAGGGGGAAAAAAAAAAAACCTCAAAAAGGGAAAGGAAAAAAATCGAAAAATCCTGCTTTAGCCAGCAATCCAAAGTCACAGGTAATGTTTAAGACATGGTAGAAAAAACATAGTGGATTACAGTTCACTCAATCCATGAACCTGTATGCAGCATACGTTGCAACAGCTTCCAACAGAAAATCGTTGGCACGGCCACTAAAAGTTTCAGCCATCCAGTTAATTAAAGAAAAGGAACATACATGTTCCTCAATAAGCGGAGCCTCTAGCACCATCAGAGGGCAACCGACGTGTTCTTCCAAATAACTCATATCCAGGAAGTCATAGGCAGCCCTTGCGATGTCCCAATTACCCAGGATACCATGCGCCGCACCACAGGCCATAATCCGAACATCAGAACAGGCAAACTCGTGAGACACTAAGGGTCTCATCAGTCGATCATAATCCGGCACCGGAGACACCGTGTTGGTCAAGCACAAATCCAGAGGCCATTCAAAGGGACAATCTAGGCAGTGAAAGACAGGTTGTATGCAGGTAAAGTAGGAATACCGGAAGGATAATCCATACGCCAGGCTCAAAGTCGCCAATTGCAGCGTACCATAATATTCAAGCATCCTGTCACGAAGAAGATGCAGACGGGGCAGGTTGCCGTGAGGCACAGAAAGTGCAGCCATTCCGCAGTATGAAAAGCAAAAGTAGCACACCCGCCACCAGCGCCAGAATCAGCGGGACACCGCCAAAGATGCTCGAAAAAATAGAATGAAAAAATGCCGGAATCACCCCAAATACAGTTTGGAAGGAGGTCACGAGGCCTGAGCCCACAACTTTAAAAAAATGAGCCAGGCCAGTTGTTGACGAGGCATTGAAGATTGTTTGGATCAAAGCTCCAAAATGCAGGGGGAGGTCAGTATTCAAAAGCGCCTGCACCTCAGTGCGCGTATTTGCCACGTGAAGGACAAATGTTTCTCGGGAGGAAGTCAATGGCACCTCTTTCTGGGACAATAGAGCTCTTATTCTGCTCATCTTGTTGAACTCTGCTTTCAAGGTCGGAATCGAAGGCCAGATGGAAACATCCAGCCGCCCATGCGGGGGTGGAAATAGAACATTATTGCAGCAGACTACTCTCTGCGATACAGTTACTATATACGGGATTCCCACTAACATCCCGCAGCAAGCTTCATTATTTAAAATTAAATAACTACCGTTTGCAAGCAGCGTGAAAGACGGTGTAATCACTGGCCCAGGGACACCTTTTAGGACGCAGGCCAAATTTGGGGCGTGTACATTGCATGCACCGTGTAACTGAATGTGCCTACATACTACAGAATGATCAGGTGTCGAGGTACACTCCTCACCTTTCAGGTAAACCTCTGTACCGTCTCTTGTACATCTATACGTAAAAGGGAGAGACCAAACCTCATGCAGGAACGCGGTACCCAACTGTTCATATCTACCCAGGGCATAGTGTTTCATGCATGACGTAAACTTAAAAAGCGCGAAAGGGAGCGTGATCAACCCATGTACTAACCACACGGCCGTATTCAATTCCGCCACAGAGAAAGGTAACGGCTCCAACTTTTCAATGTGTAACAATGAATATGTAGCATCTTTCATGGACATGAACTGTTGCTTTACAGTGAGGTTAAAGGGAAGGAATAATGATGTCGTATTCAGATAGTCCCAGGGGACCTTTCCTGCCTTTAACGTTTTTAATGTCCATGCAAACTGCATAACAGAACGCAACTGGTTTTGACCATGGTACAATACAGACATATCATCATGTACAATATCAACAATTGAAGAAACAATATTGTCTAATGTATAAATTCTGGAAGAAAGAGTGTTAATGCTGTTATCTATAACGTCCAAGACTTTTTCCATATTTGCTTGATCAATGGCCCTCAATCGTGAAGCAGCTTCAATTTGCGACAATTTCCATACTTCGTTGTAAATAGCATACGCCCACCTCTTGGATCTGCCACCCACAGGACCTTTAACAAAATCATTCAAATCTATTTTGTCATGTAATTTTGATAAATGAACTTTGACAGATGCCAAGGTGGAATGTCGCAGCCAGGATTGACGTAATTTCCCTACAGAGTAGGTAGTTACTGTATGAGAGGACTCAAACCGAGAGTCTACGAGTTGCTGCGTATACCCCGGTTTTAGACCTAGAAAACGACGTTGACAGGTATCAGAAATGCTTTGCCAAATTAACCATCCTTCACTACTAAATTTCGAAATATTGAAAGATGAATTTGAAACTAATAACTGCAAAGCAGGAAGGGACAGATCTGTTTGGTTATCCCAATTTGGGTAAGCGCCCAGATCCGGAACAGAGGGGAAATTCAGTTTTTTAGAAGTGGCCAATCCGAAACAGGTGGTCTGGAAGATGGTTGAATTCAAAAACAACATATGATTTGGAACAAGACAGGCACGATGTAAAGCTTCAGTTCCCTGAACCTGCCACGGTTTGGAACCCCAAACCGATTTAAGATCAACAGTAGCCTTCCACAGGTCATAACCTTTGATTGACAACACATCCATAAAGGACTTTGAATATAGCAATTTGGTGTGTGTCAGTCTAACCTTTGAGGCAGACTCAGGCATCACTTTAAAATAAAAGGATGCTGGGCTGGAAACACTGAAATCAGTAAAATAAGTATATTTATCAACCAATGTAGGGGAACTGCCTAAAGATGGGGTAGGGCAGTGTTCCCATTGGGTAAAATTTACAAAATTTCGAAATGTATTAGCTTTATGCAGGAAGTGATTGCCATAATGTTGAAAACAGTACTGTTCTGCATAGTTAGCCGCATTCTCATATAAATCTTCTGCATCAAAAGCGGCATAATATTTCAAATCAGAAAACAGTGCTTCATTGGCATGAACATCCCAATCATCAGAACAAATGTTCTGCTTAACCACATCACCCATAGAAACACGAAATACATTAGGTACATTGATGACCTCGGTAGGACCATGAATTTGGAATTTGACAGCATCCCACGCAATTCCATCCAAAACGGGCCAGGCAGTAATATTCACAAAAGTCTGGTCCCTTTTCATGATGTGGGACGAGGAGTGGGGGGCCAAAGTTCCATTGATAATTCTAATTGTAGATCTCTCTTTGAGATAGTGGCCATTCACCAGACGGAAAAATACTATTACAAATCCAATGGACATAAACAAAAAAATACTTATTAGCACTAGCCAGATGTATGTCCAAGGGGGAATCAAAAAATGTCTTTTGAACTAACTAGCAAAAATAGCAATGTTCGAAGGGGAAGTAGAAGGCAATGAGGTAGTGTCAAAGGAGAAACGTGACTGGTTAACTGCCGTAGATTGTAAAACAGGCGAGTGACCATTTGTAGGATATGCATACTCAGTCTCTTCGGGCAGACCACCAGCCGGCGGTATTAACAAGGGATCAGTAACTGACTGCATCTCGATGGCAACATCAGACAAGGTGGTAGAAGCAGGAACCAACACTGAATTTCTTTGCATCGTCTGGCATGAAACTGCTGGAGTCATACTAAGAAGTATCGGCCACTCGCTGAAGTTTGACATTGTCAATAGAGATGTACCTGTATTCTTTGCGGCCAGGAAGTGGAGGTAAAATGACTGTTCTTGTACCCTGCACTCCAAGCACTGGAACTGGTGCACGATAAGAGGGGCCGAACTCCTTCTTGTTCTCCACCTTCTCACGGACCAGGTCTCCAACTCGGGGTAGCCAGCCGACTACCGGAATCTGAAGCTCAGCATCAGACGTGGAGGGCAAGTGTTCCTTCGATAGAGTGTCTCTGGCTTCTTGTAGGGTCTGCAAAACAGCACAGTGATCATCTACGTCAAAGGGTGCGGTCGGCGCCGCCATGTCTAGACCATCAAGGTCTGGGACAAACATTCTGATTCCGAAGAGCATCATGTATGGGGTCCGCCCACCCAGAGACCTTCTAGGGAGATTATTAAGTGCACGTTGGACGTTATACAAGTGGGCTAGCCAATTCCGGCCTATGCCTAAAACTCGTGCTGTCAAAGATTGCTTTAAGTCACGGTTCATTCGCTCCACCACACTATTACCCTCAGGTCGGTAGGGGGACGAAAATTTGACTTGGACCCCCAAATTTCTCATAGCCTCCTTGTAAGCCTTTGAGGCAAACGCAGGGCCCTGATCAGAATGGAAGGTACCACACGCAAAAGTTCCCACAAAGACATGCAAATCCCTGATGACAGTCCGAGAATCAGCACTCCTTTGTGGCCATACCCAAAGAAAACGTGTGCACGAATCCACTGCAACCAAGATATACTTGTACGCAGTATCAGAAGAAAAAGGACCGCAGTGATCTAGATAAACACAACCAAATGGTTTATTAGATATGTACAACTGTGTTTGTGGTGGGCGCGCAACAGTGGAATGTTTAATCTGTTGGCAAATGTCACAATCAAGAACATAAGCGCGCGCTTGTTTGTATAAACCGAACCACCAATAACGTTGTTGTAACAGAGATATAGTAGCGGACACGCCGGCGTGGGCAGATGCCAACCCCTCGTGCGCTGCTAGTATCAGTGCTGGTCTGCAGTCCGCGTTGTGAATAATTCTGTCACCAACGTCGTTAATCCCCACTAACGGGACGTTATCAGGACTTAAGTGATAAAAATAACAAGAAGGAAAACCCTTCGGGTAATCACTTCCCTTCTCTGTAGCAGCAATAGCTGCCAAGATGTCATCATCAATTTTACTTTTAGACCTTGTAACTGCTGCCACTAAGTATTTAGCCACTGCGGTTTTTGCTGCCTCGTCAGCCAAGGTGTTACCGACAGCATGGACACCAAGTCGTTGGTGACCAAGAGTGTGAATTACATGCACAAGAGGGAGACTTTCTTTAAAGTCCGCCACTCGAACCCAAAGCAATTTATGCTTAATTGTGCTACCTTTGGTATCGCGATATTCGTTTTGAGACCAGAAGTGTAAATTGTCATTGTAGGACTGGACACAATGAAAGGAGTCACTTACTATAAGAGTAGTGACTCGGGGATCAGCAAACTGCAGTGCAAGCACCAGAGCCCGGAGCTCCGCCAGTTGCGCGGTACAATCACCCAATGTCTGCGTATGCACGGCATCAGATTGGAATTCACCATTTACGAATGTACCCACGACAATTGCGCAAGCCGCTGAATAGGCATGCTTCGATCCAATCGCCGGCTGCGCCGAGCCGTCAGTGTATATGACACAATGGTAGTCTTCGAGCGGGCGCAAAGACAGAGGAGCCGGATGAACGAATTCATACTGCAAGTACTCCTGAGTCTGCAAAGAGGCGTCAAAGATATAAGTGACATCTGGCGATGTCAGAGTCGTGGCCCATTGTATCCACCGTGGATGCAAAGCTTTAGAATTTGGTACACTTGCTTTTGTCACTGCCTCTAGGGCAGGATACGGTGTTACAACCAGTATTTGTTTACCATGTGACAGTGCGCGTTCTTTAAGGATCGCCATCTGTACTGCCGTCAGAACTTTCTCGACCGCGGAAAAACGCAACTCAGCAGAGGTGTACAAGTGTGATTTATACGCAATGGGGACGGTATCGCCCTCATTGAACGTCAAGTACGTGAAACCCACCGCGCCTGGCACTATTCTTATTACCAGGTTAGTGTGGTTATCACGCGTTAATAAGTACTGTGAAGCAAGAAGATCAGCCTGTAAAGACTGTAGAATAGCAGAATGTTCTAGCTGCCAGCTAGACTTCGAAAAAGAAGGTTGTACCAAGGCGTAAAGCGGCTTGATACGCTGGGCATAATCAGGAATATACGTACGGCCGAAATTCAGAAAGCCCAGCAAAGATTGTAATTTTTTCAGTGTTGTAGGAGCACGCAGGCATGCGCACTTCTCCAGAAAGTGAGGAGCCAATCCCTTACCTTCATTGTTGAGCTCGTAGCCCAAAAACAACACTGTATATTCCGCGATGTGTGACTTCGCAAAATTAAATTTGTAGCCATAATCCGCAAACCTCACAATAATATTGTCG
Organism: Triturus cristatus; assembly: GCF_964204655.1. NCBI lineage: Eukaryota > Metazoa > Chordata > Amphibia > Caudata > Salamandridae > Triturus > Triturus cristatus. The sequence continues at coordinate 609,666,499 of NC_140594.1, forward strand.
ACTCGAGACAGATGTGGCATCAGCTCATCATCCGTGAGGTAGATATCGTCAACATAGGAGTATGCGTCAGGGTCTATTCTTTCTAAAAGAGAGACCACCCGAGCGGCAAAGACGCCAGGGCTGTTTTTATAGCCCATGGCCAATCTTGTGAACTGTTTTTGTTTGCCGCCAGAAGTAAACGCCGTCCACTGGCTACTCAGTGTGGACAGGTTATGGCTAAAAAAGCCATTGGAGATGTCAAGTGTCGTTTTAAATCTCTTACGCACGAGACTATCGACAAGAGCCGAGCTGTGAGTATTTTGTACCGCGCAGGTCCGGCAATGCGAATTTAAGTGCCGGTAATCCAAAACTAAACGGTACGACCCGTCAGGCTTCGTCACAGTGAATAAAGGGTTATTCATAGGGGACACACAAGTTTCAATAACACCCTGATATTCCAATTGGTCAAGGATTGCAGTGACGTGCGGTCTAGCTTCACGACGCATAGGATATTGGGGCTGTGGCTGGGGCATAGAACGCAATGGAATCTCATGGCAGGGGGACAGCCGGTCCCAACCCACCTGAGTACGATACACTGCAAGCGCCAGTGCCCACTCCTCAGCGTACACTTCAGCCCGGTCCTTAGGCACTGTGTGCGCAAAGGACGGGAGGATTACCTCCTCCCCTCTAGGAGCTTCTAAAATGAAAGCTGGGGGCCAATCTGCCTCCGCTAGGAGGATATCATAGGTGGTAGTCAGATTATCCCAAAAAATCCCCTTTATTGTACGTTGTATGTCACCCTCAATTAGTAAGACTATTTCGTAAAGTCTGTCAGGGGGAGCCACTCTGGTGTCAGCTGTCTCAACAGTAACCAATGTATCAGTTGCTGTCGCCGCCAGAAATGGACGCAGAGCTTGACGGACTATGGTAATTTCCGCTGCGCTGTCCAGGAGCGTCAGCGCCCATGTCCGGTTCCGAAGCTGTGTCCGCACTATCTGAGGCATACCTTGCCGTCAGAGCAGCCACTTTCTTCTTCTGAAACGGGGGTCTTTGTCGTGCGAATTCGTCCTGCTTGCCTTTACCCTCAGTCTGCCGGGGTTGGTCACGTGCTTGTGGAGCACCCCGACCTTTGCCACCGCCTCCGCCACCGGACTGTGAAGCCGATGTTTCCTGTGAAGAACGAGGAGAACGTTGTTCAGAAACCTGAAATCTATCAGGAGACTTAATAGTAGCACGATCACGCAGATCATAAGTGCGCTCACTACCTGACTGAACGGGAGAGGCAGGCCGAGACCCCTGTTTCGGCTGCTGCTTTCCCTGTTGTTTTGACCGCCAACTCTGTTTCGGAAAGTTTGGACGGTCATCCTTACCAGAGGCTTCTGCCTTACCCTGCTGCTTAATTTCGGGAGTTTTCACGACAGGTTTAACTCCTAAAGAGCTACGACCCAAATCTCTGTATGCTGTCGAGATTATTTTAGCGAACTCCCGCGGCTTATCCTCATCAGCAACCTTCTTCAGTTCATTACGAACCTGGAATTGCATAGCATCACCCTTAAGGTTACACATTATCATGGTAGCCACCAGGTCAAACTGTCCGAGGAGCCGCATGCCTAATTCTATCGCAGACTCCGCAACGTGGTTATCTTGAACACGTTTAATAATGGAGGGCAGTACCGACATAGACGGAGTGCCAAAGCACTGCGAGTACGTCGCTGCAAAGACCTTGCCCCAGTTGACACAATCATCAATGTCGGGGACCAAGTCTTTAGGCAAACTAATGGTAAGGATCCTGTGTTTCTCCACAGGAGATGTATTCGGATAAACCGCTTCTATTTGGTCAAATTTTTCAGCAAGCCAAAAAGGGAAATCATCCCTATTTTGGGGGCGGTTGCCCATAACAGAATTAACCATAACAGGACTAATGACCACCGCGTGGTGGTCAGTAGGCTGCCCCGCAACAGCAGGTGCCCCCGCCTGCACATTGAGTGACACGTACTGTACCAAAGCCCTATGTACTGTAATAAGGGCAGCGTGCAGTACACGCAAATCAGCCACCGGCACCGTTAGGTAACGGGGATGAGGCGTATATCCGGCTAGTACCGGCCAAGTGGCCCCTGCAATTGACAAAGGGCCCATTCTCTGCGGTATAACCGCATGGGGAAGGGCGCCATTAAACCAAATAAGATGCTGCCAAGCAGAGATTGGTATTTCTTGTGTCCTATACGGTGTATAGTTCGCTGGCACGGCAGTGGCAGTGTAAGTATGAAAAGTGTTATCGTCCTCACTCACCGCCGGAAGCGTCACCCAAGAGTAAAACAACTCGTAAGGATGAGCCGCATCGGCTCCTACCACAAAGATTACGTTCATACCAGTGTACGGCACCCCATACTGCGTCAAATGACGTTTCAGAGCTGCCCGACTGTGCGCCGCTATTTCAACCGACATAAGGACAAGTTACACTCAAAGAAATTAGTAGCACAAGGGTTCAATAACCTTTTTAATGATCAAGCTTGAAACAACCTATATCAACAGAAATAGGGAGGTCTAAGTCCGTCAGACTTGTTATCCGGAAACAAGAATGAGGGTGTTGTGGACTAATATAAGCACTACTAAGGCGTTTCAACTCATAGACCAAACGTTAGGTGCGCCATGTTGCAGGGATTCTGCTTATACACAGAACTATGCGTAGAACCCCAGGACCTCAGTGAATTGTGGTGTACCAGAAACTCACCTCAGAACCCAGAACCCAGTATCCGGCTAGCATAAGTGTCCCATTCGTTATCCGAGATTTAGCTTGGCAGTCCCAATGAAAAGACAACCCAGAACAAGCGACTCAGTGTACTTTCAGGAATGGTGGGAATCAGAAATACCTGTTCGTATATTATTCTCACATCAGTCCACAACAAGAATAAACAGAGACACGGTGAAAATAAAAAGAGTTTATTTTTATAGACCACGTGTCCTAAGATGCAGTACTTTGGCTAATACAAGCAGACAAATGATTATAATCAAAACCATCAGCATCGTTACAATACCATAGAATATAAAGGGAGTGATCATGTTATAAATGACAGTGGATACTACCACCTTCCCTTAACTTAGAAGCTAATATTATTATTATGCTAATAAAAGGTCTCTTAGGCTTGAACAGGGGACCCCATACCTCAAAGATCAGCTTAGTGAAATCACATCACAGGAGCATCAGAAGTCTTCTCACAGGAAGGCTCGTCTTCGGTCTGAATATTAAACATGATGTCTGCAATATTAAAAGCACCAACTTTCAGGTATTCGCAGCTGCCTGTGTGTTATGGCTAAATAGTGGGTCGATCAACCTGGAGTGGAAAACATGCATTGTCTAACGACCCAGACTGTTTGTTACACCATGTACAGACCAAGGTCGCTGCGCAGAGCTCGGGATGGTAACAACAGATTGCTCTCATGTGAAGCAAAGCGCGAGTCAGCAGTTTGTTTAAACAATAACATGTAGATGCAGTGTCGTGCGCAAAAGCAGCAAGATGGCTTTCTAACATCTAACGTGGTTATGCTAACTTAACAATGTATGTACGTATTAAGGGATTCCTTACTACAGCTTTGCAGCCGAAAGTTTAATTTAGACCAACATTTCCATTTATTATTTACAATATTTGTTTCCAACAGCAGTACAGTGTGGTCCTGGAGCAATAGGGGGTGCAGGCGGGTGATGGCGGAGGGTAGTAAGGGGGGTAAGGTAGAAGCAACACGGGGGGCAGTGTGTGGGTGAAAGTGAAAGCAACAAGGGGGAGGGGGAGTGTAGGCAGTGGAGCGAAGCACAAGGATGAGCCCAACAGGGAGGGGGACTGGCCCTAGCCATACTTGCAGTGCTGGGAGACGTGAGGCAAGGGAGGGGAGTGGAGGTGAGGGGGTGTCTCAGACGTGAATCCTGAAGAGCTCCGCACTCAGCTCTGCCACTTCCAGCTCTGTAAATGCAAAGTGAAAGCGCTTGCAAAACAGAAACAATTCATCATCTTGTGCTCTATAAGCTGCAATTGTTCATGAAAACACACATTTCGGATGCCATTCATTAGACATTAAAAAATGGGAAATGTATAACAGAAACTGTTCTAACGTGAACGGCGGGGGCGGGGAAGCGCATTCCAGGCGGGGGAGCGGACCCTTTGAAGTATGATGCCGAGGCTGTGGCTACACGTGCACGCACCAGTGGCCTGAAGCGCTTCCCCAAACGGATTGCATGGCGGCACGATGCACGTGATTGTGCGTGTGCTCGCCATGCAATCCACTTTTGGCAGCACTTTGAAATGCCCCTCTTACTAGAGACTCGCATGGCGATTGCGTAAACGCAATAGCTAGGCGAGGCCTAAACAACCCATCCCTTGTCATTAAATCAGCGGACAAGGGCGGCGGAATTGTGATTCAATAACTAGATAACTACCGGAATGAAATCTTCCGCCAGCTCAAGAACACCGAACATTACTGTAGACTTCCACGTAACCCGACAGAGGAAATACAAAAGATGATTCTTGGTGTCACTAAAGAAACACTCAAATCAGGATATCTATCCAAAAAGGAACACAAATTCCTTAACATTAAAGCACCCGGAATACCGGTGATTTACTGCCTCCCTAAAATCCATAACAATTCCGACAGTACACCTGGTCGCCCGATTGTCTCGGGTGTGGCTCTGTGTTAGAGCCCCTCGGACATTACATTGACTTCTTCATTAAACAATTTGTCCCGGACACCCAATGCTACATAAAAGACAGCATGTCCATGATAAACATGATTGAGGACCATCCATTTGACCCCACATCCAGCACTATGTGTACGCTGGATGTGGAGTCATTATATACCAACATCCCTCAATTAGAATCTCTTCGGGTAATTGAAAAAGTTCTAAATACACGACCACGCCCGCATAATGTCCCTTCACTATTCATTCTGCAACTACTGGAAATCTGTCTAACTAAGAATTGTTTTCTTTTTGAGGGACAATTCTATGGCCAGGTACGTGGAACTTCCATGGGAGCTATTTTTGCTCCCAATCTGGCCATTCTATACATGGATCATATTGAAACATCATGTATTCTGAACTCCTCCAATCCTTTCCACAATGGCATAGCCCTGTGGAAACGATACATTGATGATATTTTTTTGCTATGGACTGACTCTACAGACTCTCTCACCGACCTTCTAGACTAGCTTAATAACAACAGTGGGGGACTCAAATACACGCTCTCAATAAGTAAAGACTCAATACCATTCCTTGATCTTGAAATTAAACACACAGATGGCCATTTGACCACTAGTCTCCATCGTAAACCTACTGAGCGTAATACTCTGTTAACCTACAACAGCCATCATCCCCGTGCCTTGAGAAATTCCCTTCCTTACTCACAGTTCCTACGTATCCGAAGGAACTGTTACTTCAAGGAAGACTACTTCAAGGAGGCAAAAATTCTCAGTGATAAACTCAGGAACAGAGGGTACCCAAAAGAATTGGTACGCCGCTCTGTAAAAAGAGCTTGGTACTGTCCCCGTGAGGTCTTGCTGGAACCCAAACCCAAAAAGAACCAAGACAGACTCATATGTGTGACTACTTGCTCACCAGCCTCAAACTCTATAAGGAAAAGCATATTGAAACACTGGCCAGTACTGAATGCAGGGGAACTACAATTAGAACGCCCTATGTTCGCTTTCAAACGGGCCAAAAATATCAAAGACCACCTGGCACGAGCGTCCCTCCCACAACCGACATCTAAAGTTACGCTAAATGATGTATGGGGACTACCAGCACTAACTGGCCACATGAAATGTGGCAACTGTGTAGCCTGTGACTCAACTATAGAAGGTAAAACCTTTTCATTTGGCTCGATCAAGTTTGAAAGAAAACATTTCACTAATTGTAATTCATCAAATGTGGTGTATGCAATCTTTTGCCAATGCATGAAAATATACATAGGTCAAACCGCTCAGAAAATAAAGCTTCGCATTGGGCAGCACAGGAGCAGAATAAGATGCAACATGGAAAACGCTCCCTTGGTGGAACACTTTATGGAAAAGGCACACAATGAAAGAGACTTGACTTGGACAATTATCACAAAGATCAAACCACCACCACGTGGTGCGGATGTGTCACAGCTACTAAACAAGGAAGAGATCCATTGGATATTAAGGACCAACAGTATCCGCATGGGACTCAATCGCCTTGAGGATTGGATGTCCCTCCTCTAACTGAATGTGCAAAATGGTTACAAATTACTGTGTCAAAGAAATGTTTTGTCTCTATCCTTGTATAGAAAATATTCTCTAATTGTGATTTTCTCTATCCATTTCTTAATAGCTGAATTGTTATTTTGAATGTATAATTCCAAACAGTTTTTGAAATTTTTCACTGTAATTCACGTCACCACCACCACCACTATTTCACTATCTCTTATTCACCACTCCAAGATGGCCACCGCGACTTAGCTATCTGACTGCCATTTCAATATGCCACCACTTCACTATTTCTCACTCACCACTCCAAGACGGCCACTGCGTCTTAGTTACCTGACTGCCATTCCAATATGGCCCCCACACAGTCAGCATTAGTCCCTCCTTTATTTTTCCAGACCACATGCTCCTTGCTAGCTTTATAGCCGGTTCTCTTAGTACAGTCTAACAGCGATCCCCACCAGAGATGCCGAGTCCTGCGATTCTGCAACCGGCACCACTGTAAGTATACAATCCCTAACCCGCATAGCCTTGCTCCAGCCCCACTGTCACTTAATTTGAATAATGCCCGTGCTTCCTTTCCCCAGTGAGCCGTGATCTGGACGGTTTCCTTGATAAATACCCGGGATATCCTGATATCGACGCACCACTGATGGTAATTATACTCTGCCCCCTTCTCTCACGCCCAATCTGCCCTGAATGCACTATACTTATGATTGTTAAACTTCCCCATAGGTCTTAATCTTTCTCTACCTGAACTACCTTCCCCGCTTTATGGACCAGCCTTGGTAATACCTTTTTCCTCTAATGCAAATGCGCCATTTACACCAGATTAATCACTATATAGACAACTGTGTACCGAGCACCGTTAAGTCTTCGCTAATGCACTGGTCAACTTTGACCCTTTCACCTCTATTCTAAATATTGTCTCGCACTGCGCCATATGTAACAATCTGGTTTTTAATTCACCTGGTTCCCCTATTGTTCCCAAATGGAACTTTGGTTTTTAATATCTTCCCGCACTGCGTTGTCTCTTTTTTTAAACATGGTGATAGCTCCTATTCTATTTTTCGCCGCCTACGCCGAGCACCGATCACAGTTCCTAAACACACTTCACTATCCAAATATAGTGACTGCACCATTGTTTTTTTTTTTTTTTTTTTTTTAAAAACCTTTATTACAGTTTCAGAGACATACAAATACGGGCCTACAACCAACAGGCCGGCCGCTAATGCACAGTGTAAACCTAGGCACAGCTTAACATTCACATCGATAAAGCAACAACAGAGCTACTGGAGTGCTAATCATCTCAGCCGGCCGCAGCCGCAGTCCATAAACAAGCAAGAAAGGTTTCATATTTTTGAAAAACGAAAAACATCACACACACAAGGCAGAGGAGGTTAATGGCAGTAACATGTGCTCCTCGTATCGAAGGAGTAAACCAACCCGGGTAGACAGAGGGGGGGGGGCAAAGCAGAAGAAACCAAATTCGCATGTCGCAGGAGCATATAGGAATGCGCGGGCTAGGGAGACAGAGCAGCATCCATCTCACGCGTCTGGGGCGGGGCGCAAATACCTCCACGATAGGAGTTCCAGGGACCCCACACCTTAATCCACTTCCCAGGCTTGCCTCTCGCCACATACACCGTTTTCTCTCTGAACATACACCAGTCCATGTGTCCCTTCCACGCTGAGACCGTTGGTGGCCTCTGGGAGCCCCACAATTGTGCAATGTCACGCTTCGCTACCATATAGCCCAGAGTCGCCCACTGCGTCTGCGTCACATTGTAATCAGTCGGCTCCCAAACATTCAGCAAACATCTCCGTGCCTCCGGCAACAAGGCAACATGCGTGACTTCTTCTAACACCGCATGCACTCTACACCAAAACCGAGTCACCTCTGGACACTCCCACAGGATATGGAGGAAAGTCCCCAGTAGTCCACAGCCTCGCTTACACAGACCATCCACCGAATACCCCATACGCATCAAACCAGGCCCCGTGACGTACACTCTATGAAGTATCTTAAGCTGGACGAAACGCAAGCGGGCCGGGATAGCCACCTCTTTCGGGGAGGCCACCGCTGACACCCAGTCCTCGTCGTCCAGTTCTAAACCGTCGGCAATCTATGTCTCCCGCAATGAGGCCAGCAAACCCATTCGATCATTGATAAGCTTCTTATAAATCAGCGAAATGGTACTATCCAGCACATAGCCGTCCAATACTCTGTCTTTCAACGGGGAATACTCTGGAATAGCCGCCACGTCCGGGAACACGGAACACAAGGCATGATGAACCTGAGCATACCGAAAGTATTCCCTATCGTTCAACTGATATTCAGTTTTCAGCATGTCGAACGTCTTAAATTTTCCTTCCGTCCAGAGATCCCCTACCTTGCTGATACCAATCATATCCCATTTCTCAAAGCCTTTCGTAGTACACAGATAACCCAAACGCTGGGAAGCGTACAATGGCGTAGCCCGAGTCAAGCGATCCCTCCACCCCATCGCCGCATTTGCTGCATGCCACACCTGCACCGCGACCCGCGTCGGGCCCGTCAATCGCGCATCAAGGGACCCCGAGTATAGTGCTCGATTATAATCCCCGCTTGGCAATAACAATTTGTCCATCTCAAAAGCCGGGTTCAAAGCAGGCCCATACATCCCGTGATTGACAGCAGCCAACTGGGAGGCCCAATAATATCGTTTAATGTCAGGGAGAGCGACCCCCCCATCATACCATGGTAGGGTTAGTTTGGCAAGAGCAATCCGCGGCCGCCCATCCCAAAACAATCGACGCTGAAGACACTCCACCTCCCGAAAATAGCGGGCCGGCACTACGTCCATAGTGTTCTGTAGGGCGTACAAAAAGCGTGGCAGCGACATCATTTTGAACAATGCCGCCCGGCCGAGCGGCGAGAGCGGCAGCCGCCGCCAACCCGCCACATCCGCCCTTAGGCGCTGAAGGGGGGGGAGAAGATTCCGTTCATACCGGGCCACCGGGTCCAGGGTTATAAAGATTCCCAAATACTTGAACCCCGACTGCGCAACCTGGATAGGGCACCCCCGCGGAAGGGGTGGGGCCTCCCCGGAGAGAACGTATACACAAGACTTAGCCCAGTTAATGACCAATCCGGAGTTGCGACCAAAGGAGCTCAACACATCCACCAATACAATAAGCGATTTGCGCGGAGATGCAAGATACAAGAGGATATCGTCCGCATATAGGGAGACACGATCCTCGTATTCCGGCGTCCATCTAAGGCCACGCATCGAGGGGTGCCACCGCAGCCACTCCGCAAGGGGCTCCAAACAAAGCGCAAAGAGAAGAGGCGACAGCGGACATCCCTGTCGGGTGCCCCTACCCAAAACAAAGGGAGCCGACACCCGTCCGTTGACCACCACATGTGCCAGTGGGTTGTCATAAAGCAATTTCACCCAACCGATAAACCCCGGGCCAAACCCAAACTTCGCCAATGCTGCCCAAATGTACGGCCATTCTAGGGTGTCAAACGCCATGGTAGCGTCCAGGGACGCCAAAATGGCCGGCTCACGGATGAATGGCGCGCGAGCGAGGACGCCATGCAGTCGCCGCAGGTTCAAAGCGGTATTGCGATGGGGTATAAAACCGGATTGATCCTGATGAATCAGGTCGCCCACAACCCGGATCAGGCGATTGGCCAGTACCTTGGCAAGGATTTTGGGCTCCGCGTTTAACAAAGAGATAGGCCTGTAAGAAGTACACCGATCCCGCGGCTTCCCTTCCTTATGGATAACAACAATAGTAGCAAGACGTTGGTCAGGGGGGAGGGAGCCCGCCGCCTGAGCCTCAAGGAACATGTCCCGGAGATACGGCGCAATCGTATCTGGGCGCAAATTATATAATTCGATGGGAAGGCCATTAGGACCCATGGCCTTACCAGAGGCAATAGAGTGAATGGCCAAAGCAATCTCATCCGGCGACGGGGCCGCATCCATCAATAATTTATCCTCATCAGATAGAGAAGGCAGAGCAATGTCTCGAAGCAGCAGTCGAGAGTCTTCCTCCGATCGCTCTGAGACCGGAGAGTAAACCCCGTGAAAATACTCCGCAAAGCAATCAACAATATCACCGGGGTCCGTCACACGCACACCATCCACCCTCTCAACCTCCGGCACCACTCGACTCGCTCTCTCCTTCTTATCCAACCAGGCAATCAACTTCCCGGCCTTATCACCCATATCGTACAAACGCCCCTGTTGCTCCCTGCTCATACTCCTAGCAGATTCGGTAACCAGCGCCTTGTAGTCGGCCTGCTTAAGCTCCAGCACATGCAGTCTGTCATCCGTAACACCTTGCTCCAAATCAATCTCCAACTCGGTGATCTCATTTTCTAGCCGAACAACCTCCTGCGCCTCGCATTTTTTGGTATGGGAAATGAGAGACAGAGCCTGGCCCCGGAGCACCGTCTTAAAGGCCTCCCAAAGGGAGATGGCGGAAGACACCGACCCCACGTTGTCATTAAAATAGTGTTCCAGGGACTTAACCAGGTCTGCACGAATCGTGGGGTTTCGTAGGTACCAGGGGTTGATCGGCGCCACCCTCCCCTCCGCCCCCAAGGCGATATCTAGGTGTAACAAAAGAGGGGAGTGATCAGATATACCGCGTGCCAAATGTCGCACCTCCCCGATCATCCCAGCTTGGGCCGCAGGCACTAGCATATAGTCAAGCCTCGAAAGACTACCGTGGGCCCCGGAGTGGAAGGTATATTGCGCTTGTCCAGGGTGTTTCAACCGCCAGCAGTCTATCAGTCCCAGGGTATCCAGAAAGCCCCCCAGCCAGTTCTGGGCCCGAGGGAGGTCCCTAGGGGGGTGTCGATCCTCAACTCCGGAAACCACAGCGTTAAAATCCCCCCCCAGGACCAACACCCCCCCAGGAAGCCCAAGTAGCAGGCGCCCCAAATCAGCAAAGGTGGCCGTCTGCAGGCCCGGCGGCACGTAAACCGTGACCAGCGAAATCAACTTACCCTCCCACCTCCCCACCAGCGCAGTGTAGCGCCCTCTGTCGTCATGGAGCACCTCATCCACCACCAACGGGAGAGAGGTCCTGACTAAAATGCCCACTCCCCTCGAGCCAGAGGTGAAACCAGAATGAGCCAGAAGGCGATATCCTCGTCTGCTCATGGCATGGAAAGAGTTCCCTATGAGGTGCGTTTCCTGCTGGAACACAATGTCAGGCGAAATACGTTTCAAGAACTGCAGGACTACCCCCCGCTTTATCCTGTCCCCCAGCCCATTCACATTCCAGGAAAGAAGTCTCAACCCCTTACCCCCCATCCCTCCCAGCACAAACTATCCCCCTCCCGGGGAGCACAATCATAATAGCACAACAGAAAATATTACCCCGCCTTGTGAAACAAACAAACAAACCCCAACCCCACCCCATCAACCCCAACAGAACTCCCCCCTCCCTGCACCCCTGCGTGAGCCCGAACAGCCCCCCCAACATGCAGTGTGCCTGTCGCCCCAATATGAAACTCACTACAGAAAGGACAAGAAAAACCCCAGAAGGAGGAAAGGGCCCCAGCAAGCCCCCCGCAACCTCCAAATACCACGGGGCAAAGAGTTACAAACTGGAGTCCAGTGCAGCCACAGGTGCAAAACGTTACCAGTACAGTCCATCGCCAGGATCACAGTTCCATTCCTACTCCGTCAAACCCTCTCCGCTCTCCGCCATCCGACCTTCCCGACCTCGACTCCTGGGTAGGGCATCCAGCCACTCTCCCACCGCCTCCGGCCGGTCGAAGAAGTGTGAGCGACCATCTAACTCGACCCGCAGTCTAGCCGGGAATAGCATCGCATACTTCAACTCCATGTCTCTCAAGCGCCGTTTGATGGCCGAGAATCCCATCCGTTGCTTTTGAACCGCTTGCGTAAAGTCTGGGTAAAAGCTAACATTAGAGTTCTCAAATTTTACTGGCCCAGCCACCCTCGATGCCTGAAGGATAGCGTCTCTATCCCGAAAATTAAAAAGTCGGGCAATGATAGGCCGCGGGGGGGCACCCACCTTAGGCGCACCCCCTGGAATCCTGTGGGCCCGTTCCACAGCGAAGAACTTGCTCAGCCCTTTGGGTGCTAGATGAGTCACCACTAGATCCTCCACAAAAAGATCCACAGCAGACTCCTCCGATCGTTCGGGCACCCCGATAATACGGACGTTATTCCGCCTGGCCCTGCTTTCGGAGTCCTCAAGGCGACGATCAGTCAGGTCACTGGCGAGCTGCAACCTCCGCACCGTCGTCTGCAAAGCGGCCACATCTACCGTTAGGCTCGACGCCGCTTGAGTCAATGAGTCGACCCGGTCATTGGCTTTGGACAGGTCCGCTCTGACCAAAGTGACATCAATCAACACCGAGTCCAATTTGTTAGCCAGAGTATCCAATTGCTGGTTCACAGTCGCCTTCATCTCCTCAATGGCCCCCATGACATCCAGCAGAGTCAATTCGGATGATGCGCCCGAGGCCTCCTTGGGCGGCTCAGGCGATTTACGTGATCCACTAGGGGATCCCTTTGGCTGCGCATAGCGGTCCATATTGTTGGCCCGGGAATAGGCTCCCCTCCGGGTAGATTTGGGTTTCAGTTTATCGCCGTCCACTCTCGTCGTCATCGTCAGCGACCAGCAAGGTCAGCACCCTCCAGCACCCGGAGGAAGGCCAGGAGATCCGGGCCACCAACTGAAATAGGCCCGTTTACAGTTCAAGACTAGGCTTTGCACTCCGTCCTCGGCGCTGCTCACCCAATGTCCCGACATCAGTTTCCGCAGATCAACTCGAAACCGAAAGTGAAAGCACGGGGTCCGGGGCAGGCCCAGCCTGGCATGCCGCTGTTGTTCACTTCGCATCCGGGCACCTCACCAACTCGAGTTCGGGACCAAGGCCGGAGAAGGCCGCAAACTTCAGATCGCCACAAAACCGGTTCCCGGAGTCCAATTTCGATTTGGAAAACGAGTGGCACCTTAGCGCAAGATCATAAACAGAAGCCCATCGAAAAAACCAGGATTATGACAGGATAGACGTGGGAGGTTGCGGAGGCCCTCGGGAGCCACAAGCCTACGCGGCCATCTTGGTTGCGCGCTAGGCTCCTCCCCGACTGCACCATTGTTTAGTGCACAATATGACATCGTTGTTCTAGCACTAAGCATGCGTGAAAAGAACGGTCCGTTTGGTGCAAACCGTATCACTAATTTTATCCATGTCACTTCTGTTCTAAATTAACATGCCTGGCCTCGTATTTACATTGTTTTTCCCTTCTCTCCCTTATTTTTTCCCAACAAATGTCGTTTGTATGTAGCATGAAAGGCAAATTGTTTATAATTCCAAGACAAACATGATTTATATATTTGTCCTGAAGATGATGCCATTTATTTTGTTTTTCGGCATCGAAACGTCGGCGACACAATAGGATCATATGTACTGAATAAGCTTGTGAATGCTATGTACAATGGTCACTCAAATTATAATCAAGTCTGTTCACTGATTATAAGTATACAGACCGATTTACTCGCTGTTGCCTATATTTGTTGTTTTGTCTTGTTCACTGTAGGTCACGGGCTGTGCTCCCTTGACATTACTTTCTGATTTTGTGCATCGCCAAATAAATTCCTGTCCGGCTGGACAAAGGACATAAATACTATTTAGTTTGTGTCTATCCTTATCTTAATCCCCCAACTACTAGGGTCCACTGTTTTTTGTAATAAGTTAACGGCCAAGGTCCCTAGTGTATTACCTTTGGGTTCCCTTGTCTCTCATAACTTTAAAAATCTTACTGCCATAAATATAATTGACCCCGCCAACTCAGGATTCTTTTCCAGCATTACCATCATTAAGACATTACAACCAAAAAGCCAATTTGTAAGTTTTTTTCTACACCTTTGGTTTCTTATCTTTCTTAGAGTAATTTTCCTTTTTTGACTTTCTTCCAATTCTTCACTCTTAGCTCAAATTAGCGAGAGAATCAGAACAAAATCATCTTTCCACAAATGTTTCTTTAATTTCAGAAGCAACACAGGAGGAACGCTTTCCAGGCTTAGACAGAATGGTGTCCTGACCACCAACTCCCTTCAAGGTGTCATTTTCATCCTTCTTCGAGGTCGTGGTGACCTCCATCACTGCCTCTTTCCCCTTTGCCCTATTGGCCTTTGCTCATTTCCTCCTCTCAGCTGCCAAAGCCGACAACTGTTTTTGCAAATCTGTGATAATGGAAACCACACTGCCAGACAGTGCCCTTGGGCTCCTTAACTCCATAGCAGTAGATGGCATGTTTATGTCCCCCCAAATTTATGCAAGTATCTGTGCCAAAGACGATAACACCCCTGCTGTGCTGTCGAGCTACCCTTGTCTGCAGTTTCCTGCACTGGATCCTTGAGGGGTACATGTGATGTCCCAGCAAGAGCTGTTTGTTTCTCTCCCCTTTGGGCCAGTGTACCTGCCTCAGTAGCATCGGGGACTGCATCTGGAATACCCCCAGCTCTGCTGGTCAGTGCCTAGAATGGGTCACTCCTTTTAGTATCAGTAGCCAAGGCATTTGAGTGACAGGCGAATCTTCCTCCGGATAAGCAAGACCTGACTGTTCTAGCCTTCCTTTCCTTTTGCGCATTGTGTAGTGTGTGTACACCCTACCCCAAGAAATACTCACCTCAGACATAGTAGCTGGATTGCAGAAACAAGTCTTGTCCCTATTCATGACATCAGTGGCTGTGGAAACCGGTTTGGGTGCCCTATGAAGTTCTGCCAGACTACTCTATAGTAATCTGCTACCTACTTCCTTGACCTGTTTGTTAGGAAGGGGGGGGCTGCACATGGAGGCACATCCGAGCTCCTAGGACATTCTACATCTTGAAATTCTGGGTCAGAATCTCACACAGATGTGGTTCCCAGCTCATCACCCCAGTTTAGCTAACACCAGCTTTAGAAGCTGGGTTAATTAATTAAGGGTCACATCCCTTCCTTTTGCCCACCCACCATTATCTTTCTTAGGATGGGAACCCTCACTCACCCAAGGGTGACCTGCTTCATCATAGGGTTCCCTACTCACATTCGGGCTGCAAGGTCCCTAGTGCAGGCTACAACTCTTCTGGGCTAGAAGAGGAGCTGAGGTGTTTTAAGGAGGGGACCGAAGATATGGTTAGAGAGGGGCAGAGTGCAGAAAAATCGAAAGGAATTCAAAACTGTATCCAGGAGACCAATTATCTTTATTATGCAGTCTTCAAGGACAGGATTAAAAAGAAAAGAAGACTAGGGGCTATCAGCAAATATACTCCTAGGTTAGTTCAACATGTTTCTGACTATCAGCGACCCCATCTGGGGTTCAGGGGCATTCTTCAGGATAAAAAAGGATAAGTCATTCTGCATTCAAATGATTGCAATAACATTTAAAAAAACATATATATATTATCTACTGGCGGTCGCCAGTAGATAGTTATAGTTAGGACCTATTTTCCATAGGAAATCCGCAACATTCTATTCCCAATAAGTCTGGCACCTGTTGATGAATCGTCGCGAAATTTTCCAAACCTTTGGCCAGCTCCGCTCCGCTCCTACCCTGAAAGTTTAGTGGTGATTCATCAAGCGGGGGCCGAGAAAAAAGGGGGGTCCCAAAACGCGTTTTCCCCATGCAATTTCCCATAGGATCTGTTGTCGCAGCTACAGCCCGAACCGCTGAACGGAATGACACCAAATTTGGCAAAGAGGTAGTCCTCAGTTCAGACTCGTGCCTTTTGCATAAATGGTGTGAATCCGTTCAGTAGTTCCTGATAAAATTAGAGTTAAAAGTACATATATATCTATGGCCGGGGAGGATCCGCGGACCCTACCCGCACCGTAAGCGCACCCTCCCCGAACCGAGCGCGCACCCTCCCGATCGCGTGCTGACTGCTAATTGGCTATCGAGTGTCTGTCTACATTCGAAACCAGGAACTGTTGGCGGCCATTTTCTGCCTCGGTAGAAGCGAGGCTGAAGAAGCAAGGGGAATAAGTGTGTAAAACATATAAAGGGGGCAGAGTAGAAATACTCTGACCCTCTAGAGGTGCTTAGGGGGTCCCAGAAGGACCCCATGGGGCCCCCTTTTTAAAAAAAAAAAACGGCAAAATGCGCGCAGGGTGCGCGCTTTCTATCGCGTTGGGTGCACGGATTCTCTCGCGTTGGGTGCGCGGATCCAAGGAAAAAAAAATTGAAAAAAGACAAGAAATCATTGGTTGTATTACAACTTTCTACACTGAAAGGTAGGGTGTATATTTCTGTTTGTTAAAGGCATGATTCTTATTGGTTAACAAAAACAGTTTGTAAGGAAAATTATATATGATAAGCTGATATGTTGAAAAGTCAAGCACACTTGCTGTCTTGTTTAGCAACATTGTGTGCTGAACTTGTGACCTGTGTGCTCAGTGCAGTGTTCCATGCCCTGTTTCTATGGTAACAGGCAGAAGGCAGATTGGGGGAAGGGTTGAAATGTATTTTATTTGGAAAGGGTTGAAATGTTTAACCAATATTTATTTATTTATTTATTTATTTAGGAGCTTATAAAGCGCACTAATATCCAAAGGTGTCCTGGCGCTGAAATGCTGAGCATCCCTGTAGAACGAGGGTCTAATCCCTGAACAACCAAGTCTTCAGCCCCCTCCTTAAAGACAGAAGTTCCTCCGCTTTCCTAATATGTGCTGGAAGGCAATTCCATGCTGTGGCCGCGCCATAGGAAAACATCTTTCCTCCCCAGCTGGCCTTTTTTATCCTGGGGACAACCACTAGATTGTTCTCCGCAGAGCGCAGTGCCCTCCCTGGCACATACTTCCTGAAACAATCCCTCAAAAACTCTGGGCCAATGCCTTTCAATGCCTTGAAAACCGTACACAGGGCCTTAAATTGAGAGCGTCTGTGTATCGGGAGCCAGTGGAGTTTCCTTATTCCTTCTCAAACTGAAACATACTTAGGAGAGCCTGTCAGCAGTCTCGCTGACGCGTTTTGTACCATCTGCAATCTGTACAGATGTTTTTTTTTCAGATTGAGGTAGAGACTATTACAATAGTCTAGACACGACAGGATCAAAGCTGAGACTGCTAAACCGGAAACCATCCGTAGGAAGAAATGTTTTTACTTTCCTCAGTATCCTGATGATGTGAAAACATGAAGAAACCACTCCACTGACCTGTCCTCCAAAGTCCAGTTTCTGGTCCATAATAACACCCAGATTCCTAGCTTTTGGGGTAGGCACTGGCTGCTTCCCTAGTGCATCAGGCCACATAGCTGGCGACCAGATATTTGGATTGTTTCCAAATATCATGACCTCAGTCTTACCGGCATTTAGTTTGAGGCAGTTTGCGGCCATCCAACTCGCGATATCCTTAAGGCAATCATGACATCTAGTTATCATATCCACTTGGGACTCTCTTTGTATTGATAGCACGATTTGCGTGTCATCTGCATATGAGGTAAGTTGGAGTCCATAAGATCTAATCAAGGCTCCCAGCAGACTGACATAAATGTTAAAAAGAGTGGGGCTCAGGGAAGACCCTTGCGGAACCCCGCATGGGAGGGAAAAGGGTTTGGACACCTCGGCACCCAGCTCAACATTCTGGGTTCTGTCAGCCAGAAAAGACTTAAGGAGACTCCAGGCCGTGTCTTCCACCCCTGCCTTTGCCAACCGGTCCATCATTACTCCATGATGCACCGTGTCGAACGCCGCCGACAGATCCAACAGAATCAGGATCGCCTCACCCCCCTGATCCACCGCCACTCTGATCTCCTCCGTCGCCTTAATCAGGGCCAGTTCCGTGCTATGTCCTGCGCGAAACCCAAACTGCGTGATATCAAGGGCCTTCTCTCCAAGAAGAAACTAAGTTGCCTGTTTATGGCCTTCTCAAATAATTTCGCCGTGTGTTTGCTTTTGAATTTATGTGTGAAGGATTGTGATTTGATTTTTACATGTATATGTGTGGAAAATGAAAGGGAAACTTTTCCATTCTTTTTTTTTGCTGAGAGGTGCACAGTGCAGCGATTCTGTAAAAGAAAATCTGGTGTGTGACTTAATCTACAAAAAGGTGAGTTATTTAATTGTGAGGAGATGTATGTAGACTATTTTGATTTTAATCAGACTAATGTATTTCTCCTGCTAAAGTGTAGGGAGTACTTTTTTTCTCTACAATCTTATTGACAGTGTGTGTGCATGTAGAAACCATTCTGTGATAAGCATTTGTGTTTTTCATGTGTTTGTTTATGATTTTGTGAAATGAGTTATGTTTCTATACTAAAATGTAGTACTCCTTCTAGATGAAGAAATGTGTTTTGGTATAGTTCAAGGGATAGTGTTGTTTGTCTAGAATCACACACGAGTATGTGTGCATTTGGGAACCACTGTGAGAGAAGCATTTGGTAACATCGTGTATTTGCTGACAGATAACTGTTTTAAAACCTGTCATGTTGTCAAGTTTTAGTAGCATTAGAAGTCAGTCTTTGCTTATGCATTGATAAAATAAGTCATGCTTTGATACTAATGTGCTGTACTTTAATATGTAGATTGTGCGTAGTCTCCTTACCCCTTGCACAGTAGTGAATGAGTTTTGGTAAGCTGCTAGGGATAGTGTTGCTTGTCTAGAATCACACTGTGAGTCTGTGTGCATTTGGGAACCATTGTGAGAGAAGTATGTGGTAATATTGTGTATTTGCTGACAGATAACTGTTTTAAAACCTGTCTTGTTGTCAAGTTTTAGTAGCATTAGAAGCCAGTTTTTGCTTATGCTTTGATTAAATGAGTCAGGCTTTGACACAATAGTGCAGTCCTGAAATATGTAGATTGTGTGCAGATCCCTTATCACTTCCACAGTAGTGAATGATTTTTGGTAAACTCCTAGGTATAGTGGTTGTTGTCTAGAATCACACTGTGAGTCTGTGTGCATTTGGGAACCATTGTGAGAGAAGCATTTGGTAACATCGTGTATTTTCTGGCAGATAACTCTTTTAAAACCTGTCATGTTGTCTAGTTATAGTAGCATTAGAAGCCAGTCTTTGCTTATGCGTTGATTAAATGAGTCATGCTTTGACACTAATGTGCTGTACTTAAATATGTAGATTGTGTGCAGTACCCTTACCTCTTCTAGACTAGTGAATGAGTTTTGGTAAACTGCTAGGGATAGTGTTGCTTGTCTAAAATCACACTGTGAGTCTGTGTAATTTGGGTAAGGATTGTGATAGAAGCATTTGGTAACATGGTGTATTTGGTGACAGATAACTGTTTTAAAATCGGTCATGTTGTCAAGTTTTAGTAGCTTTAGAAGCTATTCTTTGCTTATGCATTGATAAAATGAGTCAGGGTTTGACACTAAAGTGCAGTACTGTGTACTATTCTCTTCACTGTGCCAGAACTGAAAATGTAAAAGTTTTACCGAGGCACTGTCCTAGCAGTAGTCTGATGACTTAGTCAGTTTCCAAGTACTCATGTTGTGAACCATACATTACCACATAGACTGCTTCAAATGTCTATGCAGTATGCATGCAGTCTTCTAACATACTATACACTTGTCTTTCACATCTTCAATTCCCTAGTCAGTATCCATACAGTCCAGCAAACACCCTGTCACTCCCTTTGCACTCCTCTAGTGACCCATTCAGTGCCAAGTACTAATCCATTCCCTGCGCCAAAAGCCTACCACTTATAAATTCACCCAGGCACTCTCCTTGCTGCACTCTAATCATTCAGTCAGTACCCAAGTACTCATGCAGTGAGCCAGGCCTTATCACATAGACTGCTTCAAACCCCTATCCACCATGCATGCAGTCTTCTAACCACCTAGACACTTGTCTTTCACACCTTCAATTCCCTAGTAAGTATCCATACAGTCCAGCAAACATACTGTCACTCCTTTTGTACTCCTCTAGTGGCCCATTCAGCACCATGTACTAATCCATTCACTGTGCCAAAACCCAAACACTTATAAATTCACCAAGACACTCTCTTTGCAGTACTCTAATCATTCAGTCAGTGCCTAAGTATTCATGCACTGAGCCAGACCTTAGCACATGGACTGCTTCAAACCCCTATCCACTATGCATGCAGTCTTCTAACCACCTAGACACTTGTCTTTTACACCTTCAATTCCCTAGTCAGTATCCATACAGTCCAGCAAACATCCTGTCACTCCCTTTGCACTCCTCTAGTGACCCATTCAGTACCAAGTACTAATCCATTCCCTGCGCCAAAAGCCTACCACTTATAAATTCACCCAGGCACTCTCCTTGCTGTACTCTAATCATTCAGTCAGTATTCATGCAGTGAGCCAGGCCTTACGACATAGACTGCTTCAAACGCCTATTCACTATGCATGCAGGCCTCTAACCACCTACACAGTTGTCTTTCACACCTTCAATTCCCCAGTCAGTATTCATACACTTCTAGCAAACACCTTGTTACTCACCCAGTGTGTCTCCTTATAGTACTGTAATCATTCAGTCAGTTTGCATGTAGTCTTTTAGTGAGGTAGGCTTTAGGGCATGAAGTGCTTCAAAGTAGTATGCACTATGCATGTAGTGTTTTAACGATCGTCACACTTGTGGTTCCGGGCTTTAGTTTCTTAGTCAGTTTTTATATAAAATATGTTTGTACAGTAATGGAATAGTATAAATTTGAAAGTTATTAATATACATTTATTTGTGATTCTTTTTTACAGATACAGAACAGGAGTGTTTCTCATCTGTTTGCACTCTTCTCGTGCAAGATTGTTTGGATGAAGGGTCCTTCGGTGTTTCATCATACTTGCCGTGCCGTACGAGTATTTCTCCATTAGGATCCCCTTGCAACAGAACTCTTTTGCAAATCTTGCACGTGACCAAGGTGGCATTGATCTTTGTTTGCCCATCGGGAAAAGTAAAACATTTCCACACCACTGAGGGAAAACGTTGTGGGCGTGGTGCATCCTCCAAAAATTCATCCTTAGATTCGGTGAATATTTTAAAGCGACAACATTTACAGTTTTTGTAAGTTAAACTTATAAACTTGTGTTAGCTGTAAGCATTTTATATATCTGTGATTTGTATCTTGTGGTATTTTGTTGAGAATAGCATGTTGGGTTTTTTATAACAATCTTTTTGATTGGTTTTTTTTTTCCCGCTGTTAAGTAATGAGTACGATTGAAATCACTATTTTTAGTGAAATTGAATATATTCTGAGAACAGCAAAAAACGCAAACAAATTACTTTGTGGAAATTATGCTGTGTTGTAAAAAATGTATTATTACATGTTATATTTTTTTTTCCTTTTCTTTCACAGATCCAAATTTAAAAATAAGCAATTTATATGAATTTAGATTGCAATGAAAATCTGAAAAAAATGTATACCATTTTTTATTCCTATTACTGTGAAGGTAAGTTTAACTAAGTCTCAATATGCAGAATGAGGAGGTCTGCAAGAAGCTACAAAGTTGAAACACGTTTCTAAAAACACTCTGTTTATACCTATGTAGATTTGAAATCTGACCATAATCAGATATCATGTGACCTGCAAAAAAAGAGATTGGAGGGGTTTATAATATTTCCCATTGTAGCTATTGAAGGACCGCAATCATTTCAATCGTTCTTCTTTGAACATCTTTGCAGACAAAACTCTGTGGTTACCCTTCTATCATTCGCAAGGAATTTTAAAACCGGAAATATGTCACTTTCTGTAACATAGTTATTGTGCAAGACACTCTTTCATATTTACAAAGAGAGGAAAAGGCACTCTGTGTACTTTTTATACTCCATGTAAATACAACCTCATTATGCACACCACTTTGCGTTGAAAGGGTGTTCTATAACTGTTGTTGTGCATGATTGCACTGAATACTCATAGAACAAGACACATGTCTAGATTTATCAGAAATCATAAATCTCGATATGTGTGTGAATGCTGCACCATTCTAAAATTGGTGTAGGAAAGCACAACAAGGAGAATTGTTTTCATTTCTCCACATTTTTATATCTTCAATGCATGCTGAAATGTTCAGCATACATTGAAGGAGAAAAATGCATTTTCTCATTGTTTTTGTGCAGGAAGGTGTGTCTTCCTGCACAAAGACAAACAGCACATGACACAGATATCCTTGCACTATGGTGCAAGGGTGCCTGTGTCACCACATGGCTGCAGTTTAAGCAGCCGTGCAGAGAGAAGCTTAGATTTGCAACATATTTATGTACATATGTTGCATCCCTGTGCTTCGGAAGTACTACAGCACACTGTAGTTAAAGAGGTTACTGTGTGATGCTGCAGCACCATACGCTACTAATGCATTCATTCACTCAATTGCGTACTACACATACATTCATCTAAACTTTCACACACTAACAAAGAAATGTAGGTCTTTTTTTAAACCAGGAAAGTTAGTTCTTACAAGAACTTTTTTTTTTCTTCTTTCTTCTTTTATATTTTTTGGGGGGTTTTCTGAACAATTTTTAATTTTTGTTGTTTTTTCTGCAAAAAAAATCAAAAAACAAAACAGGAGGAATCAAACAATGAACTTCAGGGAACAATAATTATTATTTTTTTTTTAAACTAGCAAATGTGACTTTCTTGCCGGCGGCAGATCAGATCGATCGACTGCTCACCGTAGCACAAAGTCGCATTGCACTTAGTGCAGAGCACTTTTAAATATTGAAATTGAGGACGGATGTCCAAATTTTGGGCTGATGGATGCACTGTTGAAGTGCCCGGCTGCGATGAGGTGGAAGGCGCAGGAGCAGGAGTGTTTCTCATCCGTTTGCACTCTTGTCGTGCAAGATTGTTCGGATGAAGGGTCCTCAGGTGCTTCATCATACTAGCCGTGCCGCACGAGTATTTCTTGTTAGGATCCCCTCGTGACAGCACTCTTTTGCAAATCTTGCACGTGACCAAGGTGGCATTGGTCTTATTTTGCCCCTCGGGAAAAGTAAAAAATTTCCACACCACTGAAGAAAAACGTTCTTTGTGTGGTGCCTCCTCCAAAAATTCATCCTCAGATGTATGAGGAGATGCAGGTGATGCCTGCTGCCCAGAAGCAATTTTTAGTTGAAAAAAGTTAGAGCTAAGTGTAAACTTGGTCTACAAAAACCTCTTCCCTGCAAAGAGATGCTCGTCCAAAGAAGGTCAAAGAAGAATGATTGAATTGGGTGGGGTCTTTCAATAGTTAGAACAGGAAGTGTATTGAACCAATCAAATCTCTTTTTTTGCAGGTCACATGGGATCCGCGCACCCTGCGCATACGCAGCACGCGCCCAGCGCGCATCCGCGAAATTGAATTAAAAAAAATTAGAGGATTAGATGTATAAATATATTATTTTTAAGACTAGTTTAGAGTTTGTCTTCAATTAATATTCACATGAAATACATATATATATGTTTTTTAAAATGTTAAATATTTCGCGGGATCCGCGCCCCTACCGCGTCATAGACGCAGATGACGCATCGCAGAAGCGCGTAAACGTCGCGTTACATGCATCGAAAGTGTCGCGTATAAGCTGGGAGTCACGTACCGGTCGCATTGCAATCGCGCACTAAACACGTACCCAACGCATACCATGCGCGGATGCTCACGTGTAGGGATCGAGAACGGTGCGCATATGGTGCGCGGATCCAAAAAACATGGAAAAAATATATATAAAATAAAGTTTTGAACATATAGTTAAAGAAATATTTTTAAAAATATACAAAAATATGTTTGAAAAACCCAATAAAAACAAATAATATTTTTTAATTTTTAAAAGAATTAATTAAAAAATTAATTCAAAAAATGGTGATAAAAAAGAATTTCAAAAAAACATAATTAATGAAATTGACACACTGAATTTGAATAATATAGAAATCCAATGAAAATCATTAAACATGATATCTTTAGAGATAAGTTATAGATAGAAATTAGCATTTAAAAAACCTTTGAAATTCACTGAAAAAACCATAGGTTTCATGCACGTTATAGTTAGGAATTGGCATTTAAAAAACCTTTGAAATTCACTGAAAAAAAACAAAGGTTTCAGGGGCATTATAGTTAGGAATTGGCATTTAAAAAACCTTAGAAATTCACTGAAAAAAACATAGGTTTCAGGGGCGTTATAGTTAGCTGGACATTTCCCTCGTACAAAACCCTAGAAATTCCCCTGTTATAGTTAGTTCAGCTAACTATAACTTGCACCCCCGCAATGCACTGCTGATGACGTCACATATTACATCACTCATGACATGGTCAGTGACATCACTGATGACATCACTGATGACATCTCAAATGACACCACTGATGACATCACTGATGACGTCATCCATGTGATAAATTACTGCATCTTCTCACACCCTAATATAACCTTTGATACACTGACTCAAAATTTCAGATGGCCATTTTGAAAACTATAGATACTCCAATACCAATAACTACACACCCACTCATTGACTCTTAGGTCTACATACTTCTCCACTCACTCACCTGTACAGTCACTCATACTTACAGTCACTCCGTACAGGACTATCATATGCATTTATACACCTATATAGACACTCACACACCGCCACTCATCCATTGAGGTACTGACACACCTAGTCAGTCATGCAAATAATTAATCACAGTCCAATTTACTCACCTATACAGGTAAACACACTCAAGTTCACTTATTCATAAAAATACAAACAAATGTTGACGCTCTTATACAATTACTGATACAAGCACACACTCCTCCATACAGCCACTCCCGCAATCACACACTCTCACATATAGATAGTTATATACTCTTACACACATATACACTGCGTTTCACATATGTAGTTACTGACACATGTACAACTGAGATATACATTCAATCACTAACACACCCTTACATACAGTCACCCAACCATACAGTCCATCACAGTTGCACTCTTAAAACCATGCACCCATAGCATCACCCACTCACACATCTATGCACAGAGTCACACATACCCTATCCACACAAAAACACAGGGGACCCATACACATACTCAGACAACCAATCAATAACCCATATAGACACTCATATAGCTATTTACAAAACCATGCAGCCACTTATACACCAACACACAGACACATACAGACATTCACACAGTTTAGTCACTAGTCTGCAGTAAGATACATTTATTGACTCACTTAAAGAGTCAGTTACGCACCTAGAAAATCATCAATTCACACACTTATACACCCACTCATTCTTCCATAGTCCTTTCACCATAAATATATAAAACATATTTAAACTTTACAGAAACACACAGTCACTGGATGACGTCATCAGTAATGTCATCAGTGATGTCATTTGAGATGTCATCAGTGATGTCATCAGTGATGTCACTGACCATGTCATGAGTGATGTAATATGTGATGTCATCAGCAGTGCATTGCGGGGGCGCGAGTTATAGTTAGCTGAACTAACTATAACGGGGGAATTTCTAGGGTTTTGTACGAAGGAAATGTCCAGCTAACTTTAACTCCCCTGAAACTGTTGCGGGGATTCTGCTTATGCACAGAACTATGCGCAGGAAACCAGGACCTCAGAGAATTGTGGTGTACCAGAAACTCCCCTCAGTACCAAGAACCCCTTATCCGACTAGCTTAGTGTCCCATTCGTTATCCGAGATTTAGCTCGGCGGTCCCAATGTATAGACAACCCAGAACAAGCGACTTAGATATTCTCAGGAGTGGTGGGAATCCGAAATACCTGTTTGTATCTATATACCAGTCCACAACAGAATAACAAAGACACGGTAAAGTTTAAAGAGTTTATTTTATAAACCTCGCGTCCTAAGATGCAGTACTTTGGCTAACACAAGCAGACAAATGGTCAAGATCAGAACCATCAGCATTGTTACAATACCATAGAAAATGAAAGGAGCAATCATAATAAAAATGACAGTGGAAAGCAACCACCCTCATTTCTCTAGCAACTAATAGGTTATTATTAAACTAATAGAAGGTCTCTTAGGCTTGCATGGAGGACCCCATACCTTATGGATCAGCTTAGTGGAATCACATCACAGGATCAGCAAGGCTCTCTCCTGCAACAGCTCTTCGTTTCGAATGAATCTAAAAACATGCTGCTCTGTAATATTAAAGGACTCGTCTTTCAGGTATTGGCAGCTGCATGCATGTTATGGCTAAGAAGTGGTACGATCAACCTGAACACAACAGCCTGCACCGTCTAGTGACCCAGACTCGTTCCTTACACGGTGTACAGACCAAGGTCACTGCTCACTGTTAAGGATGTTAAACAACAGACGGTTCTCATGTGAAGCAAAGTCGAGTCAGCAGTTCTCAAATGAATAACATGTAACAATAGTGTCGCGTGCAAAGGCAGCAGAAGCGGCAAGCTGACTTTCTAACAGCTGACGCGGTTGTACTAACTTAGCGTTGTACATAGGGAGTGTCTAACCCATACTACACCCCCCCTTGATCGGACTACTAACCACTAGGGGCGCACTTATCAAGAACGCAGAGTTCAAGTTAGAGAGAACGGAACCAAGGGCATGAACTATAAGTCCATATAAGGTAAGTGTAAAGTTCGAAAAAAAAAATTCAAGAAGAAAATCGATGTCTTTAGGAAAAAAAAAAACATGAAAAAATGGGGAAAAACAATGACATCGATTGATGCACCATGAGTTGACTAGGACAAAGAGTCAATCCATCAAGGTATAGGCACAATAAGTTGCAACAGCCTCCAAGAGGAAATCATTGGAGCGTTCTGCAAAATTATCTGCCATCCAATTCAGCAAGGGAAAGGAACACACGTGTTCATTTACAATTGGAGCTTCCAGCACCACACGAGGACAACAGGCAGGTTCTTCGACATAACTCCGTTTCAGGAAGCCAATAGCGGCCTCTCCGATGTCCCAATTCCCAATGACTCCATGTGCAGCACCCAAGGCCATAAACCCGACACCAGAACAGGCAAACTCATGAGCCACTAAGGGGCCCATTAGTTGATCAAAATCCGGGGCAGGTGAGACAAAGTTTGACAGGCACAAATCCAGAGCCCACTGGAATGGACAATCCAGGCAGTGGAAGACAGGTTGCACACAAGTAAAGAACGGAAACCGGAAGGACAATCCATATGCGACGTTTAAGGTCGCCAGGGGTAAGGTGCCATAGTATTCAAGCATCCGGTTACGCAGATGGAGCAGCCGGGGCATGTTGTCTCGGTACGCAAGTTGCGCAGCCATTGCGTATTACGCAAATCAATAGAAGTATCCCAGCTATAAGGGCGAGAAGCAAAGGGAGACCTCCGAAGACGCTGGAAAAAATAGAATGAAAAAATGCGGGGATCACACCAAAAATAGTTTGAAAGGAGGTCACGAGGCCGGAGCCCACAACTTTAAAAAAATGAACTATGCCAGTCATAGACGAGGCATTAAAGATAGTCTGTATCAATGTCCCAAAATGCAAGAGGAGGTCAGTATTCAAAAGTGCCTGCACCTCCGTGCGGGTGTTTGCTACGTGAAGAAGAAATGTTTCACGGGACGAAGTCAAAGCGACCTCTTTTTGAGACAAAAGAGCCCTTATTCTGCTCATCTTGTTGAACTCTGCTTTCAAGGTTGGAATCGAAGGCCAGATGGAAACATCGAGCCGGCCATGCAGGGGTGGGAAAAGGACATTATTACAGCAAACTACACGCTGTGAAACAGTTACTATGTAAAGTATTCCTTCAAGCATCCCACAGCAAGCTTCATTATTTAAAAGCAAATAACTACTGTTAGCAAGCAGCGTAAATGAAGGGGTTATAACTGGCACTGGAATACCTTTCAGGACGCAAGCCAAATTAGGAGCGTGGACATTGCAAGCACCATGTAATTGTACGTCTCTACACACTACAGAATGATCAGGGGCAGAAGTGCACTCCTCACCCTTTAAATAAACCTCCTTGCCCTCCCGCATGCATCTATATGTGAACGGGAGCGGCCAAACTTCTTGCAGGAAGGCAGTACCAAGTTGTTCATATCTGCCAAGTGCATAATGTTTCATGCATGAACTAAACTTAAACAGCGGAAAAGGTAACGTGATCAACCCGTGGATAAGCCACACGGCAGAATTCAATTCAGCAACAGAGAAAGGTAACGGTTCTAATTTCTCAATGTGCAGTAGTGAATAAGTAGCATCTTTCATGGACATAAACTGTTGTTTTGCAGTCAAATTAAAAGGGAGGAACAAAGAGGACACATTCATGTAATCCCATGGGACTTTCCCTGCCTTTAACGTTTGCAAAGTCCACGCAAACTGCATAATAGAACGCAACTGATTCTGGCCATGATACAATACAGACAAATCATTCTGCACAATGTCTACGACAGATGAAACAATATTATCTAAAGTATAAATTCTGGAAGATAAGGTGTTAATGCTATTATCTATCACAGCCAATACTTTTTCCATATTGGCTTGGTCAATAGCATGTAATCTGGACGCAGCTTTAATTTGCGACAATTTCCAAACTTCGTTGTAAATAGCATATACCCATCTTTTGGACCTGCCTGTCGCAGGACCCTTAACAAAATCATTCAAATCTATTCTGTTGTTTAAACGTGATAAATGAAGTTTAACAGATGCTAATGTGGAATGTTGCAGCCATGACTGGCATAACTTACCCACAGAGTAGGTAGTTACAGTGTGTGATGATTCAAAACGAGGATCTACTCTAACTTGTGTATACCCAGGTGCTAAAGCTAGAAACCGACGTTGACAGGAATCTGAGCCAGTTTGCCATACCAACCACCCTCCAGGATCTAATGCTGAAACATTGAAGGTGGTGTTGGGAACGAGGGACTGCAACCTAGTTAGGGACAGATCTGTGTGATTTTCCCAATTGGGATAAGCACCCAGATCCGGGATCGAGGGGGAATTCAATTTTTTAGATGTAGCCAATCCAAAACAGGTGGTCTGAAAAATAGATGAATTCAAAAATAACATGTGGTTTGGGATAAGACAGGCACGATGCAAAGCTTCTGTTCCCTGTACGTGCCACGGTTTAGTTCCCCAAACCGATTTAAGATCGATAGTAGCTTTCCATAGGTCATAACCTCCGATAGCCAATTTGTCCATAAAGGACTTGGAATATAACAATTTGGTATGTGTCAATCTAACCTTAGAGGCGGTTTCAGCCGCCACTTTAAAATAAAAGGAGGTCGGATTAGACACACTAAAATCCGAAAAATATGTGAACTTGTTCACCAATGTGGCTGAACTGCCAGACAAAGGGGCCGGACAATGTTCCCATTGAGTGTAATTAACAAAATTACGAAAAGTATTTGCTCTGTGTAGGAAATGTGTGCCATAATGTTGATAGCAAAATTGTTCACCATAATTTGCAGTATTTAAATACAAATCGTCAGCATCAAATGCAGCATAATATTTCAAATCAGAAAACAGTGCTTCAATTGGTTGTACATCCCAATCATCCGATTGGATGTTCTGTTTAACTACATCACCCATAGAAACACGAAAGACATTAGGCACATTAATCACTTCAGTAGGACCATGAATTTGAAATTTAACAGCATCCCAAGCGATCCCATCACGCACAGGCCAGGCGGTAATGTTCACAAAAGTCTGGTCCCTTTTCATTATGTGTGATGAGGAATGGGGGGCCAAAGTTCCATCAATTAAGCGAATTGCAGATCGTTCATCCAGGTAGTGTCCATTGATAAGTTTAAAAAACACTACCACAAAGCCAATTGTCATGAACAAAAAAATACATATTAGCACCAGCCAGATGTAAGTCCATGGTGCCACTAAAAAATGTCTCTTGAACCAGGCAAAAAATATAGAAATTTTGGAAGGGGCAGTGGAAGTCATTGATTCAGTGTCAAAGGAAGAATGTGACTGGTTAATCGCTGTTGAATGTAATAGAGGCAACGGAACACCTGCTGGATAAGCATCCTCAGGATCATCAGGTATATCACCAGCAGTAGGCGGCATAGAAGGAGCAGTAACTGCATGCATCTCAACGGCAACCTCAGGCATGATGTTAGAGGGCGGCACCAGAACAGAATTTCACAGTATAGAAGGGCAAGAAACTGAAGGTGTCATACTATGGAGAATCGGCCACCCGCTGTAGCTTGACATTGTCAATCGAGATGTACCTGTTATCCTTGCAACCAGGAAGTGGAGGTAAAATAACTGTACGTGTACCCAGGACTCCAAGCACCGGGACCGGTGCACGATAAGAGGGGCCAAACTCCTTCTTGTTCTCCACCTTCTCACGGACCAGGTCACCAACTCGAGGTAGCCACCCGACTACCGGAATCTGGAGCTCAGCTTCAGATGTAGAGGGTACGTGTTCCTTTGCTAGAGTATCTCTGGCTTCTTGAAGATTCTGCAATACAGCACAGTGATCATCTAGGTCAAAAGGCGCGGCTGCCGCCGCCATGTCTAGACCCTCAAGGTCCGGGACAAACATTCGTACTCCAAAGAGCATCATGTATGGGGTCCGCCCACCCAGAGACCTTCTAGGGAGAATATTAAGTGCGCGTTGCACGTCATACAAGTGGGTGAGCCAGCCTCGGCCTGTACCTAAAACCCTTGCTGTCAAAGATTGCTTTAGGTCACGGTTCATTCGCTCCACAACACTATTGCCCTCAGGCCGGTATGGAGACGAAAATTTGACTTGGACCCCCAAACTTCTCATGGCTTCTTTGTACGCCCTAGAGGCAAACGCAGGGCCCTGGTCAGAATGAAGGGTACCACATGCAAAACTCCCAACAAAGACACGCAAATCCTTGATGAAAGTGTGGGCATCAGCACTCCTTTGCGGCCACACCCACAGAAAACGTGTGCACGAAACCACTGCAACCAAGATGTACTTGTACGCAGTATCAGAGGTAAAAGGACCGCAGTGATCTAAATAAACACACGCAAGTGGTT
The DNA here is from genome assembly GCF_964204655.1 of Triturus cristatus. Taxonomy (NCBI): domain Eukaryota; kingdom Metazoa; phylum Chordata; class Amphibia; order Caudata; family Salamandridae; genus Triturus; species Triturus cristatus. Next base: position 609,697,565 of record NC_140594.1, read on the forward strand.
GATTAGATATATACAGCTGCGTTTGTGGTGGACGCGCGGCAGAAGAAGGTTTAATCTGCTGGCAAATGTCACACAGAAGGACATAAGTCCGCGCTTGTTTGTACAAACCGTACCACCAGTAACGTTGCTGCAAAATAGATACAGTAGCCGAAACTCCGGCATGCGCAGACGCAACACCTTCGTGGGCAGCTGAAATCAGAGATGGTCTGCAGTCCACGTTGGGAATCAATCTGTCACCAACGTTGTTAATCCTCACTAACGGGACGTTCTCAGGACTTAAGCGATAATGGTAGCGAGAAGGGAAACCTTTTGGAAAGCCTTTCCCTGTCTCGGACGCAGCAATAGCTGCCAAGATGTCATCATCAATCTTAGTTTTGGATCTTGTAACTGCTGCTACTAAATATGTCGCCACTGCGGTTTTTGCTGCCTCGTCAGCCAGACTGTTACCGACAGCATGGACGCCAACTCGTTGGTGACCAAGAGTGTGAATTACATTCACGAGGGGCAGACTTTCTTTAAGTTCTGCCACTCGAACCCAAAGCGTTTTATGCTTTACTGTGCTACCCTTGGAATCACGAAAGTCATTTTGAATCCAAAAGTGTAGATTGTCGTTGTAAGATTGAACACAATAGTACGAGTCACTCACTATAAGAGTAGTGACCCGAGCATCAGCAAACTCCAGTGCAAGCACCAGAGCCCTAAGCTCTGCTAACTGCGCGGTACAATCACCCAATGACTGCGTGTGCACGACATCAGATTGGAACTCTCCGTTCACGAAAGTACCCACGACACTTGCGCAGGCTGCTGAATAGGCGTGCTTTGATCCAGTAGCGGGTTGTGCAGACCCATCAGTGTAAATGACACAATGGTACTCCTCGAGCGGGCGCAAAGTCAGAGGAGCCGGATGAACGAATTCATATTCCAAGAACTCCTGTGTCTGTAATGCCGTGTCAAAGATATATGTGACGTCAGGCGAGGTCAAGGAGGTAGCCCATTGTATCCACCTTGGATGCAAAGCCTTAGAATTTGGTACACTGGCTTTAGTGACTGCCTCAAGGGCAGGGTACGGTGTTACCACCAGCATGCGTTTCCCTTGTGATAGCGCTCGCTCTTTCAGGATCGCCATCTGGACTGCTGTCAGTACTTTTTCGACAGCGGAAAATCGCAGCTCAGCCGAAGTGTACAGACGAGATTTGTAAGCAATGGGGTCGGTGTCGCCCTCATTGAACGTTAAGTAGGTGAAACCCACTGCACCCGGTACGATTCTAATGACCAGGTTAGTGTGGTTATCACGAGTCTGTAAGAATTTCGAAGCAAGAAGATCAGACTGCAAAGATTGCAATGCAGCAGAGTGCTCAGGCAGCCAGCAAGATTTGGTAAAAGTAGGTTGTACCAAGGCATAAAGCGACTTGATACGCTGGGCATAATCAGGAATGTAGGAACGACCGAAATTCAGAAAACCCAGCAAAGATTATAATTTCTTTAGTGTCGTAGGAGCACTAAGGCGTGCGCACTTCTCAAGGAACTGCGGAGCCAAGCCTCGACCCTCATTATTGAGTTCGTACCCCAAGAACAACACTGTGAACTCGGAAATGTGGGACTTCACAAAGTTGAATTTATAACCGAAGTCAGCAAACATAGTTATTATGTTATCCACGCGAGCAAGGTGTGGAAGCAACTCGTCGTCCGTTAGGTAGATGTCATCTACATACGAGTATGCCTCCGGGTCAACCATGTCCAAGAGAGAGACCACACGAGCAGCAAAGACCCCGGGGCTATTCTTATAGCCCATCGGGAGCCTTTTGAACCTCTTTTGTTTGCCACCCGAGGTAAACGCCGTCCACTCATAGCTATGAGGGGACAGATTATGGCTATAAAAGCCATTGGAGATGTCAAGTGTGGTTTTAAACCGTTTTCTCACGAGACTATCGACAAGAGCCGAACTGTGAGTATTTTGTACCGCGCATGTCCGGCAGTGTGAATTTAAGTGCCGGTAATCCAAAACTAGGCGGTACGACCCGTCAGGCTTCGTCACAGTGAATAAAGGATTATTCATGGGTGACACACATGTTTCAATTACTCCCTGATATTCCAATTGTTCAAGGATAGACGCGACGTGAGATCTAGCCTCGCGACGCATGGGATATTGGGGTTGTGGCTGGGGTTCTGACCGCAACGGAATCGTATAGTTGGGAGAAAATTTATCCCAGCCCACCTGAGTACGATACAACGCAGGCGCGAGCACCTGCGCTCACTCCCCGGCTAACCTGTTAGAATGTTCCCTTGGCACTGTGTGCCCAAAGGATGGGAGGATCACTGCCTCCCCTCTAGGAGCATCTAAAACAAAAGCCGGGGGCCAATCCGCCTCTGCCAAAAGTATATCATAGGTGGAGGTTAGATTATCCCAAAAGACTACTTTAATTTTACGTTGTATGTCACCCTCAATTACAAGGACAATTTCAAACATTCGTTCAGGGGGAGCTACGCGAGTATCAGCAGTTTCAACACTTACAAATGTATCAGTTGCTGTCGCCGCCAGATACGGACGCAGCGCTTGTCGCACTACTGTAACTTCCGCCGCGCTGTCTAACAGCGTTAGCGCCCATGTCTGGTTCTGAAGCTGTGTCCGTACCATCTGAGGCATATCTCGCAGTTAGAGCAGCAACTTTTTTCTTCTGAAACGGGGGTCTCTGACGTGCAGATTCGTCCTGCTTGCCTTTACCGTCAGTCTGACGGGGCTGCTCACGACCTTGAGCACCCCTTCCTTTCCCACGATCTCCGCCACCGGATTGAAAAGCCAATGTTTCCTGTGAAAAACGAGGAGAGCGTTGTTCAGGAACCTGAAATCTATCAGGTGACTTAATATTAGAACGATCGCGCAAATCATAAGTGCGTTCAGTTTTTGCCTGTACCGGCGATGCAGAACGAGACCTCCTCTTCTCCTGCTGCTTCCCCTGTTTCTTGGATCGCCAACTTTGTTTCGGAAAGTTGGGCTTTTCGTCTTTAGTAGACAAACTCACTTTAGTTTGCTGTACTACATTAGGAATGATTGCGGTGGGTTTAACACCCAAGGCGCTACGAATCACCATTCTGTAGGCTTTCGCAATTATTTTAGCGAATTCCTCAAGGGAATCCACAAGGGCCAACATATTGCCCACTTGGAACTGCATGGCATCCCCTTTGAGGTTGCCCATCACCATGGAACAAACCACATCGAAGCTGTCGACAAGCCTCATTCCCAATTCAATGGCCGCCTCCGCACCAGGATTGTCCTGGACTTTCTTGATGACGGATGGTAGTACGGACATAGACGGAGTGCCATTGCACTTCGCATAGGTCGCAGCAAAGACCTTGCCCCAATTGTCACAATCGACAATATCAGTGACCAGGTCCTTCGGTAAAGTAATAGTGAGTATCCTGTGTTTATCCACAGGAGAAGTATGCGGAAACACGGCTTCTAGTTGATCAAACTTTTCAGCAAGCCAGTAAGGAAATTCATCCTTATTCTGGGGGCGCTTGCCGACAACCGCATTAACCATAACTGGACTAATGACCACCGCGTGGTGGTCAGTCGTGTGGCCCGCAACAGCAGGTGCCCCCACCTGTACATTGCGAGACACGTACTGCACTAACGCCCTATGGACTGTAATCAGGGCAGTGTGTAGTACACGCAACTCAGCCACTCGCACAGTTAAGTAGCGAGGATGAGGCGTATAACCGGCCAGCACCGGCCATGTGGCCCCTGCAATAGACAACGGGCCCATTCTCGCCGGTACTACCGCATGGGGAAGGGCGCCATTAAACCAAATGGTATGCTGCCAGGCAGTGAGAGGAATTTCAAGTGTCCTATAAGGGGCATAGGCTGCAGGCATCGCTGTGGCAGTATAGGCGTGGAACAAATTATCGTTTGCATCCACTGCATCGAACGTCACCCAAGAGTAAAACAACTCATACGGGAACGCTGCATCAGCCCCCACCACAAAGATAACAGCCAACCCGTCATCAGGAACCCCATAAACCCGTAGATGTACGGTCAGGGGAACCCGACTATGTGCGGCTACATCGACCGCCATTAGGATACACTGAAGAGCAACAACAAGTTCTACAGTAGCACTGGGGTTCAGAAAAAAGAAACCTTTTTAATTATCAAGCTTGAAAGAACCTTTAGTCGAAACCTAGGTAGGTTAAGCCGTCACTCCCGTTATCCGGAAACCAGAGTGAGGGCGTTGTGGACTAATTAAAGCACTACTAAGGCGTTTCAGATCAAAAGACCAAACGTTAGGTGCGCCATGTTGCAGGGATTCTGCTTATGCGCAGGAAACCAGGACCTCAGAGAATTGTGGTGTACCAGAAACTCCCCTCAGAACCAGGAACCCCTTATCCGACTAGCTTAGTGTCCCATTCGTTATCCGAGATTTAGCTCGGCGGTCCCAATGTATAGACAACCCAGAACAAGCGACTTAGATATTCTCAGGAGTGGTGGGAATCCGAAATACCTGTTTGTATCTATATACCAGTCCACAACAGAATAACAAAGACACGGTAAAGTTTAAAGAGTTTATTTTATAAACCTCGCGTCCTAAGATGCAGTACTTTGGCTAACACAAGCAGACAAATGGTCAAGATCAGAACCATCAGCATTGTTACAATACCATAGAAAATGAAAGGAGCAATCATAATAAAAATGACAGTGGAAAGCAACCACCCTCATTTCTCTAGCAACTAATAGGTTATTATTAAACTAATAGAAGGTCTCTTAGGCTTGCATGGAGGACCCCATACCTTATGGATCAGCTTAGTGGAATCACATCACAGGATCAGCAAGGCTCTCTCCTGCAACAGCTCTTCGTTTCGAATGAATCTAAAAACATGCTGCTCTGTAATATTAAAGGACTCGTCTTTCAGGTATTGGCAGCTGCATGCATGTTATGGCTAAGAAGTGGTACGATCAACCTGAACACAACAGCCTGCACCGTCTAGTGACCCAGACTCGTTCCTTACACGGTGTACAGACCAAGGTCACTGCTCACTGTTAAGGATGTTAAACAACAGACGGTTCTCATGTGAAGCAAAGTCGAGTCAGCAGTTCTCAAATGAATAACATGTAACAACAGTGTCGCGTGCAAAGGCAGCAGAAGCGGCAAGCTGACTTCCTAACAGCTGACGCGGTTGTGCTAACTTAGCGTTGTACATAGGGAGTGGCTAACCCATACTACAAAACCTATGGTTTTTTCAGTGAATTTCTAAGGTTTTTTAAATGTCAATTCCTAACTATAACGCCCCTGAAACCTTTCGTTTTTTCAGTGAATTTCAAAGGTTTTTTAAATGCCAATTCCTAACTATAACGTGCATGAAACCTATGGTTTTTTCAGTGATATATATATATATATATATATATATATATATATATATATATATATATATATATATATATATATGGCCTCCAATGTTATCCTTCACAGTTCGGCGCGCTCACCAGCTGGTGCTCTGCGTAGGGGCCAGGTCCTGGCCCAAAGTAATTTTCACAACAAAGGACGCGGCACTCCAGAACTGAGTTTATGCACAATTTATTCTTGGCAACTTCTCAAACCAACGCGTTTCAGCCCTCTCACTGCGTGAGAAAAGCTGTGAGAGGGCTAAAACACATATATATATATACTAACCACCCTTGTGAACGGATCTTGTATGTGTGAGTGATGGCCCAGAGATAGTTGATACAAGGGTGCACCGTCTCATCTGAAAGACACAGGCACAATGAACAGGAGCTGGTGACCTGGCCATCAACCATGCACAAAATAATTTTACACCAATCAGCACAGTAAGGTCTCAAAATTAAAATGTAAATCAGTTTTATCTGATAAACGATTTTCGGTTACCTCTCATCAGCCTTATGGGTACCCCACTTTGTACATAGCTGAAAGGAAGACTCAGAAACAAAGCAGTGGAAGAGGGTGATAGGAAAAGCACTCATCAAATAACCCACAATAGAGATGTCCAGTCACCATGTGTCAGGATAATTTGATGGATGACAATGAAAACCATAATGTTAAAGGAAGATGTAGGAGGGATCAATATAGTCCAGCACTACATGAAGCAAAGCATATGTCTCGCCATATGTATCTAATATCATTAGCTAAAGGCATGCGAGCCTCAGGGTGGCGTAAAGGAAAACGAAAGCGATATGGGGAGAGAGAGAAAAAGGAAGAACACTGAATTTTCATTGATCCTTATCCTACAAGCAAAGTGTAGTATAAAGGTATATGCCCACATAATCAAACTCATAAATACATACGTATCAAAGCCTCATATATCTGCCCCAAAAGCCATAAATGCTACATATAAATGGAGCCACCTGAAAGATGGGATCTAGTGAATCCCCTCTGTACAGGGTGGGGCCTGTGTTTCATTGATAAATCGGTAATGTGGTAACAAATATATAATAACATGGGGCGTATAGCTCAAAAGGTGAATGTGTGTTAATAATTAAGAAGTAAAATAGAAAATACGGATATGTACCCCTTCCCAGAATTCGGAGAGGGAAACTGAGGAAGTGGGCGTCAGCAGATTACCCACATGTCTTAGTTGGGGAGAGACTAATAATTTACATGCTAAAAAGCATTGATGGTCAGTCACCTAAAAAATATATAACCAATAGGGGTCGGTGGAGAGCTCCGCTACACCCACGGAATTTGCGGAATGTTGCCTACTCCGCGTTTTGAGGCATAGGCGGAGTAGGCAGCACCCCACACACTCTGCGGCGGAGTGGAGTTGGCACCAGCGTCCCGCCTACCTCCTGCCCTAATAACAATTAAATAAGAGGTGTAAAAACAATTTATAAGTAGGATGAAGGAGGAAGAGGGAGCCCCGGGACGCCGCATCTCAGGTAAGACGTTTCCCTTACTTTAAAATTGTTTTTACACCTCTAATTTAATTGTAAATAGAGCGGGCGGCCTGAGTGGGGCTACGCAGAGTGTGCGCAGATTGTTCCCCCCTCCGTGGCACTCTGCGTAGCCCCACTACGCACACTACACCCACCCTTAATATCCAACCTGAAAGAGAGGGAAGAAAATGAGGTAAGAATATATCCACCACAAGAAATGTGCAGTGGCTAAACAGTATTGGCACGTAATACAAAAAGCGTGCTAGAATCTATATTATTGTTGCATGTCACCTATTCAAAAATTAAGTGTGAGTTACATATGATCATGTGTCTAAGGAAATGTATTGTATCGTTAGAAAGACCACATAGACTCATCCAACATAACAGACACATAAATATATAAGTAGGTATAATGTATTGATAAACATCCGTGACTTAGGAGGGATATCTTGCTAACCCTGTTTAAGTAAATAAAATAGCCTCTTAGGTAAGAGCAGGCATTCACTGTGTGAGATCTGCAGGACAGAGTAACTGAAGAGGCTCAGAGTTAAAAACAATGGAATCGGGCAATTGGGAAAAGACCTGGTGGCTCACCAATGCACACTCACAGTACTCTCTTATAGCTTTCGGCATTGTCACCTACCCACGTCTGCCTACCCGCAAGGACCGGCTCCTTGGAACAGCAACAATTAAGTAGCATAGGCACTGTCAGTCAGTGAGCTGGCCCTGTGTACCACATGACCCGGAAAACTGGGCTAGACTTGGGGGAGGTGAGGGCGTGGAGTAAAAAACAGGGCAGGTTGCAAAATCCAGAGGCGGCCATCTTGATATGCTAAGAGTGGCCGTCCAGGAGTCAGTGTATTCGCTATATCTGGGGAACTGATGATGGATGCCTCCTAGGGAGGGAAGGAAGAAAGGGGGGGAATGGTGATGCTATCAAAAGGTGTTTGACAAATATTATTAAAGTGTGGAACAATCTGATGTTGAGATACTAAAATAAAATCTCAGTGGAGATGGTTGATAGCGTGCTGATAGATGTAAATCAAAAAGATAGCCTAAAGATTACGTATATGAAGGGGCAGATGTGGGGTGGGTGGTATCCCCGGTGGGTTGCATAAATATGCTCTAAATCTTATCATTGACGTATGCTTCATCTCAACGGAGACATATATGTTAGATGGTACCAAAGTGGTAGCTTCTTCTAGGTACATATATGCTGGATATCATCGATAGCGTACACATTAAATGGTGCATTCAGACCAGGAGGTATCATCGTTTAGTTCATGGGTTTTGTCTTAAGGCGGAAAACCCAGCGCTGCTCCCTAAAGAATAGGGAGTTTGTGTTCCTTTTGATATTGGCCTGAATTATAGTCCATCTCAGACTATCCGCAGTATGATTGAGTTCCAAAAAATGGGAGGACATTTTTGTACTAGCCTTCCTGCAACGTATGGTACTCCGATGTTCCGTTATTTGTGTTTTTACCATTCTAGAAGTCATACCTACATATCTAAGTCCACAGGGGCATGTGATGAGGTATATGCTAAAAAGAAAAGCTCTATAGCAAGGGCAACGCTGACTGTGTCAGCTTTTTAACATTACTTTCAGCCATTTGCAACATAGCTAAAAAAACATCAGCAAAGCCAATAAATCTCACAGAGGCAAGAACTATTGGCTTTGCCAATGCTTGTTACACATGTTAACACTGCCTAATTTCAAATCATTGTTATCAGTTTAATACCTAAATACAGCAATCACCAACTGAAAAGTGGCCTGCCTCTGTGTGACAAAAGGCCTACTTCTGCACGGCAACATGCATGTTAGTATTTTTAGTAACTTTTCACCCGTTTGAGCTAGAAATAACTTTTGAACAAAAATTTGAAAATTAGGCATAAAATGATGGATTATGTGATAAGTATAGCAACTCCATAATTCTGTATGCAGAAAATGCCATAGCCACAGAATCACACAAACCCAATGACCCTGGTGATACAACATAATCGGGGAGATTTTACTAAGATTTCACGCCACGTTTGTGTCACAAAAGTGATGCAAATCAGGACAGAATCTTTTTGTCATGATTTACTTTCTATTGCTTAACTTTTTTAGCCCTGAAAATAACATGAAAGTAATGTAAAAGCGGTGCATAGCGCTGGTTTGCATTAGTTAACACCAAGGGGAGCATACCATGGGTTGAGCATGGGGGTTACCATGCAACCACCCTAGGTTTCTGAAGTGAAAGCCAATTTAGTAAACAAAGTAGACTGGGTTTAGAGCCAGAAAACTGCACCCTTTTAAAGTCGGCACAAGGAATGAGAAATGCTTTTATTTCTCCTTGCTTTTTCGACTTTCCATGGGTGCTGCACTGTACAGCATACATACAAAGAGGGAAAAGGCTTCAAGTGAGTCTCAGCATAGTATTTTGTACTGAAAGAGTACCCTTCCAGTACAAAACCTATATGGTCCGGTACGGCCTACCGCCCCCTCCTCCCTTCTATTGTGACAGAAACCAATACAATCATTTTTGTTTGGAATAGGGGGTCATCGACCCCCGATCGTATTTTATTAACAGACACAAATATTTGCACACAAAGATATAATTACGCAGAAATGAAATGACAAGACAGGATTCGGTACATTTGATTCATTCCTAGCTTTAACCAAGCTCTAATACATAATGTTCCTATCCTAGTCTAAACATATTGCTGATCACATTTGTGCGTATTCCTTTTGGGCCTACGGCAAGGTCAACATGCTGGCCCCTCCCCCTTTAAACCAAATTGTCCCGCGCACCCTAACCAGAGTGCGCATGCGCAGGGGGCCCAGCTGACCCGGAAGCACTTCCTTCCAGGCAACCCCCATACGTTCAAGACTTACTCCATAAAGGGGCAAAAACTCTGGCCCCTCCCCCTTTTAATCCAATTTGTCCCGCGCCCCCCAACCAGGGTGCGCATGCGCAGGGGCCCAGCTGACCCGGAAGTAGTTCCTTCCAGGCAACCCCCATACGTTCAAGACTTACTCCATAAAGGGGCCATGCAGACAGCGCAGCTTACTTACGCCCGCGTGCGGGTGGCCAACCAGCCAATGGAAAGCGTAACCCCCCTTAGTCCCCGCACCGTTGCAACCAACCGGTTGTAACTGCCCCTGGAGTCTGGTGAGAGCCACATGTCCCTCCCCTCTGGGCGCCCCACTTAATAAGGCGCCCCAAAAGATTAGTAAATTTAGTCTGTCCAACCGATGACCTTACTGCACAGGCCTGCATAGTTGACCGACTATCAGGCCCCCCCCAAAAAACCCAAGGTCATACTCACCATTGAAATTGGTCCAGCCAAGCTAAAATGTTTCTCAGGAATATCTTGTTCCCCAACCTATAGAGGTGAACCCCATCTCGCCAGTAGCAGACGTCCCCTTTTATGCACCCATGAGCAATCACTTGTAATCTCGGTGCCCTAAACAGCCTGTCTATCTATTATTGACCCTCTGAACCGAGTGATTGAGAGCCCTCCCTGATTCCTCTTCCCCGCCACTGAAACCTTGGTATCATGTGTGACCACACAAGAACCGCACCTGGGCAGCGCCTGCTGACTCTGACGGTACTGTTTCAATCAGGATCCTCCTATTTAGGTGCACCAAGTCGTTACCACCAAAATGTAAATTGATAGCGTCGGGGGGAGTGCCAATGGAAGCAAGCATGTGACCTATCCGCTCCCTGAACCTGTCGAAACGCAGCCCCCGTGCCCAAAAAAGGAGCCCCTGAAACCTAAGCGCTTTGCGCGGGCCGTCCCATTTCCTGCAATAAAAAGGTTACTTAGACGGGAGACATACGCATGGCCGAAAACACACGCCTGACGTTCCAACTTGGCGTCCAGAGAATCGACTTTCGTCGTGGTTGTGTCCTCTTCGTGAGGAGGTGTCGCTGTCTCTCTTCCTGCGTGACAGGCCATTCCAGTCCTGGATCTTACGGTCCACCTGCCTGCCCACATCTTGCAGTCATTGTGATGTGGAGCGTCTCCCATGTAACCGTCATGGATCCAGCCATACATAAATGAAAATCAAATACCGATGATTAGTATTTTTGTAAAAGATACAATGTGATACAATGTGTGACACCAAACGAATGCAAGGTATCATGGGCATCCCACACACTATAAATGCACAAGCCGTGAGCGGTAGGTACAGTGTATCGCAGAACCGAGTGCAGAGATACCGCGTGACGCACCCTAGACCTCTAATGCGTGATCAGGTTTATATAGGGCGGACCGGTAGCGTGTGCCACCACACCGACATCCAATGAACCAGTGTTTCGGCACCTGGGTGCAGAGATAGTGTGTGACACAATAACTTTGTAATATGCATATCTACCAGTAGAGCACCTGGGTGAACCGGTACTCTGTGACAACCACTGGCATAAATTGCTGCACCCCCCTGTGACCTAACGGGTTTCTAATTTATAGATGTCATTGCAATGCGCTTGGGTGACCTCACCCGGGCCCCCGCCTCGCAAGACTGACCTCAACATATGACAGCTTGGAAGTCTAGATGTGAATGGCCACTGAAAGGCCAGTCACGTATTGTACTGCAAATGCCAATGATTTGGCCATTCCGATGGCAACAAAATGCCCCCCGGCCAGGCCATTAGTGCCCCAAAAACCTTGACGCTGCCACCTTTCTATGTGACCCTTAAAACACGCATGGGCATGTAACATTGAGCGCTTTGCATTCTCAAGCACCGGCCCCCCCTTGTCACGCTAAAGGTGTATTACCAGAATTGCCCAGTGAGAGTTTCTTCTAAGACTCCAGCTCCTAGAATCTGAGCACCTTGCTGCTGTTTAAATAGAACCATCCGGGAAACCTAATTCCAGTATTTGCAGCAAAAATTGCCGTCTCTCTGTGTTTCAAAACAGGCATGATAAAATGATGGATCTAATCCTATCACTGCGTGTGCGATCCCATGGAATCAGCTAAGGCACACATCAAAGAATTTCTCAGAGCTAAAAATGTGATCGCTGGCTGACTGTGTGCTTTCAAGAACCAGGCAGCGTGAGGTCCAATTGCGGCTGCCTAACTGAGCAGTCAAGAAATCCCCGGGCTAAACACTACCCTAGCCACTCACCCACTGCAGATCATTTTTAATTGTATGTTGGTTTTCTGTAGAATTTGGTCTTGTGAAAGTGTTTAGTAAAGATACCTTATTTTTCTAAAACTGGTGTGGAGTAAATCTGTGGCGTTTTCACTGTGTTACTGTGAGTATTGATACAAATACTTTACACATTGCCTTTGATAGCCTAGACTGCTCAGGCCAAGCTACCTAGAGGGTGAGCAGGGGTTAACTTAACTGTGTATCCCCCTTTCCCTGACTAGAGGCAAGCGTCGCAACTTGGACAGCAGTACCTACCCTGCCAACCAGAGACACCCAGATCTAACATCGGTCAGTCCGCTGAACAAGACCCTCCTTGTATAGATAGCTTAATACCCGAACATATATAGTCTAAAAGGATGCAAAGGCCCTGCCATTTATGACAAAAAAGGCAACAGTGACCAGAAAAAACAGGCCTGAATAACAAAACGGGCCGGCGAGGAACCTCCCCACAATTGTTCACATGTTACGGCGAAAGTCAGTAGGTCTCACGACGCACCCCTTGGAGATAAATTGTACACATCCTTTGAACCAAATGCGTGAAATATTGGTGGAAAGATCACCCCTTGTTCGAGGTGCTCAAAGTTGACTGTGAAGTAATATTTAAAAAACAGAGTTTTGGCAAAAATCATGAAGGAAAAGTCAGCCATGCCCACCATAGCCAATAGTAAGTGAACAGCATAGCTGCAGATACTTTACATTTTATAATCCCATTTAAGTAATACCCCAGCATCAATGCCCATGTAATCTAGTGCCATAATAACCCTCACCAACGAGCTACAGACCCCAAAAACCGCTTCCGATGGTGCAAGTACATTGTTGACCATAGCTAATTCGCTTTAAGGTGTCTTGACTATTGTAGTTTCAAACATTCCAACTGCTGCGCCCCCCGCGGTGAACCCAGTTGCCTGTCATCTAGGTTACAGCAAAAACAAGGTCGGGTGCCGCCTCCGCAGAGGCTGGGGGCAGCTGCGCCTCCCCTGACCCTGGAAAATTGGCATGCTAAAGTAAAAGTGCCATGAACAACCCTTGTTTCCCACATGTTTGTTACCAAATACCTTTCAAAAGTCATCAGAGCTTTCATAACATATTCCGCTCCGCCCCTGACCCCACAATCGTCTAAATGCGGCGCTAACACTATGGGGAATAACATCACCCCAACATGGCTGCTCAGATGTCCCACCTCCACGCTGTAAACGATAACCCCTGCAATGTGAAATTGCCCTAAAGAGCGAGCTGCGCAGTAATACAAAGCAAACCACAACATTTCTTGCAACTAACTTACTGTCACATACATCTACAACCTTGAGAATAAGAGTCTAAAACCTTAAATATTCTGCCACCGCGACTCTCCCAAGGACCAGCAGGCGCTTGTATAAGGAACATGCTCCACAGAACCGCTCATCCATTCAATGCCACAGCAGCTGATCCCCCCTTGCTATAGCGTGCGATGCCACCTCGCAGCAAGCGCTCCTTAATCAAAGCGCTATTTTTCCAACATCTTAGTCCTGAAGCCAAGAGTACCTTAGAACCCCTTGAACGCGCCCCATTATCTAACTCTTGCTTGATGTAATGCACACTTCGCCCCGTGATCAAGCCACCCTGCAGCCCACAATGATGTTGGCGCTTCTCCTCATCGCACCTTTGATCCACCGCACGGCCACCATCGGCTGCGGCTGCTACTGTGTACTGTGTGCCCTGAATTCCAGTGAGTCCGAATTAGGCCCCCAAACTGAAACTGCAGCCATCCTATATTCTGAAGATACTTCAGTGAACAATGAGTAACATGTCAGACAAGTAAACAGCCCCATACGTTTCGAAAACTGGGTATTACGCCCTATTCAGATAATGTATAAATACTAAATGCATATATACTATCAACCCAGGCAGGACAAAATGCACGTAATGTCGATCAGCGTAGCTAGGCAAAAAGCATATATCCCGTAAACCTAGGCAGAACACATGCACACATTGTAGATCAGTATAGCTACAGAACAATCAAGGCACAGCAAATCTTGCATCCTATGCACAGCTCCGAAAATATCTACTCAGCTTAATTCCTCCTTGGACCAAACTGTTATAGTACGCCTATCATTTGACGCACCGTAGATCACCTAAAAGGTGGTAGACACAGCCATACAACAAAACGACGGTATTTGAAACGCACGTGAGCTCGTGCCAATATTTTTCCTCCAATTACTGCCCCCGCAGACTTACCCCATCGCGCTCGGGGGAAGCCCTACATGCCTGCAAGCACCAACTCCTAACCGCGACCAGCGCGCTGATCATTTTTTAAAAAGGGGCAGCATTCACCTGCCCACACTCGAACCTGTAGTCACAAGATTCTTGGTATAGAGGCATCTGCACACTGAGCCACCAGACCCACTTTTACCTTCAAAAACCGGCACGCCGCGCTCCGCCCACCTACGATACCGAACTTCGTAAAACAAAGGAAAACCAATGGGATCCACGAAGGCGCTCTGTAACGATGTTCTCTGAAACGCAGGGAGACGCCCGATGGCAGGGACACACGCTGCCGCTCCGCTCCGCTCACCGATGTTCCGGCGATCTAATGAGAAACAAAGGCAAAAGGATCAAAAACCTCCCGAGGGAGAAAGCGCCCGACGCGACCTCCGCGTATGAAGCGCCGGGATCTCCGTCGTCAATTACAGAAAGCCTCCGCTTCCCCTTGCTCGTCAATTTCCCGAGCCCCGCTGATTGCAAAAAACCTGTTGAGGACGAAAGAGAAAAAAGGTTAAAGGTCCTCCCGAGGGAGGAGGCACACGCGACGGGTGTGCTACCAAGGGGAGCGGAGAGCAAAGAGACTGCCCTTCGCGCTCCCCCCGGCTTTATAATACCGCATGTCCACCAGCTGAAACTGGTTCCTGGTGAGGGGATCACCCGCGCCCCGGAAGTGATCTGATCACTTCCGGGGCACGGCGGAGTCTTCCATGACCCGAAAGCGATCCGATCGCTTCTGGGGCACGGCCCCCAGCCAATGCAGGGGCCAACGGAACAGGACAGATACGGGGGCACGGCCGACCACCATAATGGCGGCGGGGCCAATGCCGGCCCCGCCTTCCTCTGCTAGACTCATGGAGACACCCTTGCACCCGGCACAAAGGTGTCTCCGTGTCGCAGAGCAGGTGATTTTAGCATAGGCGCTAGGAAGAGAGGGAAGAAGTGCCTTATATTAGTAAATGTGGCGCTCTCCTCCTCTCCTTTTCACGCAGCGCAGCATTTATGGCTGCTGCACTGCGCTGTGTGACAAAGTAGTAAATCTCCCCCTTTGTCTTCTGATTAGGTAGTGGGCAGTTTAAAAAAATTGTAGCGCCTTTGCACTTCATCTGTATGGGGGCCAAAAAGTGCCTGATCCGCTATTTAGCTGCCCGGAGGACAAATTATAACTTTTTTTTAACAGTGGCCTGGTGGCAAAATAGTTCATAATCTGCAGACTGAAGCCAGCTAAATAACAGAGAAACTTCACTAATTACTCAGCTTCCAGCTACGTGGTCACCACCTTAAATGAAAGAGACTGTAAAGCCAGAATTTATATACAAAATTGGTTTAGACTCTTCATCTTACATATTTAAGCATTTAAAACAGAGGTATTGTGTCCTTCTAAAGTCCAGGCTACATTTTGAGAATTGCTCCGGATTATGTACATTATTTCAATGTATATAGTTTGTAAGTAAGAGTGTCATAAGTAGACATCTTGAAAATATGGCAGAAAAATCTTGCATTTATATGTCTTTCCCGGACCTTTAACAGACATGTCCACTATAAAAGGCTGCGCAGAATCAGACCACAGAATTAATATCTTCTCATTTTAAGCAAGTGCGTTTTAACTAACAATTCACATAACTTTCATAGCTGTCAATTTGCCCCTATTCATGTGTGAAATTTACTTTCATATCCTCTTTCAAATCAAAAAAAATTGCAACTTTCTACCTGTTGTGGGTAAGGGCCGGAGATGCCGACGTAACAGGGGAACCAGGTTCGAGTCTTGGCGTCCGCTCAGCCTCCTGTGATTCTGGGCAAATCACTTTATCTCCCCGTGCCTACCAAAAATTAACGTGTCCTTGTGTAATGTAACCGGTGCTCATGTAAAGCGCTCCAATACCTTCGGGTCGAGTTCGAGCTATATAAAACTGCAAAAAAATGAGTAATAATTTTTACACTATGATCTGCTGGACTCAAAACAATTTTGGGGCACCTAACTTGCTAACTTGTTTGTAAAGATAAGTAAACACTATTCAACAGTTAGGCAAAAAAGACGCACAGAAATGTCCTCGGGCCTCTGCTTTTTCCAAACCTTAGGCTGAAAATAGAATGACAAATCCCAGTGGACGAAGGGGCGGGGGGGGGACGACAATAGACCCTCCCGCTGGCCCTCCCCGCCACCTCCCCCCCCACACACACACACGATTTGGTGACAAAAGGGGAAACCTTGCACCCAGGGAGCTAACGTGCAATTGGCCCGTCTTATAGAACACAATGTGTAGACTAGCACCTGGTCTAGAGGCCTTTCTAGCGCTTTTATCTCTGCCCCTCCAATCTCATTCACTCTGCTTAGATCTAGGGTCATTAATGCCCTCTCCCGCCTCCCGAGGCCCAGCAAAAGGGAAGTCTATTAACACCTCCCTGCCAATTTCATTGCGTGGCCTATTAGTGAGAGAAGGCCCATTAACCGAGAAACACTTGCTACCCGCAAAACAATGTGTTGGGTAATGAGGCCTGGGTGTGGATAATATAGCCTCGTGTGATTAGCTCTGTGCCCGCAGCTGTCACCCCAGAGGCCTACACGGAACATGGCATTCAAAACTCCCACTGGCACCGCACCACTTAACACTCCTGTCCTCAAAGCTTCAAGGAGGGTCTGTTCACATTAAAATGAATGCTGCTGCTGATAATGGCTTCCATTGACATACACGAGGCAGAAGGGATTTGGAGAATCGCAACAAAATGTTTATGAGTCAAAACGAGTGTCTAACAGTGGTCGTTGCTGGCACAAATTGTGGTCACTTGAAGGCTGTGAAACTGGAATTGTCCAACTTTTGTTCAATGTTCTGTGGACTGATTGGTCAAGGAACCGCACATTCGAATATGCAAGAATTGTGGGTATTTGTCTATAGACTGGCCACTCCTGCCAAGTTTCCTTGGTCCATGCGTGAGACTATTTGCCTTCAGTCGCGTTTTTTCTTTCCATTCTGGGACTTGTGGTCTTGTTTAACTCATTATAACAACCAGAACTACAAGTTGCAGAATGTATTCAGGAAATAACCTGGAAGGGAGAAGCTTGTTACACATGGACTTGAGGAACCTGGCAACTATAAACTGCTACCAAATTGTAAAAATTGTAAATTTGATACTTGTATAGCGCACTACTCACCCGCAAGGGTCTCAAGGCGCTTGTACAAATACCGCTGTGGAACCCATCCTGGCTTTCCCTGTGAGGCGTCCACTCCTGGGCACCCCCAAGGTGGAGGCCAAGCATCCTTAGCATTGTGGGGGCTGTTGTGGAGATTAAGCAAGCTATTGCCCAGAGTTGCAGAGTGGGACTCCATGATTGGAATAGGCACCGCGGCTAGAATTATCAGGTCCGTGGAATTTTTGAGCCCAAGACCCGCCGAGGCAGGGAATTGAACCCTGGTCCCGGGCTAGATCTCTGCATCAGGGTCTGCCGCTCTAATCATTGAGCCACACTTCTCCAAATCGTGCTCTCACTGCGTCACACTGTGAGTGCTGCTAAACCCTAACTTTTTATGCAGTGTTTCATATACTATTCTGACATTTCTAAGCGCTGTGAAAAAATAGCTGTTATTGGACCTGAAGATGGGTTTCTGCTCTAAGGTCATCTTCACCTCTAATATCAGACAATGCTTATTCTAACATTCATTCTTTCCTCAATAAGGAGTAACAGCAATCTGATAACATTATGTTGACTGATTAAAAAAGCTGTATTGGGACCCAGGTATTCTATGTATCTTCTATACATGCAATGTTCAGCGACTCTCTGAGATATTGGTTTCCATTCATGGCCCCCAGTTGCTTTCTTCTGTCAAGCTGTATTAGAATGGAATTTGTGAGACAATGAGCATTGTTTTTTAGGTCGCGCCTGGTCAACACATGCGCTGCTCTGCGAGGCATGCTGTATTCGAGTACAGACTTGAAGACCCGCCCACTCTTTGCCCATATTTGTCATTGGCTTGTGTCATTGTCCTTCGTAAATGCTGACTTCTGATTCATTAATAGGCTTGTAAGTTCCTCCTTAGTACCGCCTTGTCTTCATTTGTAACCTTAATAGTAAGCAGTGATCGATGAACACTGCTTTTTGCACTGTTTTTATGTAGAGGGTTAGGGGGTGTCTATAATAAAATTTGTTTTTCTCCTAATAACTCTATTTTAAATTTGCACTCACTATTCATGCACTGCACGGGTTCTCAGAGCTACTTGAGAATTCCTCTGTGATCACTTTTTGAAGGAATAGACCATCTGTTCTTCATGTATTTCTGGCTCTCCCATTCTGACCCAATTGAGAGAGTTTTCCCACGAAGATAGCCTCTATGGTCAAGAGGTATATCTTTTAAATGGGAGGATGACCAGATGATAATATTGATCACCAAGATAGTTGATGGGTATTCAAACTCTGCTTAAGGGTCCCCTCTTTGTGGTTTTCACAATACTCTTTCTTTCCATTTCCCTTTTTGGCATTTTTATCGAGACCCCCGGTTCATTTTGTAGTTGATTTGTATGATTTGGGGAATAGAACTGTGACAGGTCGTTAAAATATCCCTTTGACCCTAATTCTCTGAGTGTTTATGGTGTTCATTTGTTACCTCCCATGAAGACTGGCCCTTTTACTTCCGTTGTTACATGGTAAGTCGTATGTAGTCTGTAAGCACTATTCTCTTTAATGAGTTTCTCCTACTGCAGGTACAACGTTCAGCGTGACATGCGCGCGATCCCTTTCCAAGCAGCCCGGGACAATAGCAGCCACTTCTTTGAAATGCACTAGGTCTGGCATTTACAAGAGTTTGAGCTATTGGCACTGTAAAAGACAATGCCTTTTTTATGTGTTAATTATCAAAACAGATAAATAAAAGGCATTGCCACTTACAATGCCAATAGCTTAAACTTTCGCAAATGCGAGACCTATTGCATTGTAAATGCTTGTTTCAAATCAGTTACACTCTACAGCAGTAGCGGTCCGTGGAGGGAGTTCGGTGGGGCAGTGAGGCGGGGCGGGGGAGGGGCAGCGTGGGGAAATGTAAACACCGGAATATGGATGAACGGAGGTAAGTACACATTTAAATAAATAAAACGAATTTCGTTGCGCGCGCTGCATCTCATTTTGCGATGCAGCGCGCGCAAAGGAATTTGTTTTATTTATTTAAATGTGTACTTACCTCCGTTCATCCATATTCCGGTGTTTACATTTCCCCACCATGCCCCTCCTCCGCCCAGCCTCATTGCCCCACCGAACTCCCTCCACGGACCGCTACTGCTCTACAGTGATATTAACAAGGAATTTTTAAAGCTCCTGCCGAGTGGGAGCAGACATGCTTTCCCTGCCAGCACTCTTGCCAGCAGAGAAACACACCTTGCTCCCGTCTAGTGGAGTCAAACAATAACAGCTGCTCCCGCAGCACCCAGGTTGGGTGCATGCAGGGAGCCAGCTGGGGTTCTCCATATGGTCTGCAACGTATTGTTTGGTGGGTGGCCCTTGTGGGCACCAGGGGACACACCCAAAGCACATGAGGCATGGGGAATGGTGTTTCCGGGGCCACTATTCGCTTGGGGAGAGAGGTCTATGTTCCCCCTTTCACTTTAAAAAAAAAAGAAGGTCCTGGGGGTGTGTTCCCCAGGGCCCTTATTGGCATGGAGAGGATGTTTGGGGGTTGTGCCCCTTCTCCCTTTATAATCAAAGAAGGACCAGTGGATGGGATCGCCGGGGCCCATAGTGGCATGGGGACAGGGGGCTCTGCGCCCCTTCTCCTTTAAAATAAAAAAAGTCTTAGGGGATGAGATTCACCTGGGCATGGAGTGGCTAAAGAAGGGGGGGCTATGTGTCACCCCTAAAAATATATGTTTTTGCCCTGAGTAATGGGGTCCCTGAGACCACTATTCGCTCGGGGATGGGAGTGGCGAAACCGTCTTCCCTTAAAGGCCCAAGGAAATGGGATCACCAGGGCCCCTTTTGGCTAGGAAGGGTGGTTGTGAACACTCCTCCCCATAAATTAAATTAAAATGATCCGGGGGAGGAGGTACCCTCGGCCCTTAGTATCTATGGGAGGGGAAGCCACATGCCCTCTTCCCCTTATTAAAAAACAAAGGACCCTGGTGATGGGAGATGGGGTCGCCAGAACCTAAAGTGGCTTGGGGAGGGAGGCCGTGCCCCCCTCCCCTTAAAAAAAAAAACAAAATCCCTTGGAGATAGGGTCCCCATGGACGAAGTGGAGAGGGAGCATTGGGTCCTCAACCTAGAAAAACAAGCATATACAATGCAATGGTCTCGGCATTGTTAAAGTTAGAGCTATTGGCATTGCTCATGACATTATTTTTGCAAACACACAAGAAAACCGGTCTGCGAGCAAACACCATTACCCAGGAAAAGCAAACACATGGACTCAAGCACACGAAGCACAGTTAAACTCAAGCACGGCAAAGACGAAGGGTCCAATGCGCACACGCAAACGCACACACACCACACCACACTCTCACTCACTCAGAAAGATGGAAAACAACACAAATTAACCCAGGCATGGAAAATATAAACGCATAGGAACGGTAAATAGACACAGACTCGAAGAAAGGCAAAAAACATGTTCAGGTACAGCAACACCGAGGGACATGGGCAAAGCAAACATGAAGGACATGTTTAAACGAAGGACTTTGGGGAAAGCAAAAGACACGAACCACAACATAACAAGCCTCATTATACGCCATATGATGCCATGAACACCACCGCCTTTCTCAGCGGTCAAGCAGAAATGCCTCGGAGAAACGCAGCGGCATTTTCGGATTCGGGGGCGTGTTTTTCTTTCTCTCCTCTTGCCATTGGCTGGAATGTTTACATTCCAGAGGAGAGAAAGAAAGTAAAAACACGCCCCCGAATCCGAAAAAGACGGGGCTTCTTTGGAGAGACAAAGCTCTTCTCCAATGGCTGACCAGCATTTAAGAGGCCAGCCAATGGAGAAGAGGGGAGAAGAGGGGCGGGTTCAAGCCCCTCTTCTGAAAAACATTAAATCTCGGAGCGAGACTGCGCAAGCGCAGCCTTCGCAGCCGAGACCTAAAAAGGAGAATTTAACAAATAAAGAGGATAGGTTTCTACCATGGAAGTCTACTTAAGCAGAGGCAATTGCAGGAGGAAGACAGCCCAAAAAAAAGCTAATTTGGTTAAAAAAAAAATCGGAGTCTCCTGCCTGCTTGAATAAGTAAGGTCTATTTGCATACTAAATATTGTATAAAAAATCCTTTCCACCACTGAGAATTAAATCTCCCTTTTGTTCCCCTGGAGGGTCAGTGCTGGGGCATGTGCTGAGCCATAAAGGGTTTTACTGGGGAGATAGAGGACAGGCTCAGGGCTTTAAGTGGGCCGGGTCTCACCGGTGCTGAGCACAGGCCGTTTTTTAAAGGGGGGGGCTCGAAACGGGTCTCTATCGGGTTCTGTTTTGTGCCTTGGAACAGACGGTCCGTTTTTTTTTCCGGACTGCAGTGACCGCGGCACATCAATGCGCGCTGCTCACACTGCTCACTTCTCACTAGTGGAGAAGTTACGGCATGACGCCTTGCCTGGTGAGCCTTGTAGGGGAAGGGAAGTCAATTAAAATTAGGTTGACCAGAATTTTAAAGCCAAAAACAAGGACATTTCCCAAAAATAGAAGAAGGCCCACAATTGTATCCAACTCAGTGCACAGAATGACAGTGCTCCTTAGGCGAGAATTACAGAAGAGGCAGCAAGAACATACATAAAATGCCAGTTTTAAAGGCAGCTTGCCTGTTAATTAAATTGCTTTCTTATGCAGTTGCCAACTATCCCTGCTTTGCAAAACATAAAAAGATACCTTCCAGCGTTTACAGCCCACACTCTCTGAAAACCGGATATGAGCTTCATTTCCTGAAATCAGCCGGGACAGCTGGCGAAAAATCGGGACTGTCCGGGCAAATCAGGGACGCCTGGTCACCCTATTTAAAGAGTGTCATTTTCTCTCTGGATTTCCCTTTTCTTTTTGAAACTCAGGAGCAGCAAAATTGCCGTGGTGTCACCAGGACTGTAAGTGGAAGCTTCTTCAATATTATATACAAGACATAGTTGCTGCCTATTTATCTTATGCAACTAACAACCATTGACAAAGCCAATAGTCGTGACTTGTTGTATGTATGATGTTACTTGTATCTTATATCTGGATACAATGACAGAAACCGCAAAATACAATTCTGGTGGCACACTATGCTAAGCACAGATTTTTAGTTTACATGGGGGAACGCCCCCTCCCCAGTTTTTTCACCCCACTTAAAGCCCTGGTGCTGCCCTCAATCATTTTCGCTCATGCTGTTGGGTGAGGAACTGGTGGAAGGCTCTGTGTTCTGAGGGTGAGGGGGCGGAGAGCTGCTCTGAGCTTTCGCCCAGCCGGGCTATTCTAAGACTCTTACGCTGCTGCGATGTGCGTGCAGGGTAAGGGGCGAGGGAGGGTGGGTGTGACTGCCAGATAGTGTTCGGCTCCATGCCAATGCGGCTGGTTGTTCAGGGCTTGGGCTTGATGCCATGGAGTAGGCAGTGCTTTTGGGAGGGCAGGATTCTGGTGTAGTCTTGAGCTTGGAGATGCTCGCTCTCTATCTACGTTTTTTTGCAGGTGGCACGGGGCCCCCCTCTAGGCACTGCATCCGTTTGCGATGCTTCATTTCTTAGTGTGGTAGCTTTGGATGTTTGCCACAGGGTCCTTCGGTAATGCGCATGTTCACTGCCGTTGAGTGGAGTGGTAGAGACGGTGAGGTCGTGTAGCGCCCAGAGATGGTAGGCGGCGGAGTTGAGCGCTTGGTGGATGGGGTTGGGATGGATTGCTCATGAAAGAGCCTGAATTCACCGCACGCATCGGCGCCTTGGTGCACTGGACTTCGCCCCTCCCCCTAAGGGTGGTTTTGCACCTGATGGGGAGAGAGGAAGCGTCTGACAGGCGTTTAGAAAATGGCGCTTGACAGCTTTCTAGCATTAGGGTGGTGAGATGTGAGGACGCTGCACGGATTGTCCACGGGCGAGGTTCAAGGGGGCGCCTTTCGGTTTGGTATGGCGCTACATGTTTGGTCAGCGCTACACACAATTTTGAATAAAAGAATAGGTATTTCGTTCATAGAGTTTGGTTTGGTGCAAATGCATGAGAGCGCTGCACATCACTGGCATAGAAAGAGTTACCCGAATTACACCTGGTGTAAGTACAGTCCGGGGAGTAACCCCGAACACAGCAGCAGTATACACAAAAGTATACTATACACGAGGATAGCAGTGCTAGTTACATATAGAATAAAAGCAGTTACACGGAGTTCTTGCAGATACATGGCAACAGTCAGGCACGCAACACCCATTGAACTCAAAGGGCTTCAGCTCCCCCCGTCGTGTGTGGCAGCCCGGGATGAGACAGCTTTCTGGCGCACACACAGCCGCACCCGAGCCCTTCACAGGTCTTTAAAAGACCATTTGCATGTTAATGAGGCCTCGCTGGTGTTTCACCCCTTCTAAGAGCCACTGCAGCTACACTCTGCCAAGATTCAGCCCCCCCACCCCCGAAATCAGCGCCACTCTGCCTACTGTTTAAAGATTCAGCCCCCCCCTGAAATTTTTGCTTAGCCCCCCCCCCCCCCCCCCCGAAATTTGGCTCTAGTTGCGCTTCTGGCAACAGTGCATACGGAAGACGGTGGAATATATCTGCGAATGAGTTCTCAAGTCGTTTAGGCGGGGCGTGTCAACTTGGGTAACACTGTGAGCATAGACTAAGACGTGGATGTGACAAAAGCAGAGTGGGCAATTATATCTAAATAAATGCATGAAAAGAGTATATAAACCATCATCATAAAAATAATTGCCTAGCCATATGATGCCATGAACACCACCGCCTTTCTCCGAGGCGAAGCAGAAATGCCTCGGAGAAAGGCAGAGGCGCTTTCGGATTCGGGGGCGTGTTCTCCTCTTGCCATTGGCTGGAGGAGATAATTAGAAAAGTTGCAAAAAACACGCCCCCGAATCCGAAAAGGACGGGGCCTGTTCGGAGTGACGGACCTCTTCTCCAATGGCTGGCCAGCATTCAAGAGGCCAGCCAATGGAGAAGAGGGGAGAAAAGGGGCGGGTTCAAGCCCCTCTTCTCCAAGCCATTATATCTCGCGAGCGAGACTGCGCAAGCGCAGCCTTCGCTAGCCGAGACCTAAAAAGGCCCGGAGTATCTGGATGTGTGATTGGCTGCCTGTGAGAGATTGGCTGCAACCATAGGGATAAAGACATTATTTTACATAAAAACAAAAACTAGAAATTCACTAAAAAAACAAAGGTTAAAGTGAAGTTATAGTTAGATCAACAACGTAAGGTTTTAGACAAAAAAAAACTCTGAAATTCACCAGTTATAGTTATCTCTGGTAATTACAACTCATGCCCTAAGGTAACTATCAATTGCGCCCTCATCATATACAGCTGACCTGAAACATTTGAAATTACATCATTGATGACAAGACTGTGTATGGCAGGAGCGCAAGGTTTAATTACCCTAGAGCAGGAGTTAGAGTTAAAAAAGATACTACTTTAACTTGTGATATATATATATATATATATTCACTTAAAAAACCATAGGTTTCACACATGTTATAGTTAGCTGGACATTTCACTGAACCATTGAAATTCCCCCGTTATAGTTAGTTCAGATAACTATAACTCGCGCGACCGCCACTCTATCACAAGGATGATGTCATCAGTGATGTCATGAGTGATGCCACTGACTATGTCATGAGTGATGTAATATGTGACATCATGAGCAGTGGATTGCGGGCACGCAAGTTTTATTTTTCGTGCATCTAATCACCATTAACCACCACCAATGTGGTGGTGGTTAATGGTGATTAGATGCACGAAAAATAAATCCTGAAAGCTTACGACTTCCTTGGAGTGCAGTGTTTTCCTTGTTGAGGAAGTTGGTGGAAAATAAAAAAACAAATATATATATATATATATATATATATATATATATATATATATTCAGTGAAAAAACCAAAGGTTTCACACATGTTATAGTTAGCTGGACATTTCACTCGTAAAAAACCAATGAAATTCCCCCGTTATAGTTAGTTCAGCTAACTATAACTCGCGCGCCAGCAATGCACTGCTGATGACGTCACATATTACATCACTCATGACATGGTCAGTGACATCACTCATGACATCACTGATGACATCTCAAATGACATCACTGATGACATCACTGATGACATCATCCAGTGAATGTGTGTTTTTCTGAAAATTAAATATGTTTTATATATGTATATCTCAAGGTCAATGGAAGAATAAATGGGTATATAAGTGTCTAAATGGATGCTTTGTTTTTGAAAAATTTATTGTGTTACTGACTGATTAAGTGTATCATAGTGAATACATGGCTTACTGAGTAATGTTTAAATATGAAAATATCTGTATCAGTCTCTCACTTTGTGTATAAGTGGCTGCATGGGTTGGTGAGTAGCTTCATGGGTGTCTATATAGGTTATTAGTTGTTTTTTTGAGTATCAGTCTGAGTGTCTGTATGGTTCGGTGGGGGTATTATGTAGTGCATAGGTGCATGAATGAGTGATTCACTCTTTGTATGTGTTGAAGACAGCATGTGTGCAGGACTGTATGGGTGGATGAGTATGTGAATGGTTGTGTTAGTGAGTGAATGACTGTCTCAATAGTGTCTTTATGAGTAACTACATATGTTTTAAACTAGTATATGTGACTATTGGTGTATATAAGTGAGTATATGTGAGAGTGAGAGATTGAAAGAGTTCCTGTATGAATAAGTATGTGTTTCTATAAGTGATTGTTTATAAGACTAAGTATGTGTAAGTTTCCGTAGAAGTAAGTGTGGTGGTGTGTGTATAACTGTATAAGCTAATAAATGTATGTTTGTTTCTTTATTAGCATGAGTGAGTATGTGTGAGTAACTCTATGGATGAGTGGCATTGTGTAACAGGATGTATAGGTGTATGAGTACATATGATGAGTGAGTGCATGTATGAGTGACTGTATAGGACTGTTGGTGAATGAGTGGATGTGTATGTGGTTCTTAGAATTACTTAAGAGGTTCTTGTAACTGGTATTGGTATGTCCATTGTTTTGAAAATTTCAGTCTCTATTTTTGAATGTGTGTATCAAAGGTTATATTAGGGGAAGAGGAGGTCTGCCACTCTATCACAAGGATGATGTCATCAGTGATGTCATCAGTGATGTCATTTGAGATGTCATCAGTGATGTCATGAGTGATGTCAGTGACCATGTCATGAGTGATGTAATATGTGACGTCATCAGCAGTGCATTGCGGGCGCGCGAGTTATAGTTAGCTGAACTAACTATAACGGGGGAATTTCATTGGTTTTTTACGAGTGAAATGTCCAGCTAACTATAACATGTGTGAAACCTTTGGTTTTTTCACTGAATTTGCAAGGTTTTTTAAATGCTAATTCCTAACTATAACATGTGTGAAACCTATGGTTTTTTCAGTGAATTTGCAAGGTTTTTTAAATGCTAATTTCTAACTATAACGTGTGTGAAACCCATGGTTTTTTCAGTGAATTTGTATGGTTTTTTAAATGCTAATTCTTAGCTATAACATATGTGATTCCCATATTTTTTTTTTTTTTTTTTTTTTTTTATAAATTCTTATATTAAATGTGTTTTTTTTTAAAAAAACAAGTTTTTTTAAAACTTTTTATTCTCTTAAAACACTATGTTTTTTTTCTTTAAAATCTGCAATATTGCAAGATTTTTTTTTTTTTTTACCAAACAGGTAAGATATATTAGTATAACTTTGAAAATATATATTTTTTTTTTTTTTTTTTTTTTTTTTTAGTGCGCGTACGGTAAGCTTACGGTAAGCGTACGGTTTACGCAATGTCCGTAATTTATCCACGCTGTTTGCGTATAGTTACGCAATTTGCGTAGCCGCGCGTACTGCGCGTGGGGCGCGTATGCGTGTACGCTACACGCGCACGTTACGCGGAAGTGTTGGGGAGTGACTGATATGCGCATGCGCGCGAGCGCGTGTCTTTTTTACGCGCATGCGTACTTTTGCCGTAAGCGCACCGTAAGCGCACCGTAAGCGTACGGTTGATCATGTGATCATGAAACACAACTTTTGATTGGTTGAAACTACTTTCAGTTCTAGAACTCTCCTACACCACACCCATTCCCCTCATTTCTGCTTGTGATCCCTTAGGAGAAGGAGCTGGGTTGTCTTTGTGATACGATGGCAGAACAGCAGAGCCCTTCTGAGAGTGAGGCTAGCAGCACTACCTTGAGGCAGAGAGCGAGGAAACAAAAGACCTCTTTCATATGGGAGTATTTTACTTTTCCAGAGGGCCAGCAAAAGGTAAATGCACCCTTAGTGACTTGTAAGCTGTGTGGCCGTGTACTTTCAAGAGGGAATCCCGACAGGAAGTATTCCTTCGGGAATCACACCACGATGAGACACCTTAAGGATGTACACAGAAGGACACATGCTCGACTTACTGAAGGTAACCATTCAGTAAATCAACCAAGCACATCCACAGCAGCTCAGCCTGGACCATCATCTGCAGTGCCGAGTCCTTCTTCTGCAGGTCAGGTGAGCCCTTCATCTGTGGGGGGAGCATCTCCTTTTTCTTCTCCTCAGGAAATTAACCCTCGGTTTCTGAGGGTTGAAATACGGTGCGCCACTTGTCATGATCTAATTTGTTATAGGGAGACCAGTATTTCCCTAGTGAACAATAAAATAGATCAGCACACTTGTCGTACCGTCTAATATTCCCATTCTTTCTTTCCTCTGTCCCTGCATGAACACAACAGCTCTTTTAAGAGCCAACCTTACCTTTCATCTATTTTTTATATATGTTTTTAAAACTTTTTTTTGATTTTTTTTTTACCGTACGCGTACGGTACGCGTAATTATTTTTTTTTAAAAAAAAAACACTAAAAATCAATTATCACATTACAAGGTCCTTGAGAGACTACAAAGAAAAACTGAAAATGTGATTGTGGAGAAGTGGAAAAAAGGGACCATGGTATTTTTGACTTACCATACCCACTCAAAAAAATATTTATTCATTTAAATTTTTTTTTAATTGCTTTAAAAATGGTTCTAGTTTTCGAAAATTATCTATCTCAATCTGAAAAAAAAGAAAAAAGTATTAATATTTAATAAAACATTTTATAATACAGTACACATATTTACATATTTTTCAAAAAAAAAATTTGCCTTTTTTTTGCTGTTTTCAAAACGAAATTTCTTTGCCAATTTGAAAGCACACTTACTACTCTTTTTTTTGGCAAGTGATAAACACTTTTACAGACTGACACATTATGAATCCACTTTTCGGATTCTTAAAAAAGCACATGTCCAAACTGCTTTTTCAGACCAGCATCATGTGTAACCTGGTTGACTGCCTACACTCCAGCAAGGGCAACCAGCCTTAGTGATGCTGAATGTATTTGCATTACTGACTGAAACCTCAAACCCCACTCGCTTGTGAATACTGTGCATGATTCCACAGGGTAAGCAGCTGGGTGTGTGCTAAGAGTCTGCTTCTGCACCAAAAAATGGCTCCCCCTTTCCATCTAATGCAACTGTGAAATCACCAGAGCAATACGCAATAAATCTCTGCCTGTAATTCCTATATGCACACAGAGTCATGTTTTCACATTAGTCACAAAACGAAATTTCTTTGCCAATTTGAAAGCACACTTACTACTCTTTTTTTTGGCAAGTGATAAACACTTTTACAGACTGACACATTATGAATCCACTTTTCAGATTCTTAAAAAAGCACATGTCCAAACTGCTTTTTCAGACCAGCACCATGTGTAACCTGGTTGACTGCCTACACTCCAGCAAGGGCAACCAGCCTTAGTGATGCTGAATGTATTTGCATTACTGACTGAAACCTCAAACCCCACTCGCTTGTGAATACTGTGCATGATTCCACAGGGTAAGCAGCTAGGTGTGTGCTAAGAGTCTGCTTCTCCACCAAAAAATGGCTCCCCCTTTCCATCAAATGCAACTGTGAAATCACCAGAGCAATACACAATAAATCTCTGCCTGTAATTCCTATATGCACACAGAGTCATGTTTTCACATTAGTCACAAAACGAAATTTCTTTGCCATTTTGAAAGCACACTTACTACTCTTTTTTTTGGCAAGTGATAAACACTTTTACAGACTAACACATTATGAATCCACTTTTCATATTCTTAAAAAAGCACATGTCCAAACTGCTTTTTCAGACCAGCACCATGTGTAACCTGGTTGACTGCCTACACTCCAGCAAGGGCAACCAGCCTTAGTGATGCTGAATGTATTTGCATTACTGACTGAAACCTCAAACCCCACTCGCTTGTGAATAATGTGCATGATTCCACAGGGTAAGCAGCTGGGTGTGTGCTAAGAGTCTGCTTCTGCACCAAAAAATGGCTCCCCCTTTCCATCTAATGCAACTGTGAAATCACCAGAGCAATACGAAATAAATCTCTGCCTGTAATTCCTATATGCACACAGAGTCATGTTTTCACATTAGTCACAAAACGAAATTTCTTTGCCAATTTGAAAGCACACTTACTACTCTTTTTTTTGGCAAGTGATAAACACTTTTACAGACTGACACATTATGAATCCACTTTTCAGATTCTTTAAAAAGCACATGTCCAAACTGCTTTTTCAGACCAGCACCATGTGTAACCTGGTTGACTGCCTACACTCCAGCAAGGGCAACCAGCCTTAGTGATGCTGAATGTATTTGCATTACTGACTGAAACCTCAAACCCTTAAAGTATTCTTTATTTTTACCAGTACACCTTAATTTATGGTGAAAACATAGTCCATATTATTTTACATGTTCTTCACATTTAAATTTCTCCCAAAACAGAAAATAATAAACACAACTTCAACAAAAGGAATCCCATTTCTATTATTCATTTCTTAATTTACCATATACATCCCCTCTCAAACTCTAAACTCACCTTTAAAATTAGTTAGTTGTGAAAGAAATGTGGCACTCAAACAGCAGATTATCAGAGCCAGGATCTCTGTTCTTTACACCTCTCTCCTCTCAGCAGAACCAGATAATGGCAAACTTTCCCTCTCTTTTTCCACACATATACATGTTAGTTTCAAATCTCAGTGCTTCCCCCTTTTTTTCAAATGTAATCACACATTTCTATTGGTTGAAAACCAACCCTTTTCCAAAAGTACCCTTCCCCCAACTTGACTTCTGCCTAGTACCCTTCCCCCAACTTGACTTCTGCCTGCTACCATAGCAACAGCTCATGGAACACTGCTGTGTGGAGTTAGGTCAGAAGTTCACCAAACAATGTTTCAATTCCACAGAGCAAGAGTGCTTGACTTTTCAAACCTAACAGCAAATCCATAGTACTGTTCTTTGGTAATACATTTTTCTGT
The DNA here is from genome assembly GCF_964204655.1 of Triturus cristatus. Taxonomy (NCBI): domain Eukaryota; kingdom Metazoa; phylum Chordata; class Amphibia; order Caudata; family Salamandridae; genus Triturus; species Triturus cristatus. Next base: position 609,728,243 of record NC_140594.1, read on the forward strand.
ACCAATACAAAACATGCTTCTATTAATTTACACATACAGCCTAGTTTTTATTCTAGAATGGTATGAAACAGCCAATCAGTTCTTTTTTTTATGAAAAAAATATGTATGCCTCCATTTCCAAACTGTCTTTCTTTTCATATTGCCATTCTACTGAAAGACACCTCCTGAGTGCATCCAGTTCTCCTTTGAAGATGTTCACAGTGTGGATTGTAGGGCACAGCTATGTCTTCTGGAGTGAAAAGTATGCAGAGAAAACAGATATGGTGAGAGACCTTGCTTTGCCAAATGTAGACATTAAATGGATTGGTCAGAGAGGGTTAAAGTGGCACCAATTGATGCCATTGGTGAAATCCTTCATGCACATCCAACACCCTGACCTCATAATAGTGCACTGTGGTGGCAATGACCTAGGCACTTTGACTGGGGTAGGTCTGGAAATGCTTATGAAGGACACCTTTGCACAACTGTTTTCACTTTTCCCTAAAACTGCCTTTGTGTTTTCTAACATATGCCAAAGGCAAAAATGGAACTGGTCCAATCATTTCTGTCCGCAGATTGACAAAGCAAGAAAGCACGTCAACAAATCTGTTTCTGCTTTCCTCCGTGACTAGGGTATGGGTTCCATTTACCACAACAACTTGCGTTACGACATGCAAGACATTTATAGAGGAGATGGTGTGCACTTCAATGATGAAGGGAACAGAGTCTTCCTCTTGAACCTTAGACTCTGCATCGGTACTTACTTGTAGGTACCACTAAAAAATCATTTCATAAACACAACGGCTCTTTTTAGAGCCCCCTAATATCTAAACACTTAAATCTGAATTTCATTTCTTTTTTTATTTTTTTTTTCTACCGTACGCTTACGGTAAGCTTACCGTACGCGTACCCCGCGATTTTTTTTAAAATCAATAAATGTTGTCTTTGTACTTTTCTGTCCTTCTTTGACCCCCTTACAAATGTAAGGGGGTCTGTAACTCTCCTCCTTGCCCCCTTTTCAAGATAGCACTCTTTTTTTTTTCTGAGTGAAACACACGAAATGGCGGCCGCCGCTTCCTGGTTTCGACCGATTTGAATGTTTACTAAGATCTAAGAGCCAATCAGAATCGCGCTCGCGCACGCCACCGTACGCGTACGGTAAGCGTACCGTAAGCGCACCGTAAGCTGGCTCAGATATATATATTGATTTAAAGGATATTTTCTCAGAATCTACTGAACAGATTTACACCAAACCTACAAAAGGCACTTCCTTGAACTGAGGACTACCTCTCTGCCAAATTTCAAGTAATTCTGTTCAGCCGTTCGGGCTGTAGCTGTGTCTAAAGGTCCTATGGAAAAATGCATGGGAAAAACGCGTTTTGGGACCCCCCTTTTATCTCAGCCCCCCCTTGACAAATCCCCCCGAGACTTTCAGGGTAGGAGCGGAGCGTAGCGCCCCACCTATTTTGAAAAATTCGCGAGGATTCGTCAGCCGGCGCAAAAGTTATTCCAAATAGAATGTTGCGGATTTCCTATGGAAACGTGGTCCTAACTATAACTACCTACTGGCGACCGCCAGTAGGTAATATATATATATATATATATATATATAAATATATATATATATATATATATATATATATATATATATATATATATATATATATATATATATATATGTGCAAACAAAATGCTCACTTTTTGGTAAAAAGCAGGCGGAACACAGCTCCGGGTTTCAAGTGGATTTAATGAGCAGTTTCGAGCGCAGTCGAACTCACAGGTCCGTGAAACGCTAGGGCAGACGCGTTTCTGGCCAGAACAGCCTTCATCAGTGCCAGTCTCACAGGTAAGTTGATTCACCTGGGGTCCCAATTTGTAGTCTCTCAGCCCCTCCTCCTATTAGAGGTATGCACCTCCTCGCGCTACATCTCCCAGCAAACTGCATGATGGGTCGTGTACTTCATCGAGGAAATCCATACAGTGGTGAATTACATCCAAAACACCAAGTGGTGTCCCACAAAGTGGCAATGAGTCACACTTCTCCGCAATTTCCCAGGGATACGATGTTCCGGCTCTTACCACTATTGATCCCCTTATCAGGCAGTCCAATACCGCCTCCTCTCTCCCCATGCTGAAGCTGACTGCACCGTGGCAATTACTCCGCTCGGGGGGGGCTCCGTGTTGCATTTTGCGTGCACTACCAGGTTTTGCTGACTTCACACGGTGCTCCAGATCGAGAGGGCGTGCTCCCTGCCGGTGTCAACAATACCGGCCTAACATGCAAACCAAATGCTCACTTTTTGGTAAAAAGCAGGCGGAACACAGCTCCGGGTTTCAAGTGGATTCAATGAGCAGTTTCGAGCGCGGTCGAACTCACAGATCCGTGAAACGCTAGGGCAGACGCGTTTCTGGCCGGAACAGCCTTCATCAGTGCCAGTCTCACAGGTAAGTTGATTCACCTGGGGTCCCAATTTGTAGTCTCTCAGCCCCTCCTCCTATTAGAGGTATGCACCTCCTCGCGCTGCATCTCCCAGCAAACTGCATGATGGGTCGTGTAGTTCATCGAGGAAATCCATACAGTGATGAATTACATCCAAAACACCAAGTGGTGTCCCACAACGTGGCAATGATTCACACTCCTCCACAATTTCCCAGGGATACGATGTTCCGGCTCTTACCACTATTGATCCCCTTCTCCGGCAGTACAATACCGCCTCCTCTCTTCTCATGCTGAAGCTGACTGCACGGTGGCAATTGCTCCGCTCAGGGGGGCTCCGTGTTGCATTTTGCGATATAAAATATATATATATATCTATTCTATGCGCAAAGCATCCAAAAATTGAAGATGCCACACATGGCGTGTCTCAGCTTGTTTATTGGCAAGGCAGCAATCGAAACCTCTGTTGCAGACACATTTCATCTGCTATGGACTCCTTACGTGTTTCGGGCGTCCTGTTTCCCTTGGTCTCAGGAATGGCTTCCGAGGAATTGCAGCGGCAAAAAGTGATTGCTTGCGTAATGTTGCTTTTAAGTCCCGCCCATGGGTGTGGCAGCTCGATGCATTGTGGTAATTGCAGTCTATAGTTAATAACGTCCTGCAGTGGGAAATGCTGCTCAATTTCCTTCATATATTAAAAAAGTCCCGATTGGGTTCTCTGTGTCTGCTCCCAAGGGTTTTGTCCTGCTGCATTTCACCCTGCCAATACACACGACATTCATTCAGCGCCGTACTAGTGACTGCGCCGGACCCGCAGATCAGCAGGGGGGCGTCTTCGCGACCTGGATGGGCCGCCATATATTCCATTCGCAAAGCACCCAAAAATTGAAGATGCCACACATGGTGTGTCTCAGCTTGTTTCCTGGCAAGGCAGCATACGAAACCTCTGTTGCAGACAGATTAATGCTGGCTCTGACACGCCCTCAATTAAAATAGTCACTGCCCTCCAATTGGACTGCTCAAATGAGCACACTTACAATTGTGGGACATGTAGTGAGGATCAGTCAGATTCTACCCGCCAATGGGTGCCACAATGACAGCTGTTACAAGAGCATTAATCTATCAAGCCTCTGAGGAAAGTGCGATCTGCACTGAAACGTGTCAGGCAAAATTGACATGATTGCTGTAATTTCACATCGGCATGCACCTTTAGTTCTTACCAATTAAAAGGCTTGCTAGCTTCCAGATGTCGAGTGCGTCTTTGTCCTAGGTGGCAAACTTGGAGCTTTCATTTTTCACGCAGCAGCCACGCCGCGAAAGATGTACCACCACACGAATTTTGTGGGCCACAGAGTTTTGTATCTAACGGAGCTTCAGAGTGAGGCATTTGGGTAAGGATTTACGAACTTTCCTGCATGCTGAGGCCCATGGAGGGCTTTAAACGGGTGAGTGACTGGGTGTGTTAGTGACTGTATTGGTTAGTGACTGGGTGACACTGTATGGGTGAGTGAGTGGGTGTATGCGTGGCTGTATGCATAAGTGAGTTGCTGTGTCAGTGATTGTATGGGTGAATAACTGTGTGAGTAGCTGTATGGATTACTGAGTTGCTGTGTGAGCAGCTGTATTGGTAACTAAGTGGGTGTGTGAGTGGCTGTAGGGATGAGAGAACAGGTGTGTGAGTGGTTGCATGGGTGAGTGAGTAGGTGTGTGATTTATTTATTTATTTATTTGGCTTATTGAGCGCGACAGCTACCCAAAAAGGGTTTCCCGGCGCTAGAAGATACTGCACCATAAGGCAAGAGAAAGTCTAGGAAAGAGACCAGAGCAGGTTACTGGTTGAAAAGCCAGGTCTTAATGGCTTTGCGGAAATGAGTGTAACGAGATTCCAAACGGAGAGGTTGCGGGAGGGAGTTCCAGAGCTGGGGGCCAAGAAGGGAGAAGGATCTTCCTCCCATCCTCGCTCAGCGTGTTTTGGGGACACTGAAAAGGCCTTGAGTGGAGGACCTCAGGCATCGAGCAGGCGTGTAAGTGTGCACAAGAGTTTGGAGGTATCCGGGGGCATTGCCCCATTTTATTCTATGCATGAGGCTAAGAGTTTTGAATTTGACCCTATTTTCGATTCTTAACCAGTGGAGCGCTTTAAGGTGACCGGACATGCGTTCCCTCCTATTGCATTTGCATAGCAGTCTGGCTGCAGCGTTTTGTACCAGTTGGAGGCGTCGCATGACTGCCTGTGATGCTCCTAAATAGAGGACATTACCGTAATCTAAACGGGAGGTGATTAGTGCATTGACCACAGTCTTTTGTGTATCGTCCGGGAGCATCCAAATGATTTTTCTAAGCCATCTCAGAATTGTAAAACAGGTAGCTGTGAGGTTGTTGAACTGGGGCTCCATAGTTAGGCCATTATCAATGGTAATGCCAAGATTACGGACTTGTTGCGACGGGGTTGGTAAGGGGCCCATTTCAGATGGCCAGTGTCTAGAATTCCAGAGGTTTTGGTTAGGACCCACTATTAAGACCTCTGTTTTGCTGCCGTTAAGTTTAAGCATATTAGTGCTCATCCAGGTGGCGATGTTCCTGAGGCCTGTCTGCAGGAGGGAGGGGTAATCGTTGTCACTATTAGAAAGGGAAAATACGATTTGTGAGTCGTCGGCATATGTGAACATTTTGAGACCAGCTGCTTCAGCGATCTGGGCGAGCGGGGTTACATAGAGGTTGAAAAGCAGGGGGCTTAACACCGAACCTTGTGGCACTCCATAGGGGGAAAGATGCACATTAGATGCCGCACTGCTGGAGGAGATTTGAAATGTCCTGAGAGTCAGGAAAGATGCGATCCAGTCTAGTGCCTTACCTTTAATGCCCATGTTGGAGAGTGAGGCAAGCAGTATGTTGTGAGAGATGGTGTCGAACGCTGCGCTGAGGTTGAGTAGAATCAGTGCAGCTGAGTCCCCTTTATCGACCAGTAGGCGGAGATTTTCCATCACTCCGAGTAGTGTTGTCTCCGTCGAGAAACCGGGGCGGAAACCCGATTGGTAGGGGTGCAGGATGTCGTTAGCCTCCGCAAACCTTGCGAGGTGTTCATGGACATGTTTCTCCAAGATTTTGGAGAAGACGGGCAGGAGGGATATTGGTCGGAAGTTTGCCAGGATTTTTGGATCAGCCGATGGTTTCTTGAGTAGAGGTGAGGCCATGGCATGTTTCCAGGATGACGGGACCTTAGCCGTGGAGAGGGATAAGTTCAATGTTTGACATATCACGGCAAGTAGTGGGGTGTCCAGGAGTCTGAGTATTGAGATCGGGAGGGGGTCGGCGGGCGAACCAGATTTTACTTTCCCTAAGATGTCTCGCAGACCCTGTACATCGATCCCGGGCCACGCTGTAAGTGGCTCATAGGACGAATGAGGTTGAGAGGAGATGTCCTCTCCGTTAGGGCCGGGGACTTGTACCCTTTTAGCATGAACCTGGTGCTGTTTTAATATCTCCTGGTAGATTGTCTCAATCTTCGTTGTGAAATATTTCGCTAGTTCTTCACACTGGAAACTGTTCAGAGGAAGAGGTTTGGCTGATGTATTAGAGCCTACTAACTCTTTTACAAGGTTAAAAAGAGTCTTAGATTTGTTTGTAGCTTCAGAGATAGATTTGGCTACATAGTTGGCTCTTGCCGTGTTACAGGCTTTATGATAAAGCTTGAGCTCGTTTCTATAGTTCGAGCTGGCAACCGGGGAGTAATCTTTCCTCCAAAGGCGTTCTAGGCATTTGCATTTGGATTTTGTAGCCTTCAGTTGCTCATTATACCATAAGGCAGGGGAGTTATGAGGGGTGGATTTTTTGTGAGCTTGGGGCAGGCAAATGTCTAGAGCACCTAGGAGCCATTTGTTAATTTTGGTGGCTACGATCTCTATGTCTTCGGTGTCAAATATTTCATCCAGAGGTGCAGCGATTAGGACGGACGCGAATTGGTTTATGTCCAGTTTTTTCCAATTTCTTGTGAAGGACTTGCTTGTCCTGCTCGGAAGGCTAGAAGTTGTATGATCATCCACGTTGAATTTTATTAGGAAGTGGTCTGACCAATCTAGGGGCAGAGCAGGCTGGCAGTGTAGAAGGGGAAGGCTGGAAAAAATAGGGTCCAGGAGGTGATTAGCTGTATGTGTGAGTGAGTAGCTGCATCAGTGATTGTATGGCTAAATGAGTGGGTGTACGAGTGGCTGCATGGGTTAGTGAGTGGCTGTGTCAGTGACTGTATGGGTAAGTGAGTGGGTCTATTAGTGACTGCATGTGTGACTGAGTGACTGTGTCGATGATGGTTTCAGAAAGTAACTGGCTGTGTCAGTAGGTATATTGTAGGTAGGTATATTGCTCACTTTTTGGTAAAAAGCAGGCGGAACACAGCTCCGGGTTTCAAGTGGATTCAATGAGCAGTTTCGAGCGCGGTCGAACTCACAGATCCGTGAAACGCTAGGGCAGACGCGTTTCTGGCCGGAACAGCCTTCATCAGTGCCAGTCTCACAGGTAAGTTGATTCACCTGGGGTCCCAATTTGTAGTCTCTCAGCCCCTCCTCCTATTAGAGGTATGCACCTCCTCGCGCTGCATCTCCCAGCAAACTGCATGATGGGTCGTGTAGTTCATCGAGGAAATCCATACAGTGATGAATTACATCCAAAACACCAAGTGGTGTCCCACAACGTGGCAATGAGTCACACTCCTCCGCAATTTCCCAGGGATACGATGTTCCGGCTCTTACCACTATTGATCCCCTTCTCCGGCAGTACAATACCGCCTCCTCTCTTCTCATGCTGAAGCTGACTGCACGGTGGCAATTGTTCCGCTCAGGGGGGCTCCGTGTTGCATTTTGCGATATAAAATATATATATATATCTATTCTATGCGCAAAGCATCCAAAAATTGAAGATGCCACACATGGCGTGTCTCAGCTTGTTTATTGGCAAGGCAGCAATCGAAACCTCTGTTGCAGACACATTTCATCTGCTATGGACTCCTTACGCGTTTCGGGCGTCCTGTTTCCCTTGGTCTCAGGAATGGCTTCCGAGGAATTGCAGCGGCAAAAAGTGATTGCTTGCGTAATGTTGCTTTTAAGTCCCGCCCATGGGTGTGGCAGCTCGATGCATTGTGGTAATTGCAGTCTATAGTTAATAACGTCCTGCAGTGGGAACCGCTGCTCAATTTCCTTCATATATTAAAAAAGTCCCGATTGGGTTCTCTGTGTCTGCACCCAAGGGTTTTGTCCTGCTGCATTTCACCCTGCCAATACACACGACATTAATTCAGCGCCGTACTAGTGACTCCGCCGGACCCGCAGATCAGCAGGGGGGCGTCTTCGCGACCTGGATGGGCCGCCATATATTCCATTCGCAAAGCACCCAAAAATTGAAGATGCCACACATGGCGTGTCTCAGCTTGTTTCCTGGCAAGGCAGCATACGAAACCTCTGTTGCAGACAGATTAATGCTGGCTCTGACACGCCCTCAATTAAAATAGTCACTGCCCTCCAATTGGACTGCTCAAATGAGCACACTTACAATTGTGGGACATGTAGTGAGGATCAGTCAGATTCTACCCGCCAATGGGTGCCACAATGACAGCTGTTACAAGAGCATTAATCTATCGAGCCTCTGAGGAAAGTGCGATCTGCACTGAAACGTGTCAGGCAAAATTGACATGATTGCTGTAATTTCACATCGGCATGCACCTTTAGTTCTTACCAATTAAAAGGCTTGCTAGCTTCCAGATGTCGAGTGCGTCTTTGTCCTAGGTGGCAAACTTGGAGCTTTCATTTTTCACGCGGCAGCCACGCCGCGAAAGATGTACCACCACACGAATTTTGTGGGCCACAGAGTTTTGTATCTAACGGAGCTTCAGAGTGAGGCATTTGGGTAAGGATTTACAAACTTTCCTGCATGCTGAGGCCCATGGAGGGCTTTAAACGGGTGAGTGACTGGGTGTGTTAGTGACTGTATTGGTTAGTGACTGGGTGACACTGTATGGGTGAGTGAGTGGGTGTATGCGTGGCTGTATGCATAAGTGAGTTGCTGTGTCAGTGATTGTATGGGTGAATAACTGTGTGAGTAGCTGTATGGATTACTGAGTTGCTGTGTGAGCAGCTGTATTGGTAACTAAGTGGGTGTGTGAGTGGCTGTATGGATGAGAGAACAGGTGTGTGAGTGGTTGCATGGGTGAGTGAGTAGGTGTGTGATTTATTTATTTATTTATTTGGCTTATTGAGCGCGACAGCTACCCAAAAAGGGTTTCCCGGCGCTAGAAGATACTGCACCATAAGGCAAGAGAAAGTCTAGGAAAGAGACCGGAGCAGGTTACTGGTTGAAAAGCCAGGTCTTAATGGCTTTGCGGAAATGAGTGTAACGAGATTCCAAACGGAGAGGTTGCGGGAGGGAGTTCCTGAGCTTGGGGCCTAGAAGGGAGAAGGATCTTCCTCCCATCCTCGCTCAGCGTGTTTTGGGGACACTGAAAAGGCCTTGAGTGGAGGACCTCAGGCATCGAGCAGGCGTGTAAGTGTGCACAAGAGTTTGGAGGTATCCGGGGGCATTGCCCCATTTTATTCTATGCATGAGGCTAAGAGTTTTGAATTTGACCCTATTTTCGATGCTTAACCAGTGGAGCGCTTTAAGGTGACCGGACATGCGTTCCCTCCTATTGCATTTGCATAGCAGTCTGGCTGCAGCGTTTTGTACCAGTTGGAGGCGTCGCATGACTGCCTGTGATGCTCCTAAATAGAGGACATTACCGTAATCTAAACGGGAGGTGATTAGTGCATTGACCACAGTTTTTTGTGTATCGTCCGGGAGCATCCAAATGATTTTTCTAAGCCATCTCAGAATTGTAAAACAGGTAGCTGTGAGGTTGTTGACCTGGGGCTCCATAGTTAGGCCATTATCAATGGTAATGCCAAGATTACGGACTTGTTGCGACGGGGTTGGTAAGGGGCCCATTTCAGATGGCCAGTGTCTAGAATTCCAGAGGTTTTGGTTAGGACCCACTATTAAGACCTCTGTTTTGCTGCCGTTAAGTTTAAGCATATTAGTGCTCATCCAGGTGGCGATGTTCCTGAGGCCTGTCTGCAGGAGGGAGGGGTAATCGTTGTCACTATTAGAAAGGGAAAATACGATTTGTGAGTCGTCGGCGTATGTGAACATTTTGAGACCAGCTGCTTCAGCGATCTGGGCGAGCGGGGTTACATAGAGGTTGAAAAGCAGGGGGCTTAACACCGAACCTTGTGGCACTCCATAGGGGGAAAGATGCGCATTAGATGCCGCACTGCTGGAGGAGATTTGAAATGTCCTGAGAGTCAGGAAAGATGTGATCCAGTCTAGTGCCTTACCTTTAATGCCCATGTTGGAGAGTGAGGCAAGCAGTATGTTGTGAGAGATGGTGTCGAACGCTGCGCTGAGGTTGAGTAGAATCAGCGCAGCTGAGTCCCCTTTATCGACCAGTAGGCGGAGATTTTCCATCACTCCGAGTAGTGTTGTCTCCGTCGAGAAACCGGGGCGGAAACCCGATTGGTAGGGGTGCAGGATGTCGTTAGCCTCCGCAAACCTTGCGAGGTGTTCATGGACATGTTTCTCCAAGATTTTGGAGAAGACGGGCAGGAGGGATATTGGTCGGAAGTTTGCCAGGATTTTTGGATCAGCCGATGGTTTCTTGAGTAGAGGTGAGACCATGGCATGTTTCCAGGATGACGGGACCTTAGCCGTGGAGAGGGATAAGTTCAATGTTTGACATATCACGGCAAGTAGTGGGGTGTCCAGGAGTCTGAGTATTGAGATCGGGAGGGGGTCGGCGGGCGAACCAGATTTTACTTTCCCTAAGATGTCTCGCAGACCCTGTACATCGATCCCGGGCCACGCTGTAAGTGGCTCATAGGACGAATGAGGTTGAGAGGAGATGTCCTCTCCGTTAGGGCCGGGGACTTGTACCCTTTTAGCATGAACCTGGTGCTGTTTTAATATCTCCTGGTAGATTGTCTCAATCTTCGTTGTGAAATATTTCGCTAGTTCTTCACACTGGAAACTGTTCAGAGGAAGAGGTTTGGCTGATGTATTAGAGCCTACTAACTCTTTTACAAGGTTAAAAAGAGTCTTAGATTTGTTTGTAGCTTCAGAGATAGATTTGGCTACATAGTTGGCTCTTGCCGTGTTACAGGCTTTATGATAAAGCTTGAGCTCGTTTCTATAGTTCGAGCTGGCAACCGGGGAGTAATCTTTCCTCCAAAGGCGTTCTAGGCATTTGCATTTGGATTTTGTAGCCTTCAGTTGCTCATTATACCATAAGGCAGGGGAGTTATGAGGGGTGGATTTTTTGTGAGCTTGGGGCAGGCAAATGTCTAGAGCACCTAGGAGCCATTTGTTAATTTTGGTGGCTACGATCTCTATGTCGTCGGTGTCAAATATTTCATCCAGAGGGGCAGCGATTAGGACGGACGCGAATTGGTTTATGTCCAGTTTTTTCCAATTTCTTGTGAAGGACTTGCTTGTCCTGCTCGGAAGGCTAGAAGTTGTATGATCATCCACGTTGAATTTTATTAGGAAGTGGTCTGACCAATCTAGGGGCAGAGCAGGCTGGCAGTGTAGAAGGGGAAGGCTGGAAAAAATAGGGTCCAGGAGGTGATTAGCTGTATGTGTGAGTGAGTAGCTGCATCAGTGATTGTATGGCTAAATGAGTGGGTGTACGAGTGGCTGCATGGGTTAGTGAGTGGCTGTGTCAGTGACTGTATGGGTAAGTGAGAGGGTCTATTAGTGACTGCATGTGTGACTGAGTGACTGTGTCGATGATGGTTTCAGAAAGTAACTGGCTGTGTCAGTAGGTATATTGGAGAGTGAGTGGATGTGTGAGTAGCTGTATGAGTGAGTGACTGGGTGTGTTACTAGCTGTAGAGGTGAGTGACAGTATGGGTGAGTGAGTGGTTGTGTGGATGTGTGAGTGGTTGTATAGTTCTGTGAGTGGATGTGTGAGTGGTTGTATGGTTGCATAAATGGGTAGTGTGCCTGTTTTTGTGTGTGTGTGGGTGTGTGAGTGGTTTCATGGATGATGTCATCAGTATTGTCATCACTTATATCATTTGAGATGTCATCAGTGATGTCATTGACTATATCATGAGTGGTATAATATGTTAGGTCATTAGCAGTGTATTGAGGGGGCTTTTATGTCCATGTCCCCCCGTGACTTCGCTAAGTGCATGCAAGTCCCACAATGCATCGAGAAACTTTCTGTGTTGTAGCATCCATTCCATTATTGCTTAATAGCGTTACTTTAGAACCACAAAGTCTTTCAATTTTCATCTTGCTTCAATGCAAAAATAAAGTGTTACGTGCAGTTTAAAATTAATTATAGGCAGCGTTTATTCACTGACCTCATTTTCTGTCCAGCTGCCACATTCCAAATCTTTTCATGTAAACGTCCATAAGTTCGGAAATGCCAGATATGTGTATATATATATCACACAGACGACCACTTGCTAAAGTAATCTGAGGACACAGCGGGGATTTCTTCGGGAGTCCTTTTAATAACAAGTTGCGGCATAGTGCATTTCGGCTAGATTGCCTTCGTCAGATGCCCATTACATCAGGGTTCTGACTGGTCCCTCTTTTGTACTGCTGCCATATATATATACACATATATATACAGATAGAGAAAGAGAGAGAGAGAGAGAGAGAGAGAGGGAGACCTTAGGGGGCATCAGTTATTGTTACTAAAGATAACCATAGCTGGTGAATTTATATATATATATATATATATATATATATATATATATATATATATATATATATATATATATATATATATATATTATCTACTGGCGGTTGCCAGTAGATAGTTATAGTTAGGACTGTGTTTCCATAGGAAATCCGCAACATTCTATTTGGAATAACTTTGGCGCCGGTCGACGAATCCTCGCGAAATTTTCAAAACTAATGGGGCGCTACGCTCCGCTCTTACCCTGAAAGTCTCGGGGGGATTCGTCAAGCGGGGGCTGAGAAAAAAGGGGGGTCCCAAAACGCATTTTCCCCATGCATTTTTCCATAGGACCTTTAGACACAGCTACAGCCCGAACGGCTGAACAGAATTACTTGAAATTTGGCAGAGAGGTAGTCCTCAGGCCAAGGATGTGCCTTTTGTAGGTCTGGTGTAAATCTGTTCAGTAGGTCCTGAGAAAATAGCATTTAAATCAATATATATATCTGTACGCGCGCTCCGTGCGCTTACCGTAAGCTTACCGTACGCGTACGGTGCCGTGCGCGAGCTCAATTCTGATTGGTGGTTACATGACTGTAAACATTCGAATCGGTCAAAATCAGGAAGTGTCGGCCGCCATTTTCTGTCTCTCGCACTGAGAAACAAAGGTGGGGAACGTGAAACGGGGGCAACGAAGAGAGTTGCAGACCCCCTAGTGTTTGTCAGGGGGTCCAAGAAGGACCCAAAAGTACGAAAAATAAATTTAATAATTTTAAAAAAAAATCGCGGGGTACGCGTACGGCAAGCTTACCGTACGCGCACGGCAAAAAAAATAAAAATAAATAAATAAAGAAGTAACAATCACATTTATTAATTAAATTAAAGGACCCACAAGGGAGAAAAAAACATATGTTACTGCGTAAATAAAGGCGAGGCGCGCACGGCATGGACTGCGCAACGTGGGTGCTCGGTGCGCGAAGCGCACCGAGCGACCACAGCGCACGCCCGGTGCGCGAAGCGCACCGGGCGCGCAGGGTGTGCGCATAGTGAAAAACCAGAAAAAAAAAAAAAAAATACATAACTTAGCATGTAAAAAACCGTACAAACTCACTGAAAAAACCATAGGTTTCACACACGTTATAGTTAGGAATTATCATTTACAAAACCTTGCAAATTCACTTAAAAAACCATAGGTTTCACACATGTTATAGTTAGCTGTACATTTCACTCGTAAAAAACCAATGAAATTCCACGTTATAGTTAGATCAGGTAACTATAACTTGCGCGACCGCAATCCACAATGTGTAATTTCAGATGTCATCATTGATGTCATGAGTGATGTCACTGACCATGTCATGAGTGATGTACTATGTGACGTCATCAGCAGTTTATTGTGGGCGCGCAAGTTATAGTTACCTGATCTAACTATAACGTGGAATTTCATTGGTTTTTTACGAGTGAAATGTACAGCTAACTATAACATGTGTGAAACCTATGGTTTTTTAAGTGAATTTGTAAGGTTTTGTAAATGATAATTCCTAACTATAACGTGTGTGAAACCTATGGTTTTTTCAGTGAATCTATATATATATATATATATATATATATATATATATATATATATATATATATTACCTACTGGCGGTCGCCAGTAGGTAGTTATAGTTAGGACCACGGTTTCCATAGGAAATCCGCAACATTCTATTTTGAATAACTTTGGCGCCGGTCGACGAATCCTCGCGAATTTTTCAAAATAGGTGGGGCGCTACGCTCCGCTCCTTCCCAGAAAGTCTCGGGGGGATTCGTCAAGCGGGGGCTGAGATAAAAGGGGGGTCCCAAAACGCGTTTTTCCCATGCATTTTTCCATAGGACCTTTAGACAGGGCTACAGCCCGAACGGCTGAACAGAATTACTAGAAATTTGGCAGAGAGGTAGTCCTCAGGTCAAGGAAGTGCCTTTTGTATGTTTGGTGTAAATCTGTTCAGTAGATTCTGAGAAAATATCCTTTAAATCAATATATATATCTGAGCCAGCTTACGGTGCGCTTACGGTACGCTTACCGTACGCGTACGGTGGCGTGCGCGAGCACGATTCTGATTGGCTCTTAGATCTTAGTAAACATTCGAATCGGCCGAAACCAGGAAGCGGCGGCCGCCATTTCGTGTGTTTCACTCAGAAAAAAAAGAGTGATAACAAGAAAAGGGGGCAAGGAGGAGAGTTACAGACCCCCTAACATTTGTAAGGGGGTCAAAGAAGGACAGAAAAGTACAAAGAAAACATTTATTGTTTTTAAAAAAAAATCACGGGGTACACGTACGGTAAGCGTACGGTAAAAAAAAAAAAAAAAAAAAAGAAATGAAATGCAGATTTAAGTGTTTAGATATTAGGGGGCTCTAAAAAGAGCCGTTGTGTTTATGAAGTGATTTTTAAGTGGTACCTACAAGTAAGTACCGATGCAGAGTCTAAGGTTCAAGAGGAAGACTCTGTTCCCTTCATCATTGAAGTGCACACCATCTCCTCTATAAATGGCTTGCATGTCGTAACGCAAGTTGTTGTGGTAAATGGAACCCATACCATAGTCACGGAGGAAAGCAGAAACAGATTTGTTGACGTGCTTTCTTGCTTTGTCAATCTGCGGACAGAAATGATTGGACCAGTTCCATTTTTGCCTTTGGCATATGTTAGAAAACACAAAGGCAGTTTTAGGGAAAAGTGAAAACAGTTGTGCAAAGGTGTCCTTCATAAGCATTTCCAGACCTACCCCAGTCAAAGTGCCTAGGTCAATGCCACCACAGTGCACTATTATGAGGTCAGGGTGTTGGTTTTGCATGAAGGATGTCACCAATGGCATCAATTGGTGCCACTTTAACCCTCTCTGACCAATCCATTTAATGTCTACATTTGGCAAAGCAAGGTCTCTCACCATACCTGTTTTCTCTGCAAACTTTTCACTCCAGAAGACATAGCTGTGCCCTACAATCCACACTGTGAACATCTTCAAAGGAGAACTGGATGCACTCAGGAGGTGTAATTCAGTAGAATGGTAAAAAGAAATGAAAGACAGTTTGGAAATGGAGGCATACATATTTTTTTCATAAAATAAAGAACTGATTGGCTGTTTCATACCATTCTAGAATAAAAACTAGGCTGTATGTGTAAATTAATAGAAGCATGTTTTGTATTGGTACAGAAAAATGTGTTACCAAAGAACAGTACTATGGATTTGCTGTTAGGTTTGAAAAGTCAAGCACTCTTGCTCTGTGGAATTGAAACATTGTTTGGCGAACTTCTGACCTAACTCCACACAGCAGTGTTCCATGAGCTGTTGCTATGGTAGCAGGCAGAAGTCAAGTTGGGGGAAGGGTACTAGGCAGAAGTCAAGTTGGGGGAAGGGTACTTTTGGAAAAGGGTTGGTTTTCAACCAATAGAAATGTGTGATTACATTTGAAAAAAAGGGGGAAGCACTGAGATTTGAAATTAACATGTATATATGTGGAAAAAGAGAGGGAAAGTTTGCCATTATCTGGTTCTGCTGAGAGGAGAGAGGTGTAAAGAACAGAGATCCTGGCTCTGATAATTTGCTGTTTGAGTGCCACATTTCTTTCACAACTAACTAATTTTAAAGGTGAGTTTAGAGTTTGAGAGGGGATGTATATGGTAAATTAAGAAATGAATAATAGAAATGCAATTCTTTTTGTTGAAGTTGTGTTTATTATTTTCTGTTTTGGGAGAAATTTAAATGTGAGGAACAAGTAAAATAATATGGACTATGTTTTCACAATAAATTAAGGTGTACTGGTATAAAAAAAAATAGTTTAAGGGTTTGAGGTTGGACTCAGTAATGCAAATACATTCAGCATCACTAAGGCTGGTTGCCCTTGCTGGAGTGTAGGCAGTCACCCAGGTTACAAATGGTGCTGGTCTGAAAAAGCAGTTTGGACATGTGCTTTTTAAAAAATCTGAAAAGTGGATTCATAATGTGTCAGTCTGTAAAAGTGATTATCACTTGCCAAAAAAAAGAGCAGTAAGTGTGCTTTCAAATTGGCAAAGAAATTTCGTTTTGTGACTAATGTGAAAACATGACTCTGTGTGCAAAGAGGAATTATAGGCAGAGATTTATTGCGTATTGCTCTGGTGATTTCACAGTTGCATTAGATGGAAAGGGGGAGCCATTTTTTGGTGCAGAAGCAGACTCTTAGCACACAGCCAGCTGCTTACCATGTGGAATCATGCACAGTATTCACAAGCGAGTGGGGTTTGAGGTTTCAGTCAGTAATGCAAATACATTCAGCATCACTAAGGCTGGTTGCCCTTGCTGGAGTGTAGGCAGTCACCCAGTTTACAAATGGTGCTGGTCTGAAAAAGCAGTTTGGACATGTGCTTTTTAAAAAATCTGAAAAGTGGATTCATAATGTGTCAGTCTGTAAAAGTGTTTATCACTTGCCAAAAAAAAGAGCAGTAAGTGTGCTTTCAAATTGGCAAAGAAATTTCGTTTAAGGGCCTAATGTGAAAACATGACTCTGTGTGCAAATAGGAATTACAGGCAGAGATTTATTGCGTATTGCTCTGGTGATTTCACAGTTGCATTAGATGGAAAGGGGGAGCCATTTTTTGGTGCAGAAGCAGACTCTTAGCACACACCCAGCTGCTTACCATGTGGAATCATGCACAGTATTCACAAGCGAGTGGGGTTTGAGGTTTCAGTCAGTAATGCAAATACATTCAGCATCACTAAGGCTGGTTGCCCTTGCTGGAGTGTAGGCAGTCACCCAGGTTACAAATGGTGCTGGTCTGAAAAAGCAATTTGGACATGTGCTTTTTAAAAAATCTGAAAAGTGGATTCATAATGTGTCAGTCTGTAAAAATGTTTATCACTTGCCAAAAAAAAGAGCAGTAAGTGTGCTTTCAAATTGGCAAAGAAATTTCGTTTTGTGACTAATGTGAAAACATGACTCTGTGTGCAAATAGGAATTACAGGCAGAGATTTATTGCGTATTGCTCTGGTGATTTCACAGTTGCATTAGATGGAAAGGGGGAGCCATTTTTTGGTGCAGAAGCAGACTCTTAGCACACACCCAGCTGCTTACCATGTGGAATCATGCACAGTATTCACAAGCGAGTGGGGTTTGAGGTTTCAGTCAGTAATGCAAATACATTCAGCATCACTAAGGCTGGTTGCCCTTGCTGGAGTGTGGGCAGTTACCCAGGTTACAAATGGTGCTGGTCTGAAAAAGCAGTTTGGATATGTGCTTTTTAAAAAATCTGAAAAGTGGATTCATAATGTGTCAGTCTGTAAAAGTGTTTATCACTTGCCAAAAAAAAGAGCAGTAAGTGTGCTTTCAAATTGGCAAAGAAATTTCGTTTTGTGACTAATGTGAAAACATGACTCTGTGTGCAAATAGGAATTACAGGCAGAGATTTATTGCGTATTGCTCTGGTGATTTCACAGTTGCATTAGATGGAAAGGGGGAGCCATTTTTTGGTGCAGAAGCAGACTCTTAGCACACACCCAGCTGCTTACCATGTGGAATCATGCACAGTATTCACAAGCGAGTGGGGTTTGAGGTTTCAGTCAGTAATGCAAATACATTCAGCATCACTAAGGCTGGTTGCCCTAGCTGGAGTGTAGGCAGTCACCCAGGTTACAAATGGTGCTGGTCTGAAAAAGCAGTTTGGACATGTGCTTTTTAAAAAATCTGAAAAGTGGATTCATAATGTGTCAGTCTGTAAAAGTGTTTATCACTTGCCAAAAAAAAAGAGCAGTAAGTGTGCTTTCAAATTGGCAAAGAAATTTCGTTTTGTGACTAATGTGAAAACATGACTCTGTGTGCAAATAGGAATTACAGGCAGAGATTTATTGCGTATTGCTCTGGTGATTTCACAGTTGCATTAGATGGAAAGGGGGAGCCATTTTTTGGTGCAGAAGCAGACTCTTAGCACACACCCAGCTGCTTACCATGTGGAATCATGCACAGTATTTACAAGCGAGTGGGGTTTGAGGTTTCAGTCAGTAATGCAAACACATTCAGCATCACTAAGGCTGGTTGCCCTTGCTGGAGTGTAGGCAGTCACCCAGGTTACAAATGGTGCTGGTCTGAAAAAGCAGTTTGGACATGTGCTTTTTAAAAAATCTGAAAAGTGGATTCATAATGTGTCAGTCTGTAAAAGTGTTTATCACTTGCCAAAAAAAAGAGCAGTAAGTGTGCTTTCAAATTGGCAAAGAAATTTCGTTTAAGGGCCGAATGTGAAAACATGACTCTGTGTGCAAATAGGAATTACAGGCAGAGATTTATTGCGTATTGCTCTGGTGATTTCACAGTTGCATTAGATGGAAAGGGGGAGCCATTTTTTGGTGCAGAAGCAGACTCTTAGCACACAGCCAGCTGCTTACCATGTGGAATCATGCACAGTATTCACAAGCGAGTGGGGTTTGAGGTTTCAGTCAGTAATGCAAATACATTCAGCATCACTAAGGCTGGTTGCCCTTGCTGGAGTGTAGGCAGTCACCCAGGTTACAAATGGTGCTGGTCTGAAAAAGCAGTTTGGACATGTGCTTTTTAAAAAATCTGAAAAGTGGATTCATAATGTGTCAGTCTGTAAAAGTGATTATCACTTGCCAAAAAAAAGAGCAGTAAGTGTGCTTTCAAATTGGCAAATAAATTTCGTTTTGTGACTAATGTGAAAACATGACTCTGTGTGCAAATAGGAATTACAGGCAGAGATTTATTGCGTATTGCTCTGGTGATTTCACAGTTGCATTAGATGGAAAGGGGGAGCCATGTTTTGGTGCAGAAGCAGACTCTTAGCACACAGCCAGCTGCTTACCATGTGGAATCATGCACAGTATTCACAAGCGAGTGGGGTTTGAGGTTTCAGTCAGTAATGCAAATACATTCAGCATCACTAAGGCTGGTTGCCCTTGCTGGAGTGTAGGCAGTCACCCAGGTTACAAATGGTGCTGGTCTGAAAAAGCAGTTTGGACATGTGCTTTTTAAAAAATCTGAAAAGTGGATTCATAATGTGTCAGTCTGTAAAAGTGTTTATCACTTGCCAAAAAAAAGAGTAGTAAGTGTGCTTTCAAATTGGCAAAGAAATTTCGTTTAAGGGCCTAATGTGAAAACATGACTCTGTGTGCAAATAGGAATTACAGGCAGAGATTTATTGCGTATTGCTCTGGTGATTTCACAGTTGCATTAGATGGAAAGGGGGAGCCATTTTTTGGTGCAGAAGCAGACTCTTAGCACACACCCAGCTGCTTACCATGTGGAATCATGGACAGTATTCACAAGCGAGTGGGGTTTGAGGTTTCAGTCAGTAATGCAAATACATTCAGCATCACTAAGGCTGTTTGCCCTTGCTGGAGTGTAGGCAGACACCCAGGTTACAAATGGTGATGGTCTGAAAAAGCAGTTTGGACATGTGCTTTTTAAAAAATCTGAAAAGTCGATTCATAATGTGTCAGTCTGTAGAAGTGTTTATCACTTGCCAAAAAAAAGAGCAGTAAGTGTGCTTTCAAATTGGCAAAGAAATTTCGTTTTGTGACTAATGTGAAAACATGACTCTGTGTGCAAATAGGAATTACAGGCAGAGATTTATTGCGTATTGCTCTGGTGATTTCACAGTTGCATTAGAAGGAAAGGGGGAGCCATTTTTTGGTGCAGAAGCAGACTCTTAGCACACACCCAGCTGCTTACCATGTGGAATCATGCACAGTATTCACAAGCGAGTGGGGTTTGAGGTTTCAGTCAGTAATGCAAATACATTCAGCATCACTAAGGCTGGTTGCCCTTGCTGGAGTGTAGGCAGTCACCCAGGTTACAAATGGTGATGGTCTGAAAAAGCAGTTTGGACATGTGCTTTTTAAAAAATCTGAAAAGTGGATTCATAATGTGTCAGTCTGTAAAAATGTTTTTCACTTGCCAAAAAAAAGAGCAGTAAGTGTGCTTTCAAATTGGCAAAGAAATTTCGTTTTGTGACTAATGTGAAAACATGACTCTGTGTGCAAATAGGAATTACAGGCAGAGATTTATTGCGTATTGCTCTGGTGATTTCACAGTTGCATTAGATGGAAAGGGGGAGCCATTTTTTGGTGCAGAAGCAGACTCTTAGCACACACCCAGCTGCTTACCATGTGGAATCATGCACAGTATTCACAAGCGAGTGGGGTTTGAGGTTTCAGTCAGTAATGCAAATACATTCAGCATCACTAAGGCTGGTTGCCCTTGCTGGAGTGTAGGCAGTCACCCAGGTTACAAATGGTGCTGGTCTGAAAAAGCAGTTTGGACATGTGCTTTTTAAAAAATCTGAAAAGTGGATTCATAATGTGTCAGTCTGTAAAAGTGTTTATCACTTGCCAAAAAAAAGAGCAGTAAGTGTGCTTTCAAATTGGCAAAGAAATTTCGTTTAAGGGCCTAATGTGAAAACATGACTCTGTGTGCAAATAGGAATTACAGGCAGAGATGTATTGCATATTGCTCTGGTGATTTCACAGTTGCATTAGATGGAAAGGGGGAGCCATTTTTTGGTGCAGAAGCAGACTCTTAGCACACACCCAGCTGCTTACCATGTGGAATCATGCACAGTATTCACAAGCGAGTGGGGTTTGAGGTTTCAGTCAGTAATGCAAATACATTCAGCATCACTAAGGCTGGTTGCCCTTGCTGGAGTTTAGGCAGTCACCCAGGTTACAAATGGTGCTTGTCTGAAAAAGCAGTTTGGACATGTGCTTTTTAAAAAATCTGAAAAGTGGATTCATAATGTGTCAGTCTGTAAAAGTGATTATCACTTGCCAAAAAAAAGAGTAGTAAGTGTGCTTTCAAATTGGCAAAGAAATTTCGTTTTGTGACTAATGTGAAAACAAATGTAGTAATATATTGAAATAAAATAAAGGAATTTTTTTTTCGTTTTTTTCAGGTATTGCTGAAGAGCAGTGAACAAAATTTAAGATGCCTACAAAATCCAGAGTAAAAAAAGACCACAAAAAAAAACTATATTTGAAGACAACTGGAGGACCTAAGTTAGTTGAAGATGCTCATGTTGGGAAAAAGAAAAAATCTTCTGGTAAGCAGACAAAAAATTTTCTAAAGAACATATTCAAAAAAAGGAAAAATGTACAGAATGTCTGTACTGGAAAGAATGATTTCAATCGAAAAGGACAGGAAAAAATTGAGAATTTAGTTAATGCAAATATACCTTCTGCAACTAAAAAGATTAACTTAAACAGAAAAACAGCGTTTAAAGAGATACGTAGAAAAATGTTTCAGAGAAGAGTTATGTCCAATTTGATAAAGGATGTGAAGAAATATAAGCAAAAGGCTAAGTTTTATAAGAGAAAAAAAGAAATTGAAGCCATTGCAGCAAAGGCATTAGAATTAAAAAGGAAACTATTCATTTTAATTTTGAATAGGATGCGTACATTAGACAAAATGGTTAATGTACTGAAATCACATAGCAAAAGGAAAAGAGTAGTGAACAGAACAAACTTTTCTAAAGTGTTTTTAGGAAAATGGATGCATAGTTCAAGTAGTGAACCTTTTTTTAATGAAGACAGTTATTTTCAAAGTAATAGTTTGCTGCATGCAGTTGACACCAGAGGTCGTGCTTATGAAGTGAAAAATGGTTGCATAATGGAGAAGGAGATAATGGTTCCAAGAGATGAGGTACAAGTGATGGCGGATGAGGCTATGGGGAGACGTCCTAAAGCCCCAGTGTACACTTGGAATTGTAGTAGGATTTGCACTGTGCGTCAGGAATCTATTGATAAATTTCGTGAGTTTCTAAGAGAATATAGTAAAAAAAGTGTAAAACAGAAGATTAAGGTGCTTCAAAGTTTGGATCCATGCAGAGTGAGAGAGAATACTGGTTTGCAGGGTCATTCTCTGGCTTGTCTATCTAGAAAAGTGTGTAATAGTGTTTTCCATCATTTTAGGATGCTGGCTGTTCATCATACTGAAATGAGAAAGTTTGTGAGACGGTTGTATTTTGCTAAAAGTCCAGCAATAAAGTTAGATGAATTGAATAGGGCTCTGTTCCGTGGAACGGTATCAGATGTAGAGAAGGTTGTTGATGAAATTCAGTTTTGTTACTTTGGTCCTGAACAAAACAGTGCAGAGAAGGACACAGTAAATGAGGAAGAAGTGGAAGAGAATGTAGAACCCTCTGTAAGTAAGACATTTAATGATCACATAACAAAATTTGCAATAATCTCTAATGAAAGACCAAATATTACTTGTATTTGTTGCCGCAGAACTCATTATAGAAAACAAACCAGGTATGTTGATCTCTACAGAAAGAGTGAAAATGAAGATAATTATAAGTGGAAGGATTTTGCCACATATATATTTCTTGAAAATTGTTTTGAATTGGGTGAAGTTCAGCGTATTTGTAAATACTGTTACAACAAGTTAGAGGAAAATAGAATGCCGACCAGAGCATAATAATAATAATAATAATAATAATAATAACATAATAATTTAGAATTGGATGCTATTCCTGCTGAACTTTCTGAATTAAATACATATGAGTCTATACTCATTCAATGTGTTCATCCGTTCCAGACCATAGTACGTATGGAGTCCAAAACTGGTAAATTACCTCCTTCAGATTTACTGAGAGGTTTAAAAGGTAGAGTGGTGTATTTGCCCTTGGATTTGAAAAAAAATATGGAAACTATTGATGCGGATACTTTGGACACTGAACCATTAATTATTCTGGTTAATGGTGTACCTACAAAGAATAAGAAGATTTGGCAGGATCTGGTAGATGTACGGAAAGTACAAAGAGCAAATTTGTATTTGAAAAGGAATAACAAATGGTATGAATCAATTTATATAGAAGAAGAAGAAGAAGAAGATTTACAAGAAGACACAGAAACACCAACTGGACAAATTGAAAAAGTGGACAAGTCAAAGGAAGAAGAAATTTATGAACATTCTAGCATACATCCTGTTCATTCAAAAGAAGTTATGGGAGACAATATTGATCTATTTCAGATGAAGAAAGCAAAAGGAACTCCCGTGAGTGTATGGGAGGAGAGCTTGGAAGCTCGATGTTTTCCCCAGCTGTTTCCTAAAGGAAAAGGAGGACGATACGATGAACGTCCGGAACAGATTCCAGCTTCTGAGTATCGGACTACAAGACTATATGCTGAAGATCCCAGATTTCGACAAAGTATTCCTTATTTGTTCCATCTTTTATTTGAAAGCGACTTGTCTGCATTGTCTTATGCAGTAAATCACATTTTAAAAAGTGGAGTACATTTGCAAAATGTGTCTGCTAAGGATTTTATGGAGAAAGTGCAGCACCGAGATGATCATTTGGAAACACAACTGATCAATCTGATGGCTTGTCAGCGTGGGACAAATGAATATTGGTACCGACGCCATGGTGAATTAAAATGCATGTTACGGAATTACGAACACCAACATGGTTCGTTACCCTAAGCTGTGCGGAGTACGCTTGGGATGATTTACTGGATTTTCTACGAGAGGCAAATTCAAACATTAAAAACATCGAATACAAGACAGCAGGAGAACTGTGCTCATTGGATCCGGTTAATGTTTGCAGATATTTCAATCATAGATTTGAGGCTATGATGTCCTTCATCTGCAATAAAAAAAATCCACCTCTAGGAGAAGTAGTGGATTTCTTTTGGAGAAAAGAGTACCAGGCAAGAGGTGCTCCTCATATTCATATGCTGTTGTGGATCAAGGATGCCCCAAAGTTTGGAAGAGATACTGATGAAGCAGTGTTATCTTACATTGAAGAATATGCAACATGTGCTATACCAAAAAGCACAGAAGAGAAAAAGTTAAAGGAGCAAGTTTTACGTTTCCAAAGTCATCGGTGTGGAAAATACTGTCGACGGAAATACAAGAGCAAAGATAAATACTACACTAAATGTCGATTTGGATTTCCTAGACCTGTTCTTTCAAATGGAAGAGTTAACAGTTTTATGTCATCTGTGAGACATACTATCACAAGAAAATCACCTAAGAATACCTACAACCTTAAAAGAAAAGAAGAATCAAAAAATATAAATGACTACAACCCAGTGATTTTATCCATGTGGAACGCTAACATGGATATACAGTATGTAGCTGACAATTCCATTGCTGTTGCTCGATATGTAACGTCTTACATTACGAAATCAGAAAAAACAGAATTGAAGGAAATGTGGGAAGAGATTTCTCACGAGAAAACTGTCAGTAAGAAGCTGTACAGTTTCAGTTTGAAGATGTTATCGCATCGAGAAATTGGATCCTACGAATGTTCAGATAGGTTATCTTCTGCAAGTCTCTACTCGAAATCAAGAAGAATAATTTGGGCAAGTTTAGGCCTTGCAGCAATGAGAAATCGGGTACTGAAATCTGTTGGAGAAATTGAATATTTGGCCGAGAATGACCCAGAAAGTACAGATATTTTGAAATCAAACATGTTGGACACATATTATCCCAAGAGAAGTCATCATCTGGAGAACATGTGTCTCTATGAAGTGCTGCAGAACTACATTTATTCACGGAAAGCCGCAGAAGACATCAACAATGGAAAATATAAAGTCATTGGTGAGGAAGGATGTTTGGTGAAGCAAACAAAAGGAAGTTTGATAAATCACCGGAAGCTGAGTTGCGACACTACTGACAAAAAGGAATTTTACTACTTGGCTCTTTTACAGCTGTTTAAACCATGGCGTACAGAGGATGAACTACTGGGAGAATTTCAAAGCTATGAAGATTCTTTTAATGCTTGCAAAGACAGCATACAATGCAATACATTCACAACTTATCTGCAAATGTTAAATGAAGAAATTGAACAGGAAACTACAATTGCAGCAGAACTAGCTAGAGACAGTTCTCAGGACAGCCAAAGTTCAGGAACACTCAGTCAAGATCCCCTAGGACAACCAATCGTTGAAAATGAAGCATCAATAGCCATGAATGAAGTGGAAACGGCTATGAATCAAGCTCAAGGAGAATTTATAGACTTACAAAATTTGGAAAGACAACTGAACGAAGAGCAGCAACAAATTTATGAAGAGATCAGAAAAAAAATTGATCACGGATTTCTACATGAAAAAAAAGAGTGCTCATGCACATCATTTCATCCAATCAGGATGTATGTAAGCGGACAAGCTGGAACTGGAAAAAGTTTCCTAATAAAAGTCATCAGAAGCTACCTACAGCAAAAAAACGGATTCTACTTTGTCTTGTGTGGTTACTGCTCCAACTGGGTTAGCAGCATATAACATAAAAGGAATCACTTTACATCGTTTGCTAATGTTACCAGTGGAGCATGAGAACAAAATACAATACAACAAGCTAACTGGAGAAGCATGCTTGGAAGTTTCATGAGTATTGAAGAAGATGCAAGTTCTCATTATTGATGAGGTGAGCATGGTATCAAACTTAATGCTTGCCTTTGTGCATTTAAGAATGCAGCAAATTCTGAAGACAGACTATGACGTGTTATTTGGAGGAAAACACGTCATAGTTTTTGGAGATCTTTTGCAACTTACTCCAGTTAAAGGACAACCAGTGTTTAACCCCTTCCATGCTGGACGGATTCCCCTGCTGTGCTGATCTTTTCCTGCGCGGGCGTGGTCATGACGGAACGGTTCCGTCATGAGCACAGCTCAACCGTGGCTCATGACGGAACCGTTCCGTCATGAGCACTGAAGGGGTTAATACTGTGACACATGAAGACACGAAGAAGTCATTGGGAAGCATCGGTAATACAAATATTTGGTCCTTCTTTGAGTACAAGGAACTTACTACTAATATGAGGCAAGCAAACAATGAAGAATATGGAAGTATTCTGAAAGATATCAGAATTGGACTACTCACTGAAGCTGGCAAAAAAGCATTACAGAGTCGGCTGCTACATAATTTATTTCCAAAGGAAGAAATAGTTGCAGAGAAGATATACAAGAACATTGCAGAAAACAAAAGTGTCATCTGCTTAATGCCAACTCTACGTGAATGCTCAATATTCAATGAGGAGCTTTTGAAATTGGAAAAGGAAGATATCAGGAAATTGGAAGCAGTGGACAAAATTGAGGATGGAAGAATTACTGTCACATTAACAGGCACACTGAAAAATAAATTGGATTCACTAGAGAAGAACATTTCCAAAACAGCTGGATTAGAAAAAAATCTATATGTTTGCATGAACTGTAGAGTATTTTTAAGGAGAAATTTGGATGTTGAAAAAGGTTTAGTTAATGGAGCTATGGGAAGAGTTGTGGGTTTTATTAATTATCAGAAAAAAGATGGAATTGAATGTTTAAAAATAAAATTTGATCAGATAGAAGAAGTTAAAGACATTTGTCGTTGTTCAGTTCGTTTCATGCTTGTGAAAGACTTATATGTACATAGGAAGCAGTTTCCGTTTTCGCTAGCATATGCTGTAACTATTCACAAGTCTCAAGGATTGACTGTAGATTGTGCATTTGTGAACATTGGTTCAACTGTGTTCAAAGAAGGTATGGCATATGTTGCTTTGTCACGAGTGAAAACATTATCAGGTTTATTCATGATAGACTTTGATGATTCAAAAGTTAGTGCTGATACAAATTGTGTAAAGGAGTATAATAGATTAAGAAGAAGCTATGCTCCTCATTTAGGTCAGTATCCTGTGTTGGAGAAGCGTGTAGTTTCTCGTAAAAGGAGAAATGAGAATATCTGTAATGAAGATGTAGAGAGGAGGAAAAAAAAGAGGAGTGATGTAATTGCAAGCAAAAAGAATAAGGAAAATGAAGAACAGGTTGTAGGATGTTATTTTGAAAATAGCTCTGGTGTCAACTGCTACGCTAATGTAGTGCTGAATGTTGCATTTTATCTGGAAAGTTTGCAAGAGCAGATAATAGTAAATCAGGGAAAAAGATTCTGTTCTGTGCTGAGTCTCCTTTTTGAAAAGCTGAGTAATGATAAAACTCAAATAGAAAGTGCTACTGAAATTAGAAAAGTTTTAGATGTATGTTCAGGACGAACACAGTTTTCTCAAAATGTACAGCAAGACGCACAGGAATTCTTGATTTATTTTCTTCAGGTACTGGAAGAAGAAGGGGTTCCCATTGAAAATTTATTTGGTCTCTCTTATAAATGGGAACATAGTTGTGAAAACTGTTATAATATATGTGGCTCTAATGTTGATTCTGAAAGGTTTATTTATTTAACATTGCCAGAGAGTAAAACAGTCACTTTTGCTAAATTAGTTAAAGATGCTAATCATAGCATGCAATGCGGTGAGTGTAAATCTGACATGTTTTCAACATTAATTTTAAAGGAATACAGACAGTATGTAATTTTAATGATGCAACGATGTAGAGCTGATGGTTCAAAATTGGATACTTTAATAAAGAAGTTTACAGGACAGCAATTATCAATTTCAGGAAAAACTTTTGTAACAGTTGCAATAATTTTCCATGATGGACCTACTGTAACTTCTGGTCATTACACAGTTTATCTTAAATGTGAAAAAGGCTGGACACTGTGTAATGATTCCCAATTGATTTTTAAGCAACGTTTGCCTTTTGATTTAGCAAATTCCTATCTAATCTTCCTGAAACCTAAATTTTAGAGAGATTTGGCAACATCTGGACAAAACAATTTTACCATTTTATTGGATTACCATTTGGAATTTACAAATAAAAAGATTTAACAAATTATCATTTGGCCTAATGGAAAGGTAACCAATTGTAATGTGGAATTTTTCCATTTTTTAAGGAAACTTTGGAAAACCAAAAATTTTGAAAAAATCGGTAACATCTGCACAATTTAAATTTTGGAATGTTATTGGATTGCCATTGGAAATTTTTTCAAAAAAGATTTTTAAAATTACTATTTGGCCATGCGGAAAGGTAAACAATTCTATTGTGGACTTATTTAATTATTAATTAATCTTTCGGAAACCAAAATGTTACAGAGAATCGGTGACATCTGTACAATTTAAACTTTAGATTTTTATTGGATTACCATTGGAAATTTAACCAAAAAAGAATTTTAAAATTACTATTTGGCCTAAAGGAAATGGAACCCGATGTATTGTGGAGTTATTTGAGATATATTATTGTGATTATACTTCTGAAACAAAAATATCAGACGGTATTTTAAAGAAATAAGTATTGATATTAGATGATATTTTTTAAGAATATTATGCATTTCTATAAAGTTATGTTTATGCAAAAAGAGATTGTGGGCTTTTTTAAAACAATCTTTGAGATTGTTAATTTTTTTTTTGCCTGCTGTTAAATGATGAATGCAATTGCTTTCACAATTTATAGTGAAATGCACTATTTTCTGAAAACAGCAAAAAAAAGGCAAAAATATTTTTTGAAAAATATGTAAATATGTGTACTGTATTATAAAATGTTTTATTAAATATTAATACTTTTTTCTTTTTTTTCAGATTGAGATAGAAAATTTTCGAAAACTAGAACCATTTTTAAAGCAATTAAAAATTTTTTTAAATGAATAAATCTTTTTTTGAGTGGGTATGGTAAGTCAATAATATCATGGTCCCTTTTTTCCACTTCTCTACAATCACATTTTCAGTTTTTAATTGTAGTCTCTCAAGGACCTTGTAATGGGATAATTGATTTTTAGTGTTTTTAAAAAAAAAAATAATAATAATTACGCGTACGGTAAAAAAAAAAAAAGTTTTAAAAAACATATATAAAAAATAGATGAAAGGTAAGGTTGGCTCTTAAAAGAGCCGTTGTGTTCATGCAGGGACAGAGGAAAGAAAGATTGGGAATATTAGATGGTACGACAAGTGTGCTGATCTATTTTACTGTTCACTAGGGAAATACTGGTCTCCCTATAACTAATTAGATCATGACAAGTGGCGCACCGTACTTCAACCCTCGCAAACCGAGGGTTAATTTCCAGAGGACCAGAAAAAGGAGATGCTCCCCCCACAGATGAAGGGCTCACCTGACCTGCAGAAGAAGGACTCGGCCCTGCAGATGATGGTCCAGGCTGAGCTGCTGTGGATGTGCTTGGTTGATTTACTGAAGGGTTACCTTCAGTAAGTCGAGCATGTGTCCTTCTGTGTACATCCTTAAGGTGTCTCATCATGGTGTGATTCCCAAAGGAATACTTCCTGTCAGGATTCCCTCTTGAAAGTACACGCTTACACAGCTTGCAAGTCACTAAGGGTGCATTTACCTTTTGCTGGTCTTCTGGAAAAGTAAAATACTCCCATACGTAAGAGGTCTTTTGTTTCCTCGCTCTCTGCCTCAAGGTAGTGCTGCTAGCCTCACTCTCAGAAGAGCTCTGCTGTTCTGCCATCGTATCACAAAGACAACCCAGATCCTTCTCCTAAGGGATCACAAGCAGAAATGAGGGGAATGGGTGTGGTGTAGGAGAGTTCTAGAACTGAAAGTAGTTTCAACCAATCAAAAGTTGTGTTTCATGATCACATGACCTACCGTACGCTTACGGTGCGCTTACGGCAAAAGTACGCATGCGCGTAAAAAAGACACGCGCTCGCGCGCATGCGCATAACAGTCACTCCCCGACACTTCCGCGTAACGTGCGCGTGTAGCGTACACGCGTACGCGCCCCACGCGGAGTACGCGCGGCTACGCAAATTGCGTAACTATACGCAAACAGCGTAGATAAATTACGGACATTGCGTAAACCGTACGCTTACCGTAAGCTTACCGTACGCGCACTAAAAAAAAATTTAAAAAAAGGAAAAAATGTATTGCTAATAAATTTTACCTGTTTATTTTATAAAAAATGTAAAATAAAAACATATTGTATAATTTTAAAAACGTAACCATAGTCTTTAAAAAAGGATAGAAAATTAAAATAAAAATATGTAAAAAAAAAAAAGAAGAAAAAAAAAAAAATTTGCATTTAAAAAACCTTGCAAATTCACTGAAAAAACCATGGGTTGCACACACGTTATAGTTAGGAATTAGCATTTAAAAAACCTTTGAAATTCACTGAAAAAACCATGGGTTTCACACACGTTATAGTTAGGAATTAGCATTTAAAAAACCTTAGAAATTCAATGAAAAAACCAAAGGTTTCACACATGTTATAGTTAGCTGGACATTTCACTCGTAAAAAACCATTGAAATTCCCCCGTTATAGTTAGTTCAGCTAACTATAACTCGCGCGCCCGCAATGCACTACTGATGACGTCACATATTACATCACTCATGACATGGTCAGTGACATCACTCATGACATCACTGATGACATCTCAAATGACATCACTGATGACATCATCCTTGTGATAGAGTGGTAGACCTCCTCTCACCCTAATATAACCTTTGATACACACATTTAAAAATAGAGACTGAAATTTTCAAAAAAATGGACATACAAATAACAGTTACAACAACCTATTCAGTAATTCTAAGATCCACATACACATCCACTCATCCACCAACAATCCTATACAGTCACTCATACATGTACTCACACATCATATGTACTCATACACCTAAACATCCTGTAACACAATGCCACTCATTCATAGAGTTACTCACACATAGTCACTCATGCTAATAAAGAATCAAACATCCATTTACCTGCATATACAGTTATACACACACCACCACACTTACTTTTACAGAAACTTACACATACTTAGTCTTTTAAATAATCACTTATAGAAACACATACTTATTCATACAGGCACTCTTCCAATCTCTCACTCGCACATATACTTACTTATATACACCAATAGTCATATATACTAGTTTAAAACATATGTAGTTACTCATAGAGACACTATTGAGACAGTCATTCACTCACTAACACACCCATACACACACTCATCCACCCATACGGTCCTACACACATGCTGTCTTCAACACATACAAACAGTGAGTCACTCATTCATGCACCTATGCACTACATAATAACCCCCACCGAACCATGAAGACACTCAGACACTCATACTGATACTCAAAAAACCAACTAATAACCTATATAGACACTCATGTAGCTACTCACCAACCCATGCAGCCACTTATATACAAAGTGAGAGACTGATACAGGTATTTACACATTTAAACATTACTCACTTAGCCATGTATTCATAAAGATACACTTAATCAGTCAGTTACACAATCAATTTTTAAAAAACAAATCATCAATTTAGACACTTATATACTCATTTATTCTTCCATCGACCTTGAGATATACATATATTAAACATATTTAATTTTCAGAAAAACACACATTCACTGGATGATGTCATCAGTGATGTCATTTGAGATGTCATCAGTGATGTCATGAGTGATGTCACTGACCATGTCATGAGTGATGTAATATGTGACGTCATCAGTAGTGCATTGCGGGCGCGCGAGTTATAGTTAGCTGAACTAACTATAACGGGGGAATTTCAATGGTTTTTTACGAGTGAAATGTCCAGCTAACTATAACATGTGTGAAACCTTTGGTTTTTTCATTGAATTTCTAAGGTTTTTTAAATGCTAATGTGTGTGAAACCCATGGTTTTTTCAGTGAATATATATATATATATATATATATATGTGTGTGTGTGTGGGTATGTATATATATAGATGAACGTGACTATGAGAGGGAACAGATACTCACGTTCGCCAAGAAATATGATGGACCCAGAAAACAATTAAAATCAACAAAATAGGAGGTACAGTCACAACGGGATACCTCCGAATCAGAGGTGGAGGTTTCGGAAGGATAGCAATCCACAAGTGACAGAGAAGGCGGGACACTGAATAAACCGACAACTTTTTTTCAGGAGTACAAATTAATTTGAGGAATAAGTCAGCGACCTGCACAAAGAACACACCCACCGGAAAAAAGAAGAGAAGGAGGACAAGAAAGGACAAAAAAGGCAGGGGGCGAACGCTCTACACCGTTTATGATACGAAGCAAACGGGGAGGAAGATGGAACTAAATAAAACCAAACTGTTACACTTCAGAGTTAGGGCCCGTTTTGTGGGCACACTACATTACCCAGAATGCAGCAGTACAGGGGGTGGTTGTGTGCGCTCACAGTGATCACGTGTCATGGGAGGAGCATATAAGCTTTCCTCAAGCAAGCACCGGTGCTTGACAACCTTCCTTCCTGAGTAAACCATTGATTACTGGCATTTGAGAAAAATCCTCGAGGAGCTTGTTGCTCCCATCCTACCTAGTTTCCAGCTTCCCCGGTCTCTGGAGAGATGCCCGACTGCTCCTTCCCTGAGTTTTGTGCCGCTACCTCACGGCTTCCTGGAATTGGCCTGCATTCAAAGGCGCGTGGAGTACGCGTTAGTAGAACGCCGGCGGCTTTCAGAATTGCCTTCACGGACTTTCGCGCTTTCCGCGGATTCATGGCTGGTGACGGTGTTGTGCTGCAGAGCATTCCGCTCACATCCAGCAGGTGGCGCCCCCGTATCTTTTTCCTTTGTTAGTTACGAGCATTTGAACGCCGGACATCCGACGATCGCTTTTCTTTTCTTGATTCTTGGACACAACTAAGTACATTGGGCTGCTTGACTCCTTTTGCTCCTGCAGAGCATCTTCAATTGTCCTCACTTTCAGGTGGCATCCCTCCCCTTCGAGACTACGTGTTGAAGACACTACCAGAACTGCCTTCAGGGTTGATCGCTGCACGTTTAGGTTGCCAGTCATTCAAGTCTCAGTGATCTTTGAAGCAGCAATAGACTTCAGTGGTGCTGCATTTTACGAATTCCTGACTCTCTCTCTGTTATACGTTCAGGCCTGGTTGTAAAGAATCCTACGGTGAGTCTGGGAGAGCACACAACCAAGTAGTTGTAGCGGCGTAGGGGGAGCACTCTGGGGCTGAGTCAAAATGCATCTATAATTGAGGTTCACATACTTGACATTAGGAGTAACCTTATTTATCTGTTGTCCCTCTTCTTGTCCCTCTTCTTTTTTATAGGAAACTCTCACATCCTGACAGTCCTGTACAGCTCCGTGGCTAGTCTTCGCCTAGTGGTCCTACACAGTCTCGTGCCTCCCATCAGGGTAGTCGACAGAATTTCGAGTGCCATTCGAGTTCAGTGGTGCCCTGGGGGGGAGAGTAGAGATAGTTCTTCGCTCCTGAGGATTTGGATACCTCCCGTTTGGAGGTCGGACCCTGACAGATTGTCAAGCCCACGTTTTTTCCTATCCCCTGAGCGAAGATGGATAAGAACGAGACGTTAGACACCCTTATGAGCTGGGCTATGGCAGACCAAGCTCCAGGAGTCACTATAAATGAGTTGGCAGCTGTAGTCACCAGTTTACAACATGAGCTTCAGGCAGTAAAGAACGAGAACTTGCGACTAACATTAAAAGTGAACACCCTGAGAGAACTAAGACAGCCAGCCAGTAGCATCCTCGATAGCACGGTTAAACCTAAGAAAACATATATTCAGCCTGCACGGTTCCACATGCCCTCCTTTTCCACTGACCCCTCCACAGGCGTAGCTCCCGCACCGGTGAATGTCACGGTTGTTACCCCTCCGCAAACCCCTCTGGCCATGCCCGAAAGATTCAATGGTGAAAGCCACAGATATGCGGTTTCATGAATCAATGCCACTTACAGTTCTTATGCCGAGCCGCCTCTTTTCCGGATGATGCGGCAAAGGTGGCTTTTATTATATCTTATCTGTCAGGCAATGCTGCCTTATGGGCAGTCCCTTTAGTGGACAACGACGATTCTATCCTGTACGATCTGTCACGCTTTAAGGACCGCATGAAGAATCTATTTGTTCGTCATGCCTATATGCAGGCAAGCGACAATGAGCTGTTAGGGCTAAAGCAAGGAACGAAAGACCGTGTAACATATATTACTACATTTAATCGGCTTGTGCCGAAACGCAGTGGCCCGAAGAGAAGCA
Source organism: Triturus cristatus (assembly GCF_964204655.1). Taxonomy (NCBI): domain Eukaryota; kingdom Metazoa; phylum Chordata; class Amphibia; order Caudata; family Salamandridae; genus Triturus; species Triturus cristatus. The sequence goes on from NC_140594.1 coordinate 609,762,203, forward strand.
AACTTCCCTGTTTTATAGGGGGTTACGGGATGACCTGAAAGACATCATCTCACAGATAGTAGACCCCCCTGAAGACTGCCCTTCTTTCATAGATCTCGTAGTCAAACTAGAGCACCGCCTCAGTGAGAGGAAGGGAGAACGCATCAAAGGGGTTTTCCCTCGCCTTCTTGTGACTCGTAACGACAGGAAGGAGGGGAAAGAAGGGGTAGAGCCTATGCAGATTGGGGGAATCTGAGGTCCGCTAATCAAGGAGGAAAAGGATAAGCGCAGGAGACTCTATCTGTGCCTTTATTGTGGCAAAGGAGGACATTATGCCAAAGACTGTCTGGCCAAACATAAAGGCAGTCCTAGACCGGTTGAGGGCAAGATGAGCTCGTCGGTTCACTCGGAAAACTAACAGACTTGAAGAAAGGAGAGACCAGTTCTTCAAGTCTTAAAACGTCTCAGGTCTCCATGTTTTTGGCCAACACGTCTGTTTTAACGCCCAGACATTTGACTATGTCCGTGATATTGATCCTTCACCCCATGATAAAACCTCGCTGTCACTTATGTTGGATTCAGGGGCCACTGGGAACTTCTTGGATATTACACTAGCTAAGGCCCTGGGAATAGAGTTCGTTCCCAAGTCACATCCTGAGACAGTAAAGGCTGTGGACGGAACAGACTTGTCTTCAGGTAGAATAGCCTATCAAACCCCATCGCTTGCCATGGTGTGCGCCAATGGTCATACAGAGGACGTAAGGTTCGATTTAATAGCAGCACCCAATTTCGGTGCTATTGTAGGTATACCTTGGCTCCAGAAACATAACCCCCACATCGATTGGGTTACGAGAAGAGTTACTCTTCGGTCTTCCTATTGTATGCAGCACTGTTATGCTGAAGTCTCTCCCACAACTCCTTCTGTGAGTTGTGCCCTTACGGATTCTGGTCTCCACACTTTACCTACAGAATATCAGGAATTTGCGGCGGTATTTGATGAGGTCAAGGCAGTGGCCCTTCCTCCACATAGACCGTTTGACTGCCGCATTGACCTTATCCCTGGCGCCGAATTACCAGTGAGTAGAGTCTATGCGTTAACAGAACCATAAAGTCTGTATCTACAAGACTATTTACAGGATATGTTGCAGAAAGGCTTCATACGTCACTCGACTTCTCCTGTCTCCTCCCCGCTGTTCTTCATACCAAAACGTGAAGGGGGTTTGAGAGCGTGCTTAGACTATAGAGCCCTCAATAAGGTAACGATCAAGAACAAGTATCCTCTCCCTCTAATTTCTGGTCTCTTGGACCAAGTCCGCAAGGCGCGAATCTTCACCAAACTTGATTTAAGAGGAGCATATCATCTCATTCGAGTTAAAGAAGGAGATAAATGGAAGACGGCATTTCGCACAAAATTCGGACTCTATGAGTATTGTGTAATGCCGTTTGGGCTCTGCAACGCCCCGGCGGTGTTCCAATTTTTCATCAATGAAGTCCTGAGACAATACCTTGACGTGTTCATTATTGTCTACATTGACGATATCTTGGTGTATTCACGAAACGAACAAGAGCACGTGACCCATGTTAAAAAAGTACTCCAGAAGCTTCAGGTCAATCATCTCTTTGCCAAACTAGAGAAATGTCTCTTTCATGCAGTAAAAGTAGACTTTTTGGGGTTTGTGATCTCCCCCCAAGGCATACATATGGACCCTGCTAAAACATCAGCTATCACCCGATGGGCCAGTCCTGCTTCAGTTAAGGAGGTACAATCCTTCCTGGGATTCGCCAACTTTTACAGGCGCTTTATTGACCATTTTTCGGACCTTATTACACCCATTACCAGACTGTTAAAAAAGGGAGTACCTTTCGAATGGGATGACACAGCGGAAAGTGCCTTCCAGGCATTGAAAGATAAATTCATTTCCGCTCCTATTCTAAAGCACGCAGATGAAACACAACCTTATTATGTTGAAGCCGATGCTTCTCAGTATGCGGTTGGAGGGGTTCTGTTACAAAGAGACCTCGTATCGGGAACACTCCATCCAGTGGCCTACTTCTCAAAATCCCTTGCCCCTGCGGAACAAAATTATACGATAGGGAACTTCTGGCTATAAAATTGACCTTTCAAGAATGGAGACACTACTTGCTGGGGTCCCCTCATGTCATCACGATATATTCGGATCATAGGAATCTTCAGTTTTTTAAATCTGCAAAGGCTTTCACTTCACGTCAGATGAGATGGGTATCCTTCTTTTGTGAATACGACTTTGTCATTAACTTCAGACCAGGGGCTAAACATGGCAGAGCAGATGCCTTATCACGAATAGGAAAAGAGAGTAAACACACGATTGAGACACCATTGACGATAATCCCTGCTAACAAGATAGTGGCTGTGGGGCTAGGGCAAAAAGAAGCAGACCACCCTTTCCTTAACAAACTACTTGATACATACACCTCACTTAGTACCCAGGAATGGTTGGTTGATCCTATGAATAAGATAGAAAACAACCTCTTCTTCCATGGGGAAGCACTGTATGTTCTGACTGAGGATTTACAGAAGGACATAATCGAGTGGTGTCACGCGCTGCCCCTTTCAGGACACCCAGGGGGAGACAAAACTGTACAGCTATGCAAGAGGTGGTTCTGGTAGCCGACCATGTCCCCAGACATACATGAATACGTAAAGGCCTGTCCTGTGTGCGCTAGACGGAAATCCACTCATGGTGCCCCCACAGGGTTATTACACCCCTTGCCCATTCCCCAGGTCCCTTGGTCTTCCATTAGGATGGATTTTATCACTGACTTACCACAGTCACATGGGTTCACTGTTATCTTGGTCGTAGTCGACAAGCTGACAAAGATGGCGCATTTTATACCCCTCAAAAAACTGCCGTCAGCTAAAGATATGGTAGACACTTTTGTATCGCATGTCATATGCCTGCATGGATTGCCCTCTATTATAGTTTCGGACAGAGGCCCACAATTCATATCCAAGTTTTGGCAAGGGCTCTGCACAGCCCTTCACATAGATCATCGTCTCTCATCTGCATACCACCTGCAAACTGACGGGCAAACAGAACGCACTAACCAGACTTTAGAACAATTCCTGAGATGCCTTCTCAGTACTATCACAGGAGACTGGCTACAAGCACTCCCTTTGGCAGAATTCGCTTACAATAATGCTAATCACTCTGCTTCGAAAATATCACCTTTCTTTTTTTCCTATGGTTACCACCCCCGGTTCTTACCCTTATACCTACCCCCTTCTGTCTCCCAATTCCCTGCAGTAGAGGAACACCACACCCTTCTTACACAGATCTGGAAGTAAGCCATACATGAGCTCACAGAAGCTAAAGACCGAATGAAAAGACATGCAGACACACATAGAAAACCAGCTCCAGATTATCAAAAGGGCGACCAAGTCTGGTTGTCAGCGAGAAATTTGAGGTTGCCTGGACCCCGAAAGCTTCAACCCAGATATGTGGGACCTTATGAAATTCAGAAAGTGATCAACCCTGTAGCCATGAAGTTGAACCTCCCATCTGAAATGAGAGTACATCCAGTGTTTCACACATCTTTGCTTAAACCCTATGTAGCCCCTTCCTGTTCTGAGACTCCACCCCCTCCTCTACTCATTAACGGAGAGGAAGAATACGATGTAAGGCGTATTCTTGACTCTAGATGATATAGAGGGAAACTACACTATCTAGTAGATTAGGTGGGATATGGTCCGGAGGACAGAACGCTGCTCATGTTCATGCCCATGTCCTTGTAAGAAGATTCTATGCTTTGAATCCCAACAAACCCAGGCCTGTGGGACGGTCGTTAGGGGGAGAACTGTTACACTTCAGAGTTAGGGCCCGTTTTGTGGGCACACTACATTACCCAGAATGCAGCAGTACAGGGGGGTGGTTGTGTGCGCTCACAGTGATCACGTGTCATGGGAGGAGCATATAAGCTTCCCTCAAGCAAGCACCGGTGCTTGACAACCTTCCTTCTGGATGGACCACGCCTTCCTGAGTAAACCATTGATTACTGGCGTTTGGGAAAAATCCTCGAGGAGCTTGTTGCTCCCATCCTACCTTGTTTCCAGCTTCCCCGGTCTCTGGAGAGACGCCCGACTGCTCCTTTCCTGAGTTTCGTGTTGCTACCTCGCGGCTTCCTGGAATTGGCCTGCATTCAAAGGCGCGTGGAGTACGCGTTAGTAGAACGCCGGCGGCTTTCAGAATTGCCTTCACGGACTTTTGCGCTTTCCGCATTTCCGCGGATTCATGGCTGGTGACGGTGTTGTGCTGCAGAGCATTCCGCTCACATCCAGCAGGTGGCGTCCCCGTATCTTTTTCCTTTGTTAGTTACGAGCATTTGAACGCCGGACATCCGACGATCGCTTTTCTTTTCTTGATTCTTGGACACAACTAAGTACATTGGGCTGCTTGACTCCTTTTGCTCCTGCAGAGCATCTTCAATTGTCCTCACTTTCAGGTGGCATCCCTCCCCTTCGAGACTACATGTTGAAGACACTACCAGGACTCCTTTCAGGGTTGATCGCTGCACGTTTAGGCTGCCAGTCATTCAAGTCTCAGTGATCTTTGAAGCAGCAATAGACTTCAGTGGTGCTGCATTTTACGAATTCCTGACTCTCTCTCTGTTATACGTTCAGGCCTGGTTGTAAAGAATCCGACGGTGAGTCTGGGAGAGCACACAACCGAGTAGTGGTAGCGGCGTAGGGGGAGCACTCTGGGGCTGAGTCAAAATGCATCTATAATTGAGGTTCACATACTTGACATTAAGAGTAACCTTATTTATCTGTTGTCCCTCTTCTTTTTTATAGGAAACTCTCACATCCTGACAGTCCTGTACAGCTCCGTGGCTAGTCTTCGCGTAGTGGTCCTACACAGTCTCGTCCCTCCCATCAGGGTAGTCGACAGAGTGCCATTCGAGTTCAGTGGTGCCCTGGGGGGAGAGTAGAGATAGTTCTTCGCTCCCGAAGATTTGGATACCTCCCGTTTGGAGGTCGGACCCTGACACAAACAAACAGTACACAATCTGTCAGATCGTATGCTGACTGACACGGAGATCGGAGTACTGCAATTCAGATTAACTTTCTGTCCAACTCCTGAATTCGACTACAAACAGACACGTATAGACATCTACAAATTTGTACGTAAAATTAAGTTAATGAAAATCCATGTGCTTAACCCAAGAAGGAGAGAAGGCACACAAATGGAGGGAACAGAGCCTTTAGATCAACTCATAGGGGCAGATTTAGAGATATTATGGACTCTCTATGAACTGGATGATTAGTCAAACTTCCTAAGAGACATGGAAGGTGGTGCAACGCGAATGCTTGAAGAAACAGGCATAGCACAGAAGAGTTGCATGAGTAATCTGAGGATAAAATCGAAGACAATCCCACGGACACCACATGATTGGATAGACACATTTCAAGAGACTGTAATTGAGGATCTGAAAAAACTGCAAGAAAAGAGATTCAACGCAAATAAGAGGAATCTAACTAAAGAAAAATGGCAGGCCATTGTGAAACTAAAAGAGGATGACACTATTATAATCAAACCCTCAGACAAGGGAGGAAATGTGGTGATTTTAAATAAAGAACAATATGAGGGTGAGGCCTTGTAACCGCTAAGAAAAGATGAACATTACACCCCCATCACAAGAAAACAATATGAAGAAAGTATAACAGCATTCCAGGAATTATTGATGAAATAGAAATATGATGGAGTGTTAGAACAGGAGGACTGGACATTCCTGAACTATGAATTTCCTGAGTTAGCAACCTTCTATCACTTACCAAGGTTCACAAACACAAACAATTTCCACCAGAATGACCAATAGTGTCATCAAAGAACAGTCTTCTAGAAAATAGCTCAATGTGATTACTTTATTTCCCCTATGGTGAAAGATCTCAGCTCATATCTACGAAATACGAAAGACTTTCTTCGAATCATCGAAGGGACACGTTGGGAGCCAGACATGCTTTCAATAACTTTAGACATCACAAGCCTATACACATGCATTGATCATAAAAAAGGCCTGGAGGCCATTACATTTTTCCTACAAAAAACACCCCTCAAGTTTCGAGATCATAATCAAATGTTAATTGAACTGATTTGGTTCTGTCTCAATAATAACATCTTTATAGGCCAACTACATGTACAGAAACAGGGTACCGCCATGGGATTGTGCTTTGCACCCAGCTACACTAACCTTTTCGTGGGCTGGTGGGAGAACCACGTGGCCTGGGCAGGTACAAATGAGAAATGGGTGGACAATGCAGCTCTGTGGATAAGCTATATTGATGATCTTTTCATCATTTGGCGACGTCCACAGAGTGAAGCAGAGAATTATATAAAAGCTCTGAATGAGAATAAATTGAATCTGCAATTCACCAGCTGTATCAACAAAAGGGAGGTGGTCTATTTGGACCTTAGGGTGTGTGCAGAGAATGATACCCTAGAAACGGCGCTATATCGCAAACCTACCGCAGGAAATTCAATCCTGCATTCTGGCAGCTATCATCCCAGAAGCGTGATTGATAACATCCCCTTTGGGGAGTTTCTGAGGATGAAGTGGAATTGCTCCACAACATACGAATATAAAAAAGCGAAACAAACAGAAAAACAGAGATTTCTCAGAAGAGGGTACTGCAGGGGGATTCTAAACAAAGCTGAATCTAGGAGTGATGAGGTACAGCAGAGCCAACTCATAATTGACAAAGAGGGGAACAGCATGATACAAGAGGAGAATAAAATCAGATGAATCACAGACTACACTGAAAAATCATCAGAAGTATTCCAAATCCTAAGAAGGAATTGGTGTATGTTGAAATCAGACAGTGCAATAGGGGAACTGATGTCAGACAAACCTTTATTGACCTACAGAAGAGGAACATCATTAAAAGACCACTTGGTTAGGAGTCACTATAAAGTGAAACCTAGACAATTGAATCCAATCAAGGGGTTTTACTCTTGCACGAGATGTAAGGCCTGCAGGAATAGTAGTAAAGTAAAGGAATACTTGATACTAGGCAAGAAATCTAAGACCATAATATTGAAGTTTCTTAACTGTAATTCAGATCATACGGTATACTGTTTAGAGTGCCCATGTGGCAAACAGTACGTGGGAAGTACAATCCATCCCACGAAGAAAATGGTCTTAGAGCATCTCCGGGGCGATCAATAACAAGGATCAAACCTATCCGGTCGCCCGACATTTTGAACTCATGCATAATAGTAACAGTAATCTATTAAAATTCTTCTGCCTGGATCAAGTACAAAAAGGTGAGAGAGGCGGGGATAGGGTGAAAAGATTACACACCCTAGAATCCAAATACATCATAAAACTGCAGAGCAAGGCCCCAAGAGGATTAAATAATGAGGAGGAGATGTGGGTCCATGTTGGCTAAAAAAGAAATCAGCTGACTTCCCTATCGGTTTGGGACCGCAGAAGTTCAAAAGGAGGGGCTTGGTGTTATCCTGTTGTTGGTACAGCGTCTGATGAAGGCATACTCGCCGAAATGCATTACGCTCTGCAATCTGTCACAGTAAAAGGTTCCTCCACAAGTTCCCCGTTGTGGCCTCTGATCTCTTCATTGGGAGTGGTCTATCTGTGATATTTTCGCGTGCGTGTTGGCAGCACGTGTAAGAGGTCCCGTTCTTCAAGTGTGCTGCGGCTCTGCTGACTCAAGTGGCAACACTTTATTTTGTTTTTCGAGGGATCGAATTGCCGTAGTACCGCCTCGGATACCAGGTTGGGCAAGTGGCCACTGCCAGGAGCAGCTCATGACTGCACGTGAAGGCGGGATTATTATATCCACGCTTTATGGTCCTACCTGACATTGGTGTACTGAGGCAGAACGTTGGGGACCCGAGGAGGAACTTGACGTCAATTACAGGCTTCGCCAAGAATTACAACACCCCCCGTTTTGCCAGGTAATTCAGTGTTCATCAAACCAGGACTCCGCCAGGGTACTTACCTGACTGTTGCATGATGGGAGCTGTAGTCTTCAACGATCTGACTACAGCTGCAGGCAATCTGGTGGTGTCAGCTGACTTCCCTATCGGTTTGGGACCGCAGGAGTTCAAAAGGAGGGGCTTGGTGTTATCCTGTTGTTGGTACAGCGTCTGATGAAGGCATACTCGCCGAAATGCATTACGCTCTGCAATCTGTCACAGTAAAAGGTTCCTCCACAAGTTCCCCGTTGTGGCCTCTGATCTCTTCATTGGGAGTGGTCTATCTGTGATATAGATATATGTGTATATATATATATATACACACACACACATATATATATATTAACATAGTGTGGCAATAACTACTCTGTAGTTATTATTCAGGTATTTAGCACTGCCCTAACAAATATGGATATTGTTCAGCATTCCAAGTTTTGTGATGATTTGTGCATGGAAAAACATTAAGACCAGGGATAAAAAAGCAAATGTTTCCTATTATATTTTACACAGAAATGTTCTCTGTTACAGCAAAAACCACTGAGTGCATTTGCAGGATTCGCTTCAAACTTGGAATGAATGTAGAGCTTTAAAAGATATTAACACACGAAAAAGATGTTGGGTGGGCTTGACTGGAAAAAACACAAATCATAGTACGCCATCAAAACGACCTCACACATTTTGATATTTTGTCCCTCAATATTCGTGCCCTACGATAACCTGGATATTCAGGAGCCACGTCACTAAATGCCATCGACAGGTTCCATTCACCTAGTTTACTCGTTCCTTTTCCTTTTGGTTGCTGCAAAGCCATGACCATTTTGAGGTATAGCCCTTCATTTTCTGCCCAGACAAGATTTACAGATTCACCCATCATGCACTCCCTTGCTTCTGGTTCTTAAACGTGATTGCCAACAATAAAACTTAGTTAACAATTGACAATCTATGTGGACTCCTGTGTGAGACTCTTTCAAGGCCATTAGTCCATACATCATTATTTAATAGCGTATGTTGTTTTGTGGGTGTTTGACCTGTGTGAGGGTAGTACAGTTTGCTCAGCATTTCGTTTTAAAATGGTTGATGTATCTTAGTTTTAAAGTAAAATGTTTTCTAACTTTGAAGATCTTTGTGGTGTTTTATGTACATGGGTGGAGGTGGGATCAATTTTCCAATTACTTTTAGTATTATCTGCATGTTACAAAGTGCTATTGAAAAGCAGATGAAAGCGCAAACGTGGATTATCCGAGGCGTACTGGGTTGTGTGTGGGCAAAGCTGTCCATGATGTATTGATTGCGGACTGTGTTTCGGTTTTGGGTTTGAGCAGTGAAAGTAGTCGGAAAAAACAACTAGGTTTTCTATTTTCTATTTCTATTTAGGGAGTTTTGTAAAGCGCTTGGTGACGCACAGCGGCGTGTCCCCGCGCTAAGGAGCGACTGCTAACTGGAACCTACAGATGTGCATACTTACTGTTCAAATAGTGCAGTTTTGAGCTTAGCTCTAAAGATAAGTTCAGAAGGTTCAAGACGCAGTATTAAGGGTAAAGTGTTCCATCTGACAGCTGCAAGGTACCTGAAGGATCTTCCGCCCATCCGTGCTCTTGATACCTTGGGGACAACAAGGCGTCCTGAGCCAGAAGATCTGAGGTAGCGGGGTGGTTCATAAGGCGTCAGCAGTCCTTTCAAAGGGAGAGGAGACCTCCCATTGATGATCCGATGGCACATGCAGAGTGCTTTGAAATCAACCCTACTTCTGATCGGGAGCCAGTGCAAGGACCAAAGGGCCATCGAAGATGCGGCTCTTCTGGGTAGTCTAAGTACTAGCCTAGCAGCGGCATTCTGTAGGACCTGTAAACGGCTCAAATTCTTTTTCAGAGTCCCTAGATAGAGGAGGTTGCCATAATCCATCTTTGAGGTGACTAATGCATGCACAAGAGTTTGACGGGCCTTTACCGGTAGAAACTTCAGTGCCTTCCTGAGACTTTTGAGGGTCCCAAAGCATGATCCGACCACCCGGTTGATCTGAGGACCGAAGGTTAGGTCGGAATCGAACCAGATGCCCAAGTTCTTTGCTTTCTGGCACGGGATGGGTGTTGAACCTAGGCATGGAGGCCACCATGCCGACGTCCACGCCGAGTGGTCTCCCCCTACGACAAGCACCTCTGTCTTATTACCATTAAGCTTAAGGCAATTAGCGGACATCCAGGCAGCTAGATCTTGCATACAGGCTCTGAAGATGCCCGCCGAAAGATCGGGTGCGCGCGACAGGGAGATCACCAGCTGCGTGTCGTCGGCATAGGATACCATTCGGAGGCCGTAGCTCTCTACCAAGGAGGCAATCGGGGCTACATAAAGGTTAAAAAGTGTTGGGCTCAGGGACGAGCCCTGCGGCACCCCCTGGTCCAGAGCGATTCGCTCAGAGTAATAGTCACCCTGTCTTACTTGGAAGCCTCAGCCTACAAGAAATGAATAAATCCATTTCAACGCTGCCCCTCTCACCCCACCTTTGCTCAGACACTGTAGCAAGATGGAATGTGCCACAGTGTCGAATGCCGCGCTAAGGTCTAAAAGGATGAGAGCCATGGTTTGACCCTCGTCAGCGCCCTGCCTGAGGGTTTCGGAAGCCCTAAGAAGGGCGGACTCCGTGGAATGGCGTGGCCGAAACCCAAATTGAGTCGGATGAAGAAGGTTACTGTCCTCCACATACTTCATTAGCTGCTTATTCACCACCTTCTCTGCTACCTTCGAAAAATAAGGCAGGAGAGAGATGGGGCGTAGGTTATCCAGCTTGTCGAAGCCGATATTGGGCTTCTTGCGGAGAGGAAGCACCACAGCCTGTTTCCAGTCCTCGGATAGAGAACTGGAACGAAAGGAGACATCTAGCAAATGCCTGATGTAGGGTTCTAGTGTCTCTAGGCTGTCATTCAACCTTTTTGGGGAAGCAGGATCGTGTGGGGAGCCAGATCTAACGGATCTGCAGATTTTGACAAGATCCTCCGAGGGAGGAGTGGTGAAGTGAAGTAGCAGATCTAGATCGACTTCAGCTCCTGCTAGGTCTGCAGGTTCTTCCGCTAGGGGTGGCGTGTCGGGAAAAGCGGAGTAAATCTTACGCACTTTGTCTCCAAAGTAGTTGGCAATACGATTACATGCTGTTACTGAGTAATCTTCATCTCCAGTAACGGTTTTTGGGGTGGATAGAGATTTATATATACTAAACAATTCTCTGGCCGAGTTTTCTGCCCCAGAAATGTTATCTGCATAGTAGGTGGCTTTTTCTATCCGGATTTTATTATGATAGAATCGTCTCTTTGTGAGGTAGGCCTCTTTCATCCGATCATCATAGGTCATTCTCCATTGTCTTTCTGCTCGTTTGCAGTCCCTTTTGGCACAGCGCAACGCCTCGCTGAACCAGGGAGCAGTTCTTTGTCTGTGGACAGCTTTAGTTGACCAGCCCAATGGGGCTGTGTGGTCCAGAGCAGCCGTGATACGGTCAATAAGCAATTTATTTGCCGTTGTCACGTCATTTCCTCCTGGGGGCCCATCCACAGTGAGAGCCTTATTAAACTCTCGCAAGGAGAATCTTGCCCACCTACGTCGAGGATAGTTAAGAGGGGTGGGAGCGCTAGCTTTATGCTTAGGCAAGTCAATAGTAAACGGAACGAGAACATGATCTGTCTAGGGCAGGGGCACTGGGGGAGCAGCTAAAACACCCTCCCAGTTGGCGAATATTGGGTCTAACAGGTGCCCACGATTGTGTGTTGGCAGCTGACCTTTTAGCTCTAGCTGTAGGGTGTGAAGTTCTTCCCGGAACTCCACCGCCCCTTTATCTAGTGCGTCTTGCAGGTGGACATTTAAATCTCCCAACAGCAGAAACTTGTCTCTCCTAATCGCTGTTTCTGTAACCCACTCTAGGAGATTTCCTTTAAAACTGGCCGAAGGTCCCGGTGGGCGATAAATTAGCAGGCCCTTTACAGTCATGCTCCCATCGATTGTTATGGAGAAAACACCCGCTTCACATCCCACCAGGTCAACTAGTTCTAGTTTGCAAGGCCATCGTTGTTTAAAGGCGATCGCAATCCCGCCTCCTCTGCCTATCGGTCTGTCCAAGCGCACCATCTGATAATCATCAGGTAAAGCCTGGATGATATCAGGATCAGAATTGGCGTCTAGCCACGTTTCAGTAATAAACAGCAGATCATAGTGTTTATCCGTGAGAAGGTCATATATGTCATGTTTGTGACAGCTAAGCGACCTCACATTGACGAGGCCGCAGGACAGCGAGGGATTGCTTGCCCTAGTGTCTGGTAGGGCTGGGCTGAAGCGGAATTGACAATGGCTACATCCTTCATTCTCCCCTACCCTTACACTGTGGTGACCTAGGGTGCACACAATCGAGGAAAAGCTTACTAAGTCACTCCTACTCCAACTCCACTTGCGATTAGGGCCAGGGGTGGGTGCCCTAGGCCGTGTCCGGTCGCGGACGGGCGCAGACGGGCTTGGCTTTGGCACGGCTTCGGCGCGCATCCGGCGTGCCCGCTGCGCCAGCCCGCTGCGCCGTCTGGCCGGGATGCACATTATATAGGGTGTGAGGAGGGTGGGAGGGCGGCGCGACTAGAGCGCACCCCCAGCCCTACCTAAAATGGCGCCCACCGCCTCCAGCAGCAAATAACAGAAGACGGCTGTGCGAGGCAGAGAGAGGAAGATCAGCGTCTTGGAGAAGTGTCAGTGTGCCTAACTCGATTCCCCAACTAGCTATTCAATTTAAAGCCCCCAGGTAAAAGTTATAAAAACGATCTATTTACAAGTTTAAATACAGTTTTCACAATACATATGCCAGCAAGTGGATTCCAGATGAGAACGCTCGCAGCCCTAGCGTCTCTCACTAGGGAGAGCTCTAATTAGGCAACAAGGGCTTCAAAGAACCACTCTAAATAGCCTGGGAGGGCGGGAGGGCGGCACGACTAGAGCGCACCCCCAGCCCTACCTAAAATGGCGCCCACCGCCTCCAGTAGCAAATAACAGAAGACGGCTGTGCGAGGCAGAGAGAGGAAGATCAGCGTCTTGGAGAAGTGTCAGTGTGCCTAACTCGATTCCCCAACTAGCTATTCAATTTAAAGCCCCCAGGTAAAAGTTATAAAAACGATCTATTTACAAGTTTAAATACAGTTTTCACAATACATATGCCAGCAAGTGGATTCCAGATGAGAACGCTCGCAGCCCTAGCGTCTCTCACTAGGGAGAGCTCTAATTAGGCAACGAGGGCTTCAAAGAACCACTCTAAATAGCCTGGGAGGGCGGGAGGGCGGCGCGACTAGAGCGCACCCCCAGCCCTACCTAAAATGGCGCCCACAGCCTCCAGCAGCAAATAACAGAAGACGGCTGTGCGAGGCAGAGAGAGGAAGATCAGCGTCTTGGAGAAGTGTCAGTGTGCCTAACTCGATTCCCCAACTAGCTATTCAATTTAAAGCCCCCAGGTAAAAGTTATAAAAACGATCTATTTACAAGTTTAAATACAGTTTTCACAATACATATGCCAGCAAGTGGATTCCAGATGAGAACGCTCGCAGCCCTAGCGTCTCTCACTAGGGAGAGCTGCAAGTAAGTTCTGAACTTGCACCTTTTCAAAGTCAGTCCCAACTATCCTGTGGGAGAGAAGGCAGTGAAAAAAGCACAAAAGGAGGAAATGCAATCTTCAGTTTGACCAATACACAGAATCCGCAGCTGTCATATGGTTAGGAACAAGAAACCAACAAATACTGAGTAAGAAACATCAACGAGTTGGATGTTTTCCTATTGACCTTGATGCATGTGCTCCAGCATAGAGTGCAAAATCCCTCCCTCCGTCACAGACCAAAGATCTCATATACACACATTATCCATACGTTCCCTGGTGGGGCCCATAACACCAACATTCACTCACCATTAATCCGTGTTTCTTGGGAGGCGATTATCTTCCAAACGCTGGCATGAAAGAAAATACCACTTTACCCTAATGAGTGACAAATCTACACAACCTTCGGATACTCATTAGGCCCTGAACTTCACCTTTAGTATTCCTCTCATAAATCGGGATGGATCAGTTAGTTGCAGGTTTAGCTTAATTTCTAATTCTCTAATTAACCTTTTCATTAACTCATTTTCAATGAATAAACAACCCAACTCATTTCTGTAGTTAATCAATTTCAGTCTTTATCTAAATAATGCAAATTAAATCGTTAATTTAATCAAGTTGCCATTCATATTTACCTATTCTGGCTAATTGTCGTCCTCTATGTCAAATCTGGCAGTCTCGCAAATCTATGCCCATCAAATTTAGTAAATTCAGTTCATCAGGAGTTTGGGCATTAATTCAGTCCGTCAAAGATTCAGGCAAACAGCTGTCCTGCAGTGTCACCGTCCTCTCCGTCAGCATAACGTCAGGAAATCGAGAAAGGCCAGAAACGAACCCGCACCAACCTCTCTATTCTACCATAATTTATAGTAAAAATCATTGACAAATTGTATCAAAAACGGGTCTTCAAATGTTCTGATTGGTCAATCAAAATCGTCTGACGGGATTCCCACCAAAGTAATGTCTCTGAAGTCATTATTCTTGCTTGTTCCGGTTTTTAGAAGCACAGTATTGTTCTTTCAGAAAAGCTGGCTTGTTTCCCAGGGTAACCTTGAAGGGTACAGTCTGGTTAGGGTCATGACGAGGCCACTGTAGCTGGCGTCAGCGCAGGCGCACTTCACCCAAGCCTTGTTCGGCGTCGGCAGTCGGGTTAGGCACCAGAGGCAGCAATTTTACGACAGGCCCAAATGGTCAACTTAAGCCAAAGAAACACAAAACATAATTAATACATAGAAATGACTAAATAAATGTGATTCCCTCACTAATACCCATATGTGTGTATTTATCTAGCATTTAGTAACACTCATGCGAGATTATACTTACAAAATAAAGCACAAATCACAAATACATCACAAAAGCGACATATATCATGCAATATTCTACTTGTCTATCGTTAGTATGCGTACATAATTTAGTTTACGATTTATTAAAAACATGCAAAGCAATCCCACGTATATTTCAGTCATTAATAAGGTTGATTAGTTATTTTCCACTTCAATCCATTAATTCAATTACAATTAATCAATTAATCTAATTAGTAAACATGCAAAGTGGGGTGGGTATACAACATTTTTGCATTACCCGCTTCAGCACATGCAAGCCAAAAAAATTATATTTGGAGCCACCTGCTTGGCAGTGGAGCACAAGACCCCTTCCCTTGGTCATTGCATTCTGTTGTCTATACTTGATAGCTGCTTTTGGCACATTAGATTGTTTTGCCTGGCTCTCATCCATTCTTGGCTGTTATAGCAGACATTGTTGATACGAGCACTGCAAGGGGCGAGGATTGTGGTATTTTGTGTTTGTCATACATATGCCTGTCTATTTGGTGTGGAGCGTAATCGGACTATGGTCCATGCAATATTTGTCCATTATCTCCCAAGGTGCTTGGGAAGCAGTTGGGGCTGAAGGTTGGTTGCGATTTGCGGTCAGGTTTCAGGATTGCCTCGTTGGTCGAAGAAGACAGAAGTAGGTTTGGAGAAGAGGGAAAAATGGTTTGGAGACAGGTGTATGGTGCATTGTATATTGTTTTAAGTGCGTACCTTACAAAGTGGGGCACAAACTAGCCCTCCTACATTCTTTATAAATTAATTTTAAAATCTTTGTCTTCGCAAGCACTTTTTCCTAGGATTTGAGACCCTTTTACATTCCATGAATACCCTACTTAAATGGAATCCTCTCATTTCTAGCCACAACCTCCAAAAAATGACTAACCCTGCACACATATGTGGAAGACTCAGTAACTGCAGTAAGTATTCACCTCAGGACTTGAACTTATTGAGGAAGATTTTCACACATTTCACTATCTACTTATTTTGACACCCCTAATAATTATTTATTTTGGAATCTCCCATTAGTGCCAACTCTATTAGGACAAATAATCTACCTTACATCTACTTTAATGACTGACTCTGCAACACCTCTTCTGACTCAAAAGAAGACCCCTAAGCACAAAACCACCATTCTGCCCACCATCAGAGACGACTCCACTTTCTACGGAACCATATAGTCCACTCATATCCCTTCAGTCTACATAGTACAGTAAACACCATAGGTGTCCTACACTTTAGCATCTACAGCTAAAGACCAGACTCTGAAATTTAAGACCAGTCAGTGAAATTGAGTGAGAAATAACATAATGAAATAGATTGTCCCGGACAAAACAAATAAGCAGTGCTTTCTGCAAGTGCTTCAAATTATCCAAGTGGGTTTCACATCATAGTGTCCACCGCAAAAATACTGTGGCACAAAAATATTGCTTTAAATGTATCGATTGCCAAAATATTGAGTCTATGCACCTATCATGTAAATAATAAATATATTGACTATAAAAATATCAACAGCAAAATTACAGGACCATCTTCTCAAATGTAAGTTGCTGTAAGCATTCATCCATGTACAGCGATATCTGGCTACGCTTAAGCAGAGATCTCCACCCGGGTGAACTTAATAACCAAATCAGAGTGTAAATATCTACTTAAAAGTAGATTTCCGAATATCCACCCTCTCATATAGACTCTCTTCCAACTGAATTTACAAATGTAGACTTATTCCTGGCACATATGTACCTATATTTCTATTATCAGCCTATTTGGGGAGATCTTCACCACCAGGTCGGACGTCACCACTGGGGTGCACATCTCTGAATGTGGCCGAAAGTTGCAGGATCAGTTAATGCATTTCTGGAGGAGGCACGCACTGTAGGATATATTGATAATAACCGGCAGGATAAGACGAGATGTATAAAGGAGAAGTTCTCCAGGATTTATATGGCAAATGCTAGTCATAAAAACGAACCTGGAACCCATTTCCATCCCACCCCCTTCATGTGGAGTGTTTTCTTCACAATACACCCTGAACTGCAATATATTTCCTGCCTGTTCCTGCGAACCCCAATGTCTGGGCAGGTAAGGAGTTTACACGCCTCTATCCCAACGAATGTTTATTTAACCCCTTATGTTATTTCATTTTACTATCTACAAATAGGTATGCACGGATCACACACATATCCCTCCCACAGGCACTAAAACCGGAGCTCTTATGACAGTAAACTTCTCTTTCTTTGTCTCAAATATTCCCAGTTCCAAGTGCTTTGGTTGCTGTAGCTGGGGCAGGAGGAGTTCCATCCACGGAAGGGTTTGGCTCGAATGATGAACAGCCATTACTTTACGGCTGTTAGTGCACATATCGTTACTACGCAAGCGTTACAGTGTTACAACGCATGCGTTGTACGTATCGCACTAACTGAGGTGAAGTAATTTACTACCTTTGTTTCCACTGTTATCACGTGATGTCCCAGGCAGGGGGAGTGGTGACAAGAAGCGGCGGATTAAGGATTGTGAGAGCGGGACCAGCCATCATGGAGGGAGTGTTCAACACCTACGAGGAGGCCGTCAGGAGAGGTAAGCCGGGGGCATTGTTTTAGGGAAGTGTAGTTTTGTTTGTGTAGTGTATTGTAGTGTATTTGTGTTTACAGTAGTGTAGGGTTCGTGAAGGGTAGTGTTTTCTGTAGTGTAGTGTAGGGACTGGACTGAGGGTAGGGGCAGTGTCATGCTGGGGGTACAGTTTTAGGGTTTAGGGTAGTGTGGAGTTTGTTTAGTGTAGGTAGTGTTTTAGGGTAGTGTCGGGATGTCGTGTAGGGTAGTGTTTGGGAGTAGGGACAGGACTGGGGTTAGGGGTAGTGTCGTGCTGGGGGTAGTGTATTAGGGTTTAGGTTAGTGTTGTGGTGTTAGTGTAGGTTAGTGTTTAAGGGTTAAGCATAGTGTCGGGGGGTTGTGGAGGGTAGTGTTTGGGAGTAGGGACAGGACTGGGGCTAGGGATTAGGGGCACGGTCGTGCTGGGGGTACTGTTGTAGGTTTTAGGGTAGTGTCGGGGGTCCTGCAGGGTAGTGTTTGGGAGTAGGGACAGGACTGGGGCTAGGGGCAGGGTCGGGCTGGCGGTAGTGTTTTAGGGTTCAGGGTAGTGTTGTGGTGTTAGTGTAGTGTAGGTTACTGTTTTAGTGTTTAGTGTAGTGTCGGGGTTATGATGGGTAGTGAATGAGTGTAGGGACCGGAGTGTTCGTGCAGGGGGTAGTGATTTAGGGTTAAGGGTAGTGTAGTGGTGTTTCAGTAGTGTAGGGTAGTGTAGTTTTGAGTGTTTTGGTAGTGTTTTCCATTTTTAGATGTGTAGGGTAGTGTATTTCTATTTATTATTTAAAGTATTGTTGTGTTTTAAAAATTTATAAAAAAGGGGTTAAATGTCTTTTTTTAATATGACACGTTATTCCGCATACCATTTTTATTACTAGGCAAGTTTTTACTTCGTATTCAGTAACACTTTCAATGTAATGGTATGCGAACTAAAAACTTGCGCTGTAACGGCTATTGCTAAGTAATAACCGCGTAGTAATGGCATGCGAAGTAATGGCATGCAAAATAACGTGTCATATTCGTCTTTGTTAGACAGCTTGCTGGAGCTCCCATATCCCATATCATTCAGATGAATACAACTTTTTCTCTCACAGAACGATTGTGCTTATGAATTATAGCTACGTTTGGGCGCTGACAGTGCGAGGACCCATATGGCAGCGTTTTTAGTTTCTTTCGATACATATCAGTTAGAAATAACGTTTTTCTCATTATCATCTTCATTCTGTCCATCAATTGTTCTTTATGCAACTGGCTCTATGCCAGCACATAAATGTGTTCACATTTTAATTTACATGATATTTGTAAAATAACAATGCCGATAATCTATTGGACTCGAGGGGTCTCAAGGCGCTGAGGGCCCCAGCTCCCGGTTAGATCACAGAGATTCGTTGAAGAGCCAAGTCTTGATGTCCTTCATGAACCTGGAGAGTGTTGGGGTCTGTCGGAGGTAGAGAGGGAGGGTGTTCCACACCCTGGCCGTGAGGAAGGAGAAGAGCGGCCTCCCGTTCTGGTCTTCTTGATGCGCGGCACCATAGCGAGGGAGAGTTGTGCTGATTGGAGGGATCTTTGGGGTGTGCGGAACGAGAGACAGTGGTTCAGGAAAGCAGGTCAGGTGTTGTGAAGGGCTTTGTGGGCGTGGGTGAGAATCTTGCAGGTGATTCTCAACTCGATGGAGAGTCGATGTAGTGTAAGTAGGTGTTGGATGATGAGGCAGGGGCGCGGTAGGTTGAGGACTAGTCTTGCAAAGGTGTCATGGACGTTATGGTATTTGCGGGTAAGGTTTTTGTTGATTCCGGCATAGAGTTCAGTCTACTGCTGATGAGGGCATGGGTGATGGTTTTTCTGTGTTAGAGGGGAATCCAGTTGAAGGTCTCTCGTGGAAGTTGGAGGGTGTGGAAGCAGGAGGAGGAGACAGCGTTGATTTGGTGGTCCATTTTGAGTTCGGAGTCTACGATGATTCCAAGGTTGCGTGCGTGGTCTGTGGGTTTGGCGGGTTTCCAAGAGCAGGGGCCACCAGGTGTCATTCCAGGCGTTCAGCTGTGGGCCCATGATGAGTACTTCGGTCTTGTCTGTGTTTAGTTGCAGGCAGCTGTTGTTCATCCACCGGGCAACTGCTTCCATTCCATACACAAGTACACCCGGAAAAGGGAAGGCAAAACAGCGGGGCCACCAATCAGTTGAATCCTACAGAGACGAGGGAGGAGTAATTGACCATTGTACCTGAATACACCAAGAGGCTGCCCGTGACAGCCGAAAGGTAACAGCAATGGTGCGTAACAAGGGCACGGGCCCAAGTCGGGTCAATCAAATTGACAAGTACAAGGTGGCGGTGGGCCGTGAAGGGGGCGCCACTGGAACCACAACGCCAGCCAGAGAAGAAGGCCAGTTCCCAGATCCTTCACTAAGAGACATAATGTTGGCAATCAGGGATCTGAGGGGCGCTCTGGAACATAAGCTTGACTCTGTAACGGAGGAAGTAAATCTACTTAGAGCAGATTTTCATAGGGGGGCTGTAGTCAAAGCACCTGGAAGAGCATGTGTCCACGCTGACCAAAAATCAAATAGAAATTATGGCCAGGCTGGAGAACCAGGAAGGCAGAGCTTGCCAGAATAACATCCAGGTGGTAGGCGTCTGAAGGGAATGGAGGGGCAGTCAGCGGACGTCTTCCTTGAAGACCTAATCCTCAACACGCTCAAGCCTAAGCGCCTGTCCACCTATTTCTCCATGGAATGAGCACATCGTGCATTGGGACCCCGTCCACGCCCCGGGGCTCCCCCCACATGATCATAGCCCGCACACTAAATTATAGAGACAGAGATGCAATCCTGCAAGCGGCACGTATGCACGGTGACCTCCAACACAAAAATGCCACCATCCGTTTCTTTCCAGACTTCATGCTCCAGGTTCGGCAACAAAGGCCCACCTTCGACACAGTGAAACGGACCCTTCGGGCACAGAATGTCAAATACATGATGTTATTCCCAGCAAAACTTAAGGTTATTGCTGAGGGAAAATCCAACTTTTTCACATCGTTGGAAGAGGCATGGGACTGGCTGGATGACTGGCTGACGGTCAGGCGGAAAGGGTGCAAAGTAGGGTCACCCACCATGAAGGAGCAATCCGGCTTTATGCTACACAGAAGCACCGGCCACAATCTACGGAGACTCTACAGAGTCCTACACTTAACAAAAAACCTTTCACCCAGCAGACGACACTGATGGCACTGGTCACCTCGATGGTTTTCGATAGTATAGAATGGCCCTATTTATTTGCTGTGCTTTCAAGACTTGGCTTTGGCCCCTAGTTCTGTGGATGGGTAAGTATGCTTTACCAGGGCCCATCAGCCCGAGTGAGAGTCAATGGAGCACTAGCCAGACTCTTCCGGCTGCGAAGGGGCACCAGGCAGGGCTGCCCTCTATCGCCACTGTTGTTTGCTCTGGCGCTAGAGCCTCTGGCACACTGGATTGGGACAGACCCGTTGATCTGGGGCATTGTGGCACTGTGAGGGTGGGAGGAGCACATTTCTCCATATGCCGACGACATAATCCTGCATCTCTAAAGGCCATACAATTCCTTAGCAAGGGTTCTACATGTCTTCGAGCTACTTGGGCTACACCATAAATTGGAACAAATCGGAGGTGTTTCCACTGTCGGGCTCCCCTCCGAAACTCCCAGCGAGGTGTGAGGCCCCAATCACTGTGGAAGGTTTTAAATACCTGGGCATTCGGATAACCAGCAACCTCAATTGTTCCTCCAGAGGACCCTCACCCCCCAGCTGGATAGGCTCCACACAGACACAATACACTGGCGCACCTTGCCACTGTCCCAAATCGGCGGAGCTGCCCTATGTAAAATGATGGCCCTACTGCGGCTCCTATACATTCTACAGAACACTCCATATCCGGTCCCCCCAACCTTCTTTAAGCAAGTAGCGCAAGAGCTCCACACATTGTTATAGCAGGGAGGCACACCTAGGACAGCTCTACACAATCTGCAGAGAGGGGTGTATGAAGGTGGCTTGGCCGTCCCTCATATTAAGCTTTACTATTGGGCCTCACAACTTCTGGTTATAAAAGACTGGGTTTACGCAGACAAGGCGGAGCCGGCTTATAGAATAGACAGAGATGCGATGCCGGGCGGGAACTACGAGCCACTCCTTTATGTCCGTAAGACACACCCAGACTGGCCAGCACATACAGCAGCAGTGGTTACATGCTGGAACGAGGAAGCAGGTTTCTGGGATGGCAAGGAAGGCTGACTGGCATGACACCCCTATGTTACGGGGATCGGCTGATGGAGGTGGCCATTCCAGTAGGATTCAGAGACTCGCAGACAATAGATATTGACCACCTTGGAGATGTGTGGAGGGATGGTGCACCTCTCCCCTTTGACAAATTACAACAAGAATATAACCTAACACCACTTCAAAGGTTTCCCTACTTGAGGTTCACACATGCCCTACAAAGTCACAGACAACGGGGTACGTTCATTCCAGAACACTCCCCTTTGGAAGACAGGCTGCTGGTCGGTCCCATCACCGATCAAGGGACTTCAATAATACACTGGAAACTCATTAACAATGCACCAGACCCCCTGGCTTCCCTTCGCAGAGCCTGGGTAGATGTCGTATGTAATATAGAGTACAACGACTGGACTGAAGCCCTGCAAAGCCCCAGAGAAATCGCATTCCGTACATGATTTAGGTTGATACAACTTAAGATACTGCACCGCTCCTATTACCCATGTACGCTCCTTCATAAATGGGGGAAGGCACAGACGATGCTGTGTGTCAGGGGCTGCCAACAGGAGGGTTCCTTTTTTCATATCCTATAGGAATGTCCCAAAATCAACTTATTCTGACAAGAATGTCTAGGGTATTGTAGACGGAGGTCTCGTTGAATGCCAGATGGCTCCTTTAATGATTAAGGGAGAGGAAGATTGGCCTAAGCATACTAGACTCTGGCTGGCACTGGCGGCTGGAGTTGAAAAACAGAACATCGCCAGGCGCTGGGGTGCGCTTCTCCCCCCATCAGTGACAGAGTGGGAGAAGGATTTAGACTGGTGCCAACGAGTGGAAGAAGTAGTATACAAAAGTAGGAGCGTGCTTGAAGAAATTGGAAAAAATATGGTCTGCATGGAATAGATATAGAAATGCATAGAGAGGCCTACTGCCCCTGGGGAATTGATCCATTTATTTTGCAATGTAAGACAATCTGCCTGTTATAACTCACTTGAAGGTCTTGAAAAGAACTGTTACTCAACTATTATGTTTATTCCTATGATGATTGTTTTACCCCCTTCCAAGCTGTATTCTAGATATTAATCAACCTAGCGGTGTACATGCACATATGCCTAATGATATACTGTCTTATGAGCTTGTTCATTAAAAAGAATTACAAAAAAAAAGATTTTTGGCAAGAAGGCCCATGCCTTGGAGAATGTTGAGAAATGTTACCAAGACAGGGAAAAGTTGCACCATGAACATCTTGGTTGTTTGAGTGACGAGAGTGCAAAATAGCATGCCTTAACCATGCAGATGTTAAAGGCAACAGTAAAAAACACACCAATGTCAGTCTGCAGGATTAATCCATACAAAAGATGCAACTTAGACTTCACAACAACCTTTCAGGCCCGCACCACCCTCAAATCCTGATTTTATTCCACCTGCATCACCCACAAATCCCATCTCTACTCCAACTCTACCTCGGCAACTATAATCAGAACCTCCAATGCAACCAGTTTAGCATAGCTGGAGATGTTTACGAACTACCCCCACACTACCAGCCTCTGGACATTAACACCATTCCCTGAACCACTTGCCTTCTTTCCAAACACTTCACTCACTCAAACACGTTTTATATTAATTTGTTAGTGACATTCACAAATCATTTATTCTAACACTCCTACTTCTGGGCACTTTTGTAAATAAATCTTGAAAGCACCCAACTAAGTGCTTTACTGTAGATGCTTTGTATTAGTTATACAAAAATGTAAATGTTTCATGAAGATTGTAAGCATTGGGAACAGTCAGTGTTTTTTCAGCACGTAGTTGGTTCAGTTATTCACCTATGTAGGTGAGTCCTTTAAACTTGTCTTTTCAGAGACCCCTTAATTTTACACAGTTGTGACCTGTTGCCCACACTTTTACCTATACAGAGGTCACATATTATGTGTGACTGCATGTGATACATACTGATTAGTGTTGCTGCACTTATGTCTATGCTCTCTGGTACATTTGATGGTGCTGATTCATTCATTTGGGGTCACTGTTGATGACAGTGTAGACAAACTTTGAAATCACATTACAGTGGCCTCTTTACTGTGTAGTTCTGGCCTCCTGTATATGCCATCTTACTTGGAGCTTTTCATGTAGAGTCATGGGTCTGCAACCTCTTTCCATCTATTAGATCTGTTAGCTTAGTCTATATATGCTCCACTGTCATGACAAACCGCCATTAAGTCTATTTTCATCTATTCATGGAATTGACAAGACTTTGATTAACTTGTTGTACAGTCGCAGTGACTGGATGTAATACTAGGTTGGCCCTCGTGTATTTTATGGTTTTCATCTGATGCTTTATTTGGTATGCCCACAAGCGGTAAATGGATAATAGACCACATTTTATTGCTTCACAGTATTATTCATATGATTAAAGGTATATTTGATATTCTAGCCCTGAAGACGTTGAAGGGATATTCTCCTGCTTGATGAAAGATGTTTTGGCTGGAATCTGCTGAGGAAGAAAAAGAATAAGATATTTCTGCAAACCTGACTTGGGAACACAAGCTTTATTTAAAAGATGTTTGGAAATATGAAGAATTATTACCTGAGAACACAAAGAGAGTACTTACTGGTGTGCAAACTATTCAACTACTGACAGTAGTAGTGTTCTGTAATGTCCCAAATTGGATGCATGGCAAGATGATGGGCTTCCTGCTGTGTCTGGCACCAATTTGATATTGGTTAGTACTTGATACTCACGAAATGGGTATTGTGTGTGCTTATTTTCTCGTGTCAACCTTTGGTGCCCTACATCTTATTTTGCAAACAAACCTATGTACTTATAGGTTGGCTTGCAATATACCAGGTTAGAGGGGGTTGCAGAATAACATGCCTAAATAATATTAATTAGGTAGGTTGCCAATTGTGAAACCTTCCGATTGCTTGCAATCACAGAAATGGTGGCTTGCAAGAGTTATCGGACAACCATCCCCTTGATTATATTTCAAATTTGAAAACTTTTCTTTAAAGCAGCCTGATTTCATCAAAGGTAATGGAAATGCTTTAAAAAATCTATTTTGGAAAACTTCAATGAGAGGTGGCAGTGGTAGTGCAGGATGTGGACGGTGTACTAGCCCATCATTCATCATTGCTAGGATACTGTCCAATCACAATAATGCAGCAAAACTACTAGCTGCTCTGGTGAATTATTAGGCCACTAGGCAATCACAAACATGGACACACCGACCCTTGTTCTGTGCCCCACCCCAGAAAACTGGATGGAGGCATCGATCAGGATTCATGTTTACATATAAGCCCCTTCACATGGTGATGTTCTGCAACACAAAATAGGCTACTACCATTTTGAACACATCTAGGGAGTACATAAGCATGCCCTCTGTACTGCCAAGACATATGAAGCATGACGTAAGGATCCCAAAAGTACATTCAATGATGACTCAGGTACGTATAGCTGTCTTAATGTACCTCCATAGTAGGCTAGGTAGGTGGGTCTCAGAAGGGTGTTATGATATGAGGAGAGAGAGCATACCCCGCATAATTGTCAACAAGTACATGTTCTATTTGTTATGTAGTGATTCAGTTCTAAGTTTACTACCTAATCTATACATACATGCTCCCACTATTATGGTTGTGTGTGCTTTTTGTGATGTCGTCAAATAATTGTCCCTCAAAATGATTGGTAAAGCTACAAAGATGTTCACCAACAAAGTACACCCAAAACGTTTTTGGATGTGTGACTTTATTTCTTATGTAGTTACTTTGTATGTGACAGGCTTCAGTTCTAATGAGCTATGTCTGTGGATGAGTAGTGGAGTCCTGATTGTGAACTCCCTATCCCTTGCATTAGCAGGTGTGTTACATGTAATGCGAGCCCTGTTGCAATATTTTTAAGACGGTTGAGTTAAAAAATATGAATAATGATTGTATGAAAAAATATGACTTTTACAAACATATAACAAATAAACATTTTAAAAGACAAACATATTTTCTGTTTTTTCGCATATTTTTCCATCTGTATTGTTAATATTATTATTTGGCGCATTGATTTCTATCAGAGTATCTTGCAGTGCCAGTGATTGGTGATTTGAGATGTATGACTTATTTTAAACCTTGCCTAGAGTAAATTCGAGCCTGGTTTGTCAGTTGTAGCACTATAGTAGAATTAGAAGAGTATTTTGTGATTAGTAATCTTTTCACTTTTTAGTGGGTGTGTTTCAGTACTTACATGTCCCTCTCTAAATCTCCCCTTAAATTTCCCTGTGGCCCACTCAATTAATAGTAGATATTCCCCTTTTTCCAACCAACCTACTTGTCCCTTCATCATTTACTACTACTTCATATGCCTACATGTTCGGAGATCTCCCACATGTGGAGATTTCCATACAGAAAAGATTGGAGTGGCGGCAGAGATCTCCAACCAAGGGTTTGTGATTGCATTTTGCAGTGCATTAAGTAATACAACTTTACATACTCCAATATAGCTTTTGTGACTAGACCCTGAAGTATGTTTGAAAATATTTAATATAATGAACAAATGAGGAGTATACCCCGAAGAAAAGAGATCATCGAGATATGTAGAGGAGGAGAAAAAGGAAAAAATTATCCTTTTTAAAAAGACCCCTCACTCACCAACCTAGTTGGTGACATGCTTCATCATTGGGGTCCCACTCGAGTAGCCGAATGCCACCCGGGTGTGCTTCAACGCCTGATTACAGCGGAGCAGGTTTTATTCACAACGATAATGCAAGTGAGTTAAAAATGTCTTTATTGTTCTCCCTAAACTTTAATATGGAGCAATAAGACAAGATTAAAAGCAAGGTGTGATACCTAAACAGGTGAAATTGACCTATGGTATCAATATAAAGTGATGGTCGTGGTGGTCTACATGTTTCAACCTTTCATGGATATTACTAGGTTTTCTTAAGGACCTATGCAATGACCCGGGTGGTATACACACGTTAAGGTGCACCCGTCCCTGGGTCAAACATGAATCATTCCGTATACTTACGGGAAGACACCTTTCAGCCTTCTGTGAAAGGAAAAAATCTGAAAGGCAAATAAACAATCCCACACAGTCCTAGTTAAAACTGTGTACTAGCCAGTTCATTCCTCTCATTCGTGTCTCCATCGTGAAGGCTATAACGTGGTATGTATAATTGTACACACACAAAATGCACATTGTATAATTTGTGCGTTGTGAGTTCACATAACAATAGTGAATATTATCCCGAGACGAACCGGAGTGAAATCCACCCCTATTCGTAGTGTCATACCCACAATAAATATATTCCCAAGTGGGTGTCACACCTGAAAGTGAGCATACTTTAGAGTGGAGCTATTAAAATGCACATGTGCACATATCATACTACTGTACTTGTACCAGTGTGAACAGACTAACAAACATGTAGGAGGGAACCAAGAATCAAGCATACTAGAGACTGACTTCTGTCTCGCCCCATGGAAGCCGTGGGGGGCGCTGGTTATAGTCACACACTGTGGGCGTAAAACACAAAATAGCATTGTGGTTTTCATCACATACCTTTTCTTAGAGTTCGTGGCCAAGCGGAGCCCACCCGCATTTAGTTCATAATCACGTCTTCAAACCATACCGCCTGCCTTCCAACCTAAGGAGACGACCCACGCGGAGCCCCGAGGATCCTGCGGTGTTCGTCTCGGCAGTTTAAATGCCGGATAGGAAACAGTGTACTTCCTGGAACGTGACACGTGACGTTGTCATGTGGTCACGTGATGACGTCTAAGGGGTGTGGCCATGAGCCAGTCAATTTCGCCACACCGCACGGAGAAAACAGCATGAGACCTCCCATGTAATGTACGCGATAACCAACAAAAATGAAAAAGATTGTAAGAATATGTGTACCATCATGTACTATTCTGGAAAAATAATTCAGGGGAATTGTCAGTGATGAAACAGTCTTATTCATACCTTATATTGGGAGCGAACGTGCTCAGGATTACGGTCTCCTTCCTAGTAAGGTATGAAAACGATATATAAAAAAGCATATTCTGGCAAAACAACAGTGACAAAAACCAGGCAAGGGAGGGTCCATTAAAACAGAGGTGGGCCATATTAACATTTACCTCTGTTTCAAGGAGTTCCACGGGAGGCTGTCATTTAACCCGTTTTTATGTGTAGACAGTCTATAAACCCAGCGTTGTTCTTTTTCTAATAGACGCTGTTGGGGGGGCTCTCTGGTTTTGACTAGTTCTATTATTGTCCATCTCATGTCATTTATAGTGTGGTTTCCCTGGAGGAAATGCTCTGTGAGTTTAGTTGTCACTTTCTTGCACCTGATTGTGCAGCGATGCTCACATATCCTATGTTTTACTTTCCTTCCAGTCATACCTACATATTGTAGGCCACATGGGCATGTTATGAGATAGACGACGTTCATGCTGTTGCAGTTAGTGTGCCCTTTGTGTCCAAACCTTTCCAGGTCTAGGGTTTTTGTTGCAGTTGTTAGATGGCACACACTACAATTGCCACAGGGAAAGTGGCCCGTGACATTTGGTAGGCCCCATGCGTTCAGTACAGTGGTTGTATTCTCTTGTTCCATTCTTCTGGGGCGGGTGGTTACAAGTGTGTCTTTTAGACTGTTCGCCCTCTTAAAGGAGAATAAAGGTTTTTCCCAGTGTAAATTCCCTGTCTGGAGAATTCTCCAATGTTTTTTGATACAACGTGTCACCTGATTGGATATTGTGCTATATGTGGTGACACATGTTAGTGGTGTGTACCAATCCCACACAGGAGTTGAAACAAGAAATAAAATCCCCTGTGAACTCCTCTGAGGCGAATGGTCGTATATCAAAACAGGAAGCTGATTTTCTCACGAACTGTGAAGAAAAAGTACCTTATTTCTATACACTGCCCAAAATGCACAAAAACAAACATCCTCCACCTGGCATACCAATCATGTCTGGAATATGGTCTCTTCTTGAACCCCTATCACGGTTTTGTGATTTTGTTCTGAAAACCCTGGTACAGAACACCGAAACTTACTTACAAGACACCAAGAGTTTACACAATCTCCTGAAGAACATCACTGTGTATGAAACAAGGATTCTGGTGAGGTTTGACACCGAAAGTCTTTTTAGTCTTCCATAGGATGATACTTTGGAAGTTCTTAGGGGAGCTCTAAACGAGACAGATTAGACATATAAAACACCCAAACATTTCATTCTTGAGTGAGCTGCTCTAGCCCTAAAAAGGAACTACTTTGAGTTTGAGGGAAATCTGTACCTCCAAACTGGCGGGACTTCCATGGGAAGCACCTTCGCCCCTAGTGTGGCAGGGCTTTATGTCTTTGACTTTGAGAGAAAGTATATATTAGATGATGCCGACCCTTTCTCGTCACACATTGTCATCATCATCATAAGCTTTTATTCGATATGCAAGATATCTTATAAGCACAATTAAAATACAATCATTACAGTGTACAAAAAAGCATTGCTACAAGAAGCCAGTATAAAATTCATTAGAAAAGATAAAAGGACATGAATTGCCCGTTACTAAATTAGCTAAAAAAGGAATTAAACAGCTACTGACAATCTCTTACAACGAATAAGCCAAAACTGCTTTAAAGATTTTGCTGTTCCACACACTATAGGGGGGGAAGTGTCCGTGGTTAGGATACGCAAGGCTACTAGGTGGCTACGTGTGCCCATATTTCGACAAAGAGGTTTCAACCAGAAACTCCTAGGCCTTGCATAATCCGGGCATTCAAATAGGACATGCGCAATGGACTCAACCCTACTCAGGCAACATGCACAGTTTGGAGAAGTACGGGCCACTGATGTCCAATTCGATACCACAGCACCTAGGGGGAGGGATCCAACTCTAAATTTAAAATAAAGGGCTCGGTCAAAGGGGAGGGTGATCAGGTCCAGATAGGGTTCAAAAGCCACAATGTCTTTGATTTGTAAAAAGGCGACAGTGGACTTGCAGTGGTTAGGGTTTGTAATTAGACGCTCCACAGTCCATTTCCAGTAAAGCGCCTTGACAACTTCTTTTGGAGGGGCTGAACGTGATGACCAACAGTCTCCTAGACCGATCTTCTCCAGAAGCTTTTTAGTTTCTCTTAGCCATCTTATCTTAGCCCAACCCCCCAGACTCATTATTTCCCCCAGGGCATCAGCATAGGATTTTAGTTCTTCACCCCTCCAGATTCGTGTCCATAGCAGGAGCGGGCGAAGCTGGGCCTGATCTTTGATGTTTGTACAACCCGTGTCCAACCACACTGGTACAGATGGTGTGCTCAGTGGAATGGAGATAATGGATTTCAGTAGCTTGCTCTCCGCTGTCACTAGGGCGTCCAATCGGCAGTGGCCCCACAGTTCTGCCCCATACAAGGCTGATGTCACTACTTTGGCCTTGTAGATATCGATTACTGGGGTAAGTGATCTCCTAGGTGAGGCCCTGAACTCCCTCATGAGAGCTCCTCCTACTCTTCTATAGTTGAGGACCATTTTGTCAATATGATTTGCCCAAGACATCCTATCCGTAATCCGAATACCGAGGTAATCGAATTCGGCTACTTTCTCTAAGGGAATCGAGTTAAGTGTAGGTGGACGGCCCAGTTTCTTAGGAGGATTTAGGACTAGGTATTTTGTTTTGTCCACATTTATTATTAAGCCTTTTGCAGCACAGAACTCCTGGAATCGCGTTAGCAATTTCTGGAGGCCTTGTGGGGTCTTCGAGATCAGGAGCGTGTCATCCGCAAAAAGCAGGGTAGGGATACGGACTCCTCCGAGACAGGGGGCGTCGGCTGGTTCTTGTTGAAGATGTTTTACCACCCCATTCACATATAGTGAAAATAGGGTGGGTGCCAAGACACAGCCCTGTCTTACGCCCCTGGACACTGGTATCTTCTCAGTGAGCTCTCCATTTTTACCCCAACGGACCTGTGCAAAGGTATGGGCATGAAGGCTAATGAGAAGGGACAAGATGTAAGGGGGTAATCCCAACTCATAAAGCACCCTCCAGAGCTCTTCCCGGGGGACTAGGTCAAAGGCAGTCTTCAGGTCTATAAAGGCCAAATAAAGACTACCCTTGCCCAGTTCCACCACCTTCCACCCCAATAGTGCCAGCCTAAACACCTGCTCTATTGTCCCCATACCAGCCCGAAAACCTGCCTGAAAGTCTGATAGGATTTTATTCTCCTCCACCCAATGGAGAATCCTTCCAAGGATAGCTTTACCAGCTATCTTTTGGGTGGAGTCTATCAGACTTATAGGGCGATAGTTCCCCGGTGTTTCCCTGCACCCTTTTTTATAAATCGGGACCACCACCGCCCCTTTCCAGGATTCTGGCACAGCCCCTCCCATCATGATATCGTTTAGGAGAGCTGCTATGACCCTTGCCCATTCCGCTGGGTATGCCCTCATAAGGTCCCCCGGAAGGCCGTCTGGGCCCGCTGCCTTGCGAGGCGCTACCCACCCTATAACCCCCTCAATCTCTAAGGGAGTGAAGAGATCATAGGCATGAGGTTCAATTGCTCGTGTAAGGTCCATCCCCACGTTCAGTTCCCCATCTGGGGGGAGGTATAGGGTCCCAAAGTGTTTTACCCAGCTTTGAGGCGGGATGTTGCAGGGTCTCACAGATGCATCGGGTTTATTCCGTGTGCTTATGAGATTCCAAAAGGCCCTTGAATCCCTGATTTTACTAGCCTGGAGCAGGTCTTCCCAGAATTTGTCTTCCCACTCCCTCCTGGCAAATTTAAGGGACTTATTATAGGTCTTCCTTGCTTCCTGTATCACACTACGGGACTTGAGTTTAACCGCCTCAACTAACTTGGCCTTGTGAACCCTACATGTTTGGGTATACCAACCATCAACTGGTTTTTTAAATTCTTTGTTGCCCGACTTGTTAGGGTATAAGGTAAACACGTTAGTTAAGGCTTCTACCAGGGAGACAAAAAGCCCACTCGCTCTACCCACCCCTTCTAAGGAGGTTCCGAGGGTTGTTACCGTATGGTTTAAATGGGATTGAATTTCCCCTACCTTTGCCTCGGATAAAACCAATTTCGCCCATTTTATTCGTCTACCACAGGGGGAGACTTCAGACTCATCCGGGGGTGCGGCTACCAGGTTAATGTTGTCCTTCCTTAAGGGGCGCCACCACTGGACCATACTTAAGGAGAGTGAATTGTGGTCACTTTCAGTCGAGGGGACCACCTGCATGTCCCTTACATAAGACCATAAGTATACATCTATTAGGAAATAATCTAGCCTAGAGGTGTGTCCTGGTCTATTGTACGTGTGGGCACCCCCCCTATCCGAGGATGTCCTCCCATTAGCTGCCCTTAAGTTGAATTCGAGGCTAAGGGAGTATATCTGGAGCGCCACTTCTGTCCACCTTCTGATCGGTGGGATTTCCAGTACCGGGATCCCCAACCTGGTATCCTCCTCGTCTTGGTCGAGGGAGACGTCTGAGCCCAAGGGCTCAAACGTACAGTTCATATCACCTGCAACCAATGTACGAGTCTTATATGGAGTATTATTTAGCAAGGTCTCGAGGAGAGATATTACAGGAGACTTTCTCCCACCCTTGGTTCCCCGGGCATAAACATTAAAAACATTTAAGACAATTTTTCCCCTTTGATCTATTAGGGTGATGTTTTGTATGTCAGGGGAACCTGTGGGAGACTCCACTACTCTGCAGTCTAAAGAAGCCGCGACCCAGATGAGAAGGCCACCCGAAGGTCGCCCTCTCCCTGTTTCCGAGACTTGCGCAGGGGAGGAATAGGAAGAAAAACCCACCCTATGGACCGGCACCAAGCTCCATGTCTCTTGGAAAAGGCACAGGGAGTACTCATCAACCCAAGCAGTAAAGTCCGGTAGAGCCAGTTTTCTTGCAATCCCTGCGACATTCCAGCTGAAAACCTTAAAGACTAGGTCCGTCACAGCTGAAGTGTCGCTGGGCGCCAGAATGCCCCTGTCTATGGGCCTCCTCGGAGGTATCTGAGGGGAACAGGGATCTTGTGGGGTGGCTATAGAGACTCCTATCCCACTTGCAAGGTTTGCCTGGGTGGGTGATACTCCTGCTGGCTCTACTCTACTCCCAGTTTCCAGTCAGTAAGGCCCTGGTGCCCACAATTGGTTCTCCCTAGTACCCCCCGAGACCCCAGCCCAGTTTTGACCAAAAATGGGGGAACTTAAACTTCCTCCAGTTGGGCTAACAATTTGCCTGGGGTAAAAATAAGAAAGATCTACCACTTTAACCCCCGGAGCCCCCATACTTTTAATAGGAGTGCAAATCGATGGTACTACTCTTGGGTCTTGGAAATTTATGATTATGCAATCCCCCTCCTGCGTTTTTTTCCCCTGCCCTAACCAACCCACTCTGAGGACACTTAGAATAATACCATCCACACCCAACGGGATTGGCTTGTTTGCCTTCAGCCAGTGGATACACTTGTTCTTGAGTGATTGGTGGTTTTCCAACTGTCCTTCCTTTAAAGGGGGCACATTAACCATGACAGCAACAAAAGGTTGACAGTCTGGTGGGAGGTTTACTGGGGGGATCCGTCGTACTGGATTACTGGGGGCCGGTGAGGGGGTAGATGGGGCTGTAGGTTGAGATACAGACCTAGGGGCTTTCCCTGTCGCTAACCCGTTGGATTTGCTGCGTGCCCCAGGTTTTTGGGAGTCTTCCATTTTGCCACTAACTATCTGTGGCTGCTTTTGTGGAAGAAACTTAGGCTTATTTTTGTCAGGCTCTAAGTGTGTTGATGGACCCTTATGTTTTGGCCCTGCTTTGGGACGGGGAGGAGATTTAAGAGCTGGAATTAATGGACTATTAGGAACAACTTTGTTTAGACATATTGGGGGCTTAGGGACTCTCTGAGATGGTGGTTCATTCCCCTTTGCGCCTAAGTCCTTATTTTCAGTCACTCTGGTTATTTGTTTAAATGTTGTTTTGAGTGAGTGAAACCCGTCAAGGGTTAATTGCACTAATTTGTCTATCCTCTCCCCTAGACCCTTGACTTGTGTTAGTAACGGTTTCAAGAGGCTGTATACCTTCTCAAAGATATTTTCAACTGTTACTAAGTCAGAGAGCTTTGAGACCTTGGCGGTGTTAGCGTCTGGGTGTACCCCCTTGGGAGAGATCAGAACATCCCCTTCTATGTCAATTTCATTCACTATAGGCATACCCCTTATGGTTCTCGTACCGGATCCAGAAGGCTTTCTTACTCTTTGGTAAAGAGCGGCCTGTCTCACTAGCCAACCCTTTTTGCGTTTTCGTGGCTTTCTGCTTAAGGGCCTGTTCCCCTGCCTAGTATCGGGAGTTTGGGTGTTGGGGGAAGCCCTAACTGACTCCCCTTCTGATATAACTATGGAGGGAGGGAGCGGTTTTGGGGGCTCAGGATCACTGGTGGCTTCGCTTGGGAGATTAGGTGATAATGGTGTGGACAGCTTACTAAGGCCACCGTCTTCCACTATAACTATAGGGAGAAGAGCGGCCAGATTTTCCAGCCTACCTATATTTTGCTCTATACCAGCCAACTGGGGGGGGTCTGTGGAAACACCAGGCACACTAGGTGGGGAAACAGATTGAACCCGGACACTGGCCGGTGTAAGCGACTGAGCGGCGGCCCCCAAGGATGAACGTCTTGAGGGGAGGTAAACCTCAGATAAACGCCGCTCAGACATAGCAATCTCCTTTTCAATCACCGCCGTCACCCTGGTGATAAAGCGATCCATAGTTCCTATAACAGGGCTTGCGGCATTTGTCCCCCTTTCGCCTTCACTCCTAAAAAGCTTTCCAGAACGAGTAGACATGGTTTCGGGAAACAGAACAGGGACACACACCGGGCGTATGTACTCACTGTTGTTAGAGAGGAAAGGGACGTGGCCCAGCCCAGCCTTGACAGCCCCTGACTGCCCGCCCTTTGCTCGGGCTTCGCTCGTCGTCCTGCTCGCGTCCCGCAGAGCGCCTGACAGAGCGTTAAATCAGAGAGTGTTGCAGGCGGGGGGCGTGGCTGGTGGTGGGCGCGTCCGCCTGTGAGAGCAGGGACTCCTGGATCTTCGAGTCCCTGCTACAACGCCAACGCCAGTTCGATGTTACCCCCCCAGCGCCTCCGGAACCCAGCGCCTAGAAGCAGCTTTCACCCTCCTGAATCCGCGAAGCAGGTGTGCAAGGTAAACTGGACAACAGGCACCCTGGTCCTCGCAGTCCCGGCGATTTTAGCCTCTGAATGGCCTCTGAAATGGCGTCCCCCTCGCGCTGGTGATTCAATCAGGCAAGAGAGCGACTCCGGAGTGTCCCGCTGTCCAAGCGGGGCTTCGTCGGGGGCAACCTCCTGCTGGCTCTCCGCTTCGGTCACACTGCCTCTTCACACGGGACCCCCCTAGCACGGCAACCTCACTTTCTTCGGCCACCCGGCAACGCGCGGGAGTCTCCCTCTACTTTCTGATTGTTTCTGATTGTGACAGAGCAGCCGAGGATGCAGCGTGGGCGGGCGGCAATCGCTTCCGTGGGCGGGTGGTCTCCGCAGCGTGGGCGGGCGGCAATCACACATTGTGTTTTGGGAGAGATACATTGATGATGTCCTTGCCATCTGGCAAAGACCTAGCAACATCTTATTGGATTTCATCACATGGATCAATACTTGTGACAGAAACCTGCGGTTCACCCACTCAATGGACACCAATTCCATGGTTTTCTTAGACATCGTAATCACCAAGGAAGATGGAAGCCTGGTGACAAGAACATATCATAAACCTACTGCCAAGAACAATCTCCTTAGGTTTGAGTTTTCATCATAGGGCACTGAGGGAGAATGACGATTCTCCAATTATCATACAGAGAGAATCTTGATTTCATTAAAGACAACGGAGGCTGACATTATGCAATAACTTGTATTGCGCCGCTCAAGATGCAGCCCTTTAAAGTGTAACAAATACATCATAATAAGAACATTCCAAACAAGACAACAGAGGCCCATGGTAACCGATAGACTTCCTCTTAGAGCTGCGATGAAAAAAGTAACTGTAGCTTAAACTTCTTCCACGAAAAGAAAGGTTATAACGAAGAAGAATCTGAAAGAAAAAATAAAGAGGTTAGTATTGACCATAAAAGGTGACAAAGCTCACATGAAAAAGATACATTAAATCAAGGGTAAGAAACAATCATCAAAGTACAAACATTAATAAAACATCCACCTGGGAGTGGTGGGAGGGATAATGTCAGCCTCCGTTGTCTTTAATGAAATCAAGATTCTCTCTGTATGATAATTGGAGAATCGTCATTTCATTACAAGACCGGAGGCTACATTATGCAAGTTCAAAGCTCCTCAGTGCAACATTGCTTACATGTTCAACAGGTTTAAGGTAAAATTTAACAAATGTTGAAGCGTTAGACCAATCAGCTGCTTTAAGAATATCGGAAAGTGATCCTCCACCCCAAAAAACCTTACTTGCCATAGCGGCACGTGAGGAGTGTGCGCCGAATTTAGACAAATCTATTCCTGCTTCAAACATGACTGATCTTACCCATCTAGCAATAGTAGCAGAAGAAACGGCTTTGAAGGGTTTTACATAGGAAATGAGTAATTGCATTTCATTGAGAGGTCTAAAGGCACTCATCATTTGTTCATAAACCTTCATGCAACTGACTACACATAATTTTGGAGAGTCTGGAAAAAGGGGGTAGAAGATGTTCTCAGACATGGTTTTGGTCCTTTTACATATTTCAAAAACTACTCTGTCAGGGGAGTAAAATCTATTACATATTTCTAGGGCTTTTACATCGGATACTCTTCTAAAAGATATAAGGCAAAGTAAAGTAGCTAGTTTAGTAGATATTTGTTTCCTTGTAAGAAAAGGGTTGTCTGGCCAAGATGAAAAAAGATCAAAAACCAGGTTAACGTTCCATAATGAATCATATTTGGGTTTGTGAGGACGTTTGATTTTAATACCTTTCATTACTCTGCGGATCAAAGGGTCGGTACCAATAGAGAAATCGTTTAACAAGGAGTGTCCTGCTGAAATTGCAGATCTATAGCAATTAACAGTTCTATAGCATAGTCCTGAATTAAAGAGATCTGCTAAAAAATTTGCTACTTCAACTACACGTGCTTCCACGGGATCCATATTCCGTTCCATGCACCAACTACACCATCTTTTCCAAGCACTGGTGTATCTTTTTCTAGTTCCGGGGGCCCATGATTCATCCAAAAGGCTTTTAGCTTCTCCTGAAAGACCTGAGTATCTTGAAGATTCCCTGAAATCTTCCAGGCAAGAAGGTTCATGTTTCCTTCTAAAAGAAGAGGGTGTAATTCTCCTTCCAGACCCTGGAGAAGATCTAAACTCCCTAGGATAAGACGAGGAACTTCCATGGCCAATTCCATCACACCTGGGAACCAAATTTGTGAATTCCAAAAAGGAGTGATTAGAACAATTCGGCAACGATCTGAACGAACCTTCAGAAGAGTTCTCTGGATTAGAGCAAAAGGGGGGAAGGCATAACAATTGAGATTGTTCCAAGGTTGGAGAAGTGCGTCTACCGCTATAGCAAGAGGGTCTGGTCTCCAACTGAAAAATTGGTCTATCTGGGACGTCAGTCTGCTGGCGAAAAGGTCTATATCGAAGGGGCCCCATAAGTCTTGAATTCTCTGGAAGATTAAAGGATTCAGTTTCCAATCGCTTGAGTCCCTCAGGAATCTTGAATTCCAATCTGCCCTTGTATTCAGATGACCCGGAATGAATTCTGCTCTTAGAATTATTTTTTGACTCCAGCAGAAGTACCAAATTTTCTGGGCTAAGTCTGCCAAGGTCATAGATCTTGCTCCCCCCAAACGATTGATATAAGAAACGGCTGTAAAATTGTCTATTTTGATCAAGACTACACTGTTTTATAGAAATGATTTGAAACTCATAAGGGCATTCAAGCTGGCCATCATCTCCAAACAATTTATATGTAAGTTGATCTCTTCTAGAGACCATTTCCCACCTGTTTCTAGAGTTCCTAATTTGGCACCCCAACCTGAATTGCTCGCGTCGGATTCTAAAATGTGATCCGGCGAATTTCCAAAAATAGCTTTCCCGTTCCAACTCTCTAGGTTGTTCTTCCACCAAAGGAGGTCGGTTCTGGCCTCTGGGGATAAGGGAATATGATCTGAGTACCAAACACCATTCTTGAGAGCCGAAGATTTCAACCTCTGAAGGGCTCTGTAGTGAAGCGGTCCTGGAGAGATCGCTTGAATGGATGAGGATAAAAGACCTATAACTCTCGCTAGTTCTCTTAAACTCACTAAGTCTTTTGATAAAACATAGGAGACTTCTTTCTTTATTTTTGATCATTTCTTTAAAGGAAGCTGTAAGAGAGCTGAGGATGTGTTTACTTGAAATCCCAAAAATTCCAGATTTTGTGAGGGAGTCATGACAGATTTCTCTATGTTGATGATGAAACCTAAGTTCTCTAAAAGGTCCACAGTCCATTTCATATGGATTAGTAATTCTTCCTGGCTCTGAGACATCAATAGGATGTCGTCCAGGTAAATAGTCAAACGGACCCCTCTTTTCCTTAAGGACGCTACAACCGGTCTCAAGATCTTGGTGAAACACCAAGGAGCCGAAGAGAGGCCGAAGGGAAGGCAACTAAATTGATATGTCACTCCCTTCCATAGAAATCTTAGGTATTTCTGAGAATCCGAATCCATAGGGACTGTAAAGTACGCGTCTTTGAGATCTAATTTTATGAGCCAATCTTTTACTTGGAGGATGTCTCTTAGAAGGTGAATGCCCTCCATTTTGAAATGTCTGTAGACGAGAAAAGAGTTCAGGAGTTTTAGGTTTATTACAGGGCGCCAACCTTTGTCTTTTTTCTTCACAAGGAATATAGTGCTCACAAAACCGGGGCCAGTGTTTGAAACGCTGAAAATTGCCCCTTTGTTTAACATTTGGCGTACCTCTTCCTCGACGAGAGCGGATTGATCCTGATCTAAAATAAGTTCCCTTTGAATTATTTTCTGGTGAGGAATTGTACTGAATTCTATTTTGAATCATTTTACGGTTTCTAGAACCCATGGGTCGTTTGTTATTGATAACCAATTTTGGTTGAAAATAGCAAGTCTTCCCCCTACCTTTGGGGGGAAAGAAACAAAATGAGGAGTAGTTACCTTGATTACCTTGCCCTTGGAATCTTCCGCGACTGTTTGGACCTCGGCGGTAGTTGAGACCTCTTTGGGGGAAGAATGAGTTGTTCCCTCGGAAGAATCTTCCGTAGCCACGTTGGTTTTGGTAGAAATAGGACCTGTTGTATCCACGGCTGTCAGCCGGTCCTCCCCTGTCAGCCCTTCCAAAAAATCTTCCCCCGCACATACGTCTCATGTTACTTTGTGCTTTATTAAAAGCTGAGAAGGTGGATACATATTTTCTGAGAATCTTGATAAACGACTCCCCAAAGAGGAGGCCATTAGGATCTCCCTCAATATCCTTATTAGCCAGATCGCCCAATTTTGCGTTCATGCGCATCAGAATGCCTCTTCTTCTCTCAGATGTAAGGCTAGCATTAGCGTTGCCGAGGAGGCAAACAGCGCGTTGACTCCACCCTCTTAATAGTTCTGTGTCAACTGGGGTACCATTTAAGGAGTACTCTTCTGCTAAGTCCATGATTCTGGCAAGAGGGCCTAACGTGTCCAAAAGCTTATCCTGACACTGTTTGAGACAACGTTCAAGCCCTTTACGAGGGTCACTTCCTGTTTTGAAAAGGAAGGTTAGTAATTCAGGGTCCAAATTAGTGGTCATGCCTGCCTTGTTATCTAAAAAGGGTCTAGGACATTCGGACCTCAATAGGTTACGTGAGTCCCTTTCAAGGGGCTTTCTTATCCAGAATTTAATAAATTTGGCCACGTGGTCAAGAGGCCACCAGTCAGAGCCTCTAGGGTGAGAAATTTTTGTTTGATGGGTTGAACATCTCCACCCCTGTTGGATCCTTAATGGAACCTGAGGTGGTGGGTTGGTTTAAATCCTCATCAAGTAGGTCGTCCATCTTTTCTAAGGGGTCAAAGACATATTCGTCAGGCTCGTCATTATCATCAGTGGGTGAAAAATAATCATCATCATCAAAAGAGGTGATATCTTTTGTGCCGTGAAGGACACCTTGTCTATTTGT
This sequence comes from Triturus cristatus, assembly GCF_964204655.1. Classification (NCBI taxonomy): domain Eukaryota; kingdom Metazoa; phylum Chordata; class Amphibia; order Caudata; family Salamandridae; genus Triturus; species Triturus cristatus. The sequence continues at coordinate 609,802,042 of NC_140594.1, forward strand.
GCCGCGAGGGGCACCTGAACCTTTTGCGCCAAGAAGGCTGCTCAATCTTCTTGTGCCGCTCGGGACACCTTGATCTTTTGTAGTGCAAGGGCTACCAATAATTATTATGTGATCGCTTGAAACGCGAACTTTCTCTTGATTTTCTAGGTGTTTTGTCTTTTTCAAGACCTTGCCGTCTTTTTTAGGAAGGGGATCCTCATCACTTGAAGAAAGGGTATCATCCTCAGGGGTATTCCTCTTTCTTTTAATCAGTGCCGCTTCAACTGCCTCCTTTAAGGAGGATTTAAATTGTTTTTCGAAGAGACTCAATAAGGAGCTCTCAGTAAGGGTTTGTATATTGCTAGACATATCAATGTCATTAGAGTCATTAGTCTCTGTCATTCTCCCCTTGATTTTTGGTTTAGTATAAGCTTTTTTTTTTTTTTAAGTATAAGCTTCTATTTTAAATAAATAAATAAATGAGTCCAGGTATAGTCAAGCTAGAGTAATATACACTCTCTCCGTAGGACTAATCAGAGTTAGAGTCCAAATTTCAGTGTCTAATTTGGTTAAAATCTTCGTGGAGAGAGGAAGGCTCTGATCGTTAACTTCGCGCTGTGCGTTGTTATAGAAACGCACAGCGCGAGCACAAACGAGCCTCTCTTCCTTCTTTCAAATTATCGCTTTGTGGGTCACACACAATACGCGTCAGGGATGTGACCGCTCATTTTTGCGAGCGGGTCACAATCCCTGACGCGGAAGTAGATCGCGCAAGAGGTTGATGCGTGCTACGGAAAGGAACGTTTGGGCGTTACGAGGAGTTTGGTATTGAAAGTAAATAACTCCTACATTATTTCTTTTTTGAGAGGGGAGAGTGTATATTAATCAATGCGATGTCAATGCCCTTCAGTCTCGATCCGCTTCAGTTGCTCAATCCTAATAATTCGATGCGGTGTCAATCCGCTTCAATTGCTTATAAAAGGAAGCGGGTTTAAAGCATCCCAAGCCATGTCTCAGTGTTTTTGAAGCGTTTGAGATAGGCACTTAATCTAAATATAATATAAGGATAAAAACAAAGAAAATGCCCCAACCATAAATTGGAAGGGTTTGGAAAGGGAATAAAAAACTTACCTGATAGGGTAAAGAATGTATAAACCATATGTGGTAGAAATAAGGTTACTTACCTTAAACTAAAGGAAGAATAAAGTTAATAATAATATATGAATAAACAGTCGTATTGTAACCATAAAATGGGAGAGTAAAAAAGATATACTTAACTGTCCTGTGCAGCGAATAAAAGAGGAAGTCTATCGGTTACCATGGGACTCTATTGTCTTGTTTGGAGTGTTCTTATTATGATGTATTTGTTACACTTTAAAGGGCTGCATCTTGAGCGGCGCAATTAAAGTTATTGCATAATGTAGCCTCCGGTCTTGTAATGAAATCTCCCCTACGGACAGTACCTCAGATTGAGACGTAACTGTAGCAAAACCTCCGAATATCGAGCCCAAGCAGCCAATCTTTCCGTGAAGTTATTTGAAAGGGGGTACCCAGAAAGAATATTGAACACTTGCCAAAAACGTGCAAGGAACCAACCTTGGGAAGCCCTTCTAGAAGAAAAACCAACCACAGTAAAAGACACACCACTAACATGTGTCACCACATATAGCATGATCTCCAATCAGGTGACACGTTGTATCAACAAACACTGGGGAATTCTACAGACAGGGAATTTACACTGGGAAAAACCTTTATTCTCCTTTAAGAGAGCGAGGAGTCTAAAAGACATACTTGTAACCACCCGCCCGAGAAGAGTGGAACAAGAGAATACAACCACTGTACTGAACGCATGGGGCCTACCAAATGTCACGGGCCACTTTCCCTGTGGCAATTGTAGTGTGTGCCATCTAACAACTGCAACAAAAACCCTAGACCTGGAACCTGGAAAGGTTTGGACACAAAGGGCACACTAACTGCAACAGCATGAACGTTGTCTATTTCATAACATGCCCAAGTGGTCTACAATATGTAGGTATGACTGGAAGGAAAGTAAAACAAAGGATATGTGAGTAGCGCAGCACAATCGGGTGCAAGAAAGTGACAACTAAACTCACTGAGCATTTCCTCCAGGCAAACCACACTACAAATGACATGAGATGGACAATAATAGACCGAGTCAAAACCAGAGAGCACACCCAACAGCGTCTACTTGAAAAAGAACAACGCTGGGTTAATAGACTGTCCACACATAAAAACGGGTTAGATGACAGCATCCCGTGGAACTCCTTGAAGCAGAGGTAAATATTAATATGGCCCACCTCTGTTTTAATGGACCCTCCCTTGCCTGGTTTTTGTCACTGTTGTTTTGCCAGAATATGCTTTTTATATATCGTTTTCATACCTTACTAGGAAGGAGACCGTAATGCTGAGCACGTTAGCTCCCAATATAAGGTATGAATAAGACTGTTTCATCACTGGCAATTCCCCCAAATTATTTTCCTAGAATAGTACATGATGGTACACATATTCTTACAATCTTTTTCATTTCTGTTGGTTAGCGCGTACATTACACGTGAGGTCTCATGCTGTTTCCTCCGTGAGGTGTGGCGAAGTTGACCGACTCCCGCCATGCCCCTTTGACGTCATCACGTGACCACCTGCCCACGTGACAACATCAGGTGTCCCGTTCCAGGAAGTAAAGTTTCCTTTCCGGCATGTAAACTGCCGAGATGAACACCGCAGGATCCTCGGGGCTCCGTGTAGGTTGTCTCCTTAGATTGGAAGGCGGGCGGTATGGTTTGAAGACGTTAGTATGAACCAAATGTGGGTGGGCTCCGCTTGGCCACGAACTCTGAGAAAAGGTATGTGATGCAAACCGCAATGCTATTTTGTGTTTTATGCCCACAGTGTGTGAGTATAAGCAGCGCCCCCCATGGTTTCCATGGGGCGTGACAGAAGTTAATCTCTAGTAAGCTTGATTCTTGGTTCCCTCCTACATGTTTATTTATTATTTTAGACATTTGTAAAGCGCGGCTGTCACCATTGCAGGCATCCTGGCGCTGAAAGAAAAAGAGACTGTAGTGAAAGCGGGCTAGCAAGGGAAAAGCCAGGTTTTAATCTTCCTTCTGAACGGGAGGAGTTCGCTGGTGTGTCAAATCTCGATAGGGAGAGTATTCCACAGTCTGGCGGCAGTCACTTCGAAGGATCTGCCCCCGGCTCTGAACTTCCTGAATCTAGGAACAACTACCAGTTTAGCGACAGAAGATCGAAACTGTCTAGATGGGGTATACCAGGCAAATTTAGATTGCAGGGGAGCTGGACCAGCTCCATGGAGAGCCCTAAAAACTATACAGAGGGCCTTAAAATGAATTCTCTGCCTTATAGGAAGCCAATGCAGTTTTGCCAATGCGGACGCTCCATGAGAACTTCGCGGCCACCCCAAAGCCAGTTTAGCAGCAGCTGATTGGACCCTCTGGAGCCTGTCCAGCAAGAACTCAGGGGACCCGAGCAGGAGGGCATTACAGTAATCCAACCTGCTGAGAATGGTACATCTAACCACTTGGGCGCGGGCAAAGGTAGGTAAGAGGGGCAAGACTTTCCTTAGGGAGCGAAGGGTGGCAAAACAGCATGCAGACGTTTTTTGAACATGCGTCTCCATGCTGAGCCTCTGATCCAACATGACCCCAAGGTTGCGCACAGATTCCACCGGCCGTACGTTGGACCTTGTTTCCGGAGGCCAAAAATTAGTTGGAAAAGGTTGGGGAATCCTAGTACCTGCACTGAAAAGCACCTCCGTCTTTCCTGCATTAAACTGAAGGGAATTATCCTTCAGCCAACTAGACGTTTCACGCAGACAATTATGTAAAGCCTCCACGGAGGTTGAGTCCTCGCCTTCCAGGGAGAAAATCATCTGCGTGTCGTCGGCATAGTTCACAATCCTGATGCCGAAGCTTTTGATGAGAGAGATCAACGGTCTAAGGTATATATTAAAGAGAATTGGGCTGTTTGTTAGTCTGTTCACACTGGCACAAGTACAGTAGTACGATATGTGCACATGTGTATTTTAATAGCTCCACTATAAAGTATGCTCACTTTCAGGTGAGCGTTGTGACACCTACTTCGGGAATATATTTATTGTGGGTATGACACTACGAATAGGGGTGGATTTGCACTCCGGTTTGTCTCTGAATAATATTCACTATTTTTATGTGAACTCACAATGCACAAATTATACAACGTGCATGGTGTGTGTGTACAATTATACATACCACGTTATAGGCTTCACAATGGAGACACGAATGAGAGAAATGAACTGGCTAGTACACAGTTATAACTAGGACTGTGTGTGATTGTTTATTTGTCTTTCAGATTTTTTCCTTTCACAGAAGGCTGAAAGGTGTCATCCTGTAAGTATACGGAATGATTCATGTTTGACCCAGGGATGGGTGCACCTTAGCACGTGTACACCGCCCGGGTCGTTGCATAGCTCCTGAAGAAAACCTAGTAATATCCATGAAAGGTTGAAACACATAGACCACCACGACCATCACTTTATATTGATCCCATAGGTCAATTTAACCTGTTTAGGTATCACACCTTGCTTTTAATCTTGTCTTATTGCTCCATATTAAACTTTAGGGAGAACAATAAATAAATTTTCTCACTCACTTGCACTATTGTTGTGAATAAAACCTGCTCCCCTGTAATCAGGCATTGAAGCACACCCGGGTGGCATTCGGCTACTCGGGTGGGACCCCAATGATGAAGCATGTCACCAACTAGGTTGGTGAGTGAAGGGTCTTTTTAAAAGGATCATTTTTTCCTTTTTCTCCTCCTCTACATATCTCGATGATCTCTTTTCTTCGGGGTTTACTCCTTCATTTGTTTATTATACTCATCTCAAGGGGACTGGGAGTATTCCCTATGACAATTAACCCTTTCTCTCTAATTTGTTGACTATATGAAAATGTTTAATACCAAAATATTTACTACAAAATATAGTATTATGAAATGACTATAGCTTCAACCAAAATATCTGTGATAAACATATTGTGTGCAAACATATTAAACTAGTAAACAAATATGTCTATGTAATCATGTAAAATCGTCAACTAAAAGACAATTTTTTTTTAAAATATATGTAGTGTCGGTTTTTTTATCTGCGTAAACATTTAAAATGTAAAATGTGTTTTTAGGTTTAGGTTTAAAAAATCTAAATGATCATTTCGTTCACATTTTAAAATAAAAGTTTAAAAAAGAAATGCAATTATAAAAGTTTACTAATTTTTAAAACAACTTAGTTTTATCTTACAATATTCATTACATCAAGTTTTTTTAATTAGTATGCACATTTATAAAACTATAACAAAATGCCTGAATTAAACTTCATTTGTTTGATTTAAATAAAACCTTTGTCTTTATCTTTATTCAACTTAATTGCAGCTCATAGAACCATAAAAGTACATAAACACCAACACATTGGTTCCAAGCAAAGTTGGTTAAAAAAAATTATTAATTACAATAACATAAGAGGTTTAAGGCATACATAATTTTTCTGTGAACCATTCATTTCAACAACATTAAATGTACACATATTTATTTTCTTACACAGTTTAAAAACACTACTACCACCTATAAACAGATAAAATGTAGATAATAAAATGGTGGCATGGCAATTCAGACTAATCAAAAGTGTGGGGCGTGGTTTCGTTACGGTCAACAGTGCTAATAAATAGGCCAATTACAAAATGAACAAACAGCCCCCAAAACCTTTTTCGCAAGTACCAAATTTAAAATAGATATCCAAAAACAAACAATAGGTTGATGTGTGTCAGTTTTCAGAATTCTAAGTGCCTCAGAACAGTGTGATGTACCTGGGACTAGCCACTTGGACCTAGATTTCTTATAAACGGGGCAGAAAAATGGAGCATGGGCCTCTGTTGCCTCAGCTTTGCCGCAAGATGGATATTTCTGCACCGATTAGTAAATATGCGCGGAGGAGAAATCCATACCTTAACTGGATGTAAAGCTTCTTTGCTAAAGCTTGTTGGACTTCACCCAGAAAACCTTCCAATCTGTAGGTATCTTTTTGCCTTAAAAATCTTACTGTCAGAGATGCCAGGGAAGAGCTCATCAAAAGGGATGACAACTTAAACGACTTACAGTTTTTAAAAAGTTCCTCGTTTGACACGGTCAAGCAGGCCTCAGCAGGATTATCCCATAGGCTGGCTTAACCCATGCTTTTTAGGTGTTCCCTAATATGATGGTGCCATGGCATACTTCCCGCCCCCAGTATCCTTAAAATCTCCTCTAGGGCCAATCTATAAGAGAGCATCTTGGGAATGGCCCAAATTCTCCTCCAAAAATGAAGGGGCCTAAAACCAATTTTCTCCGATATAGGTCTGATGCCTAGATCTAATCTAAGGGGGACTAATGGGGTGCTGGAGGGAGATTCAACAAATGCCTAATGAAGCTATTCTCTATCTGCATGACGTCACTTACAGGCTTGTGTCCCCAAAGCTCAGACCCATACATAGTGGCCCCCAAAGCTCATCCCCATACTTAGTGGGGCCTAAAGCTTGTGATTTATAGATCTCAATAGTGGGTTTAAAAAAGGACTCCCTATACACCAGTGGTCTTCATACTTTTATGTTTAAAACGTTTTATTGAGACAAAAACAAACCATGGGGGAGGGGGATAGGAGGTCAGGATACATAGAATACAGTCAAAGAAAAAGGGGTGCAACTCCAGAGGGTTGGCAATAGGTAGCGCAGTAAGTCAGGGGGAAAAACACGGTAAATGAAGGCTAGAAATGCAAGCTATGGAATCCCCGCCCGCGTATCCAACACCCCAAATCTAAGCAATGAAAGCCATCAGCTACTCAACAGGACACAGTCCCCCCCCCCATCCCCCATCCTCCCAGTAACGAAACCCCCCCCCCCCACCCCCCCCACCCCCGTCCTATGGTCCCGCACCAGAGTAATCCGCACCAGGAAGCCCCGCACCCCCCCCCCCCCCTGGGAGGTCCCCGCCTCACATGTAAACTAGTCCGCCGGGGTCACCGGCGGCGTCAGCCTGAGAAGCCTAAGATACCTCGGGCAGGTGAGCTCCCGGAATTCAGTGGACAGCAGCGCTAGAAAGGGTTGCCACAGCTCTTCAAATTGGTCTATCTCCCCCGCAACCGTAAGCGACAGCTTCTCCATCCCCAGCACATGCCAAAGCCTATGCAACCAACCGGTGATGGAGGGGACGGTGGCTGTGCGCCAGTGAATTAGAATGTTCTGAACCGCAGACCCCAGCGCAATTGCGATCTGCCTACCCCTACGGGACTTCAGTGGGTACATTAGGTCATTGGGGAGGCCCAACAGGACATACGCCGGGAGTCGCGGCAGCTCTATCCCAAAGTGCTTATCCACCTCGTCCAGAACTTCCTTCCAGTAGGCGGTCAGCACTGGGCAATCCCAAAGAATGTGTGAAAGGGTACCTTCCTGCCCGCAGCTCCGCCAGCACCCCCTGTCAGTGTGTTTATGCATTTCATACAGTCTCTCCGGGGTGTAGTACCAGTATGTGGACACCTTAGTAAAGGTCTCCGTAAGGCCCGTGTGATATGCAGAGTGCCGCGCCCGATACGCAATTTTGTCCCATTCCTTGTGGCTGAGTGTCCTACCCAATTCCCTGTGCCAGCGCTCCCTCCCCGGGTTGTAATAGTGAAACGGCGGGGGTTGTAGGTATTTGTACAGATCGGTAATTAGCTTGGCGTCGGAGGTCCGAGTAGCCAGCCACCTCTCATACAGTGTAATGGGGCGGGCGGCGGTGGCACGCACCTGGGGCTGGAGGGCCCAATGCCGAACCTGCATGTAGCGCAATCTGTCCAGCTCCGTCAGGCCGAACTCCTGGCGGAGTTGCTGAAAAGGAACCACTCCTTCCGGGCCATAGATCTGGAAGAGTGCCCTGCAGCCCGCCTGCACCCAGTGAGAGAAAACCCCCGGCTCCATCCCTGGGGAGAAGTCCGGGTTGCCCACAATGGGCGTGAGCGGCGAAGGGAAGGTGGTAAGGCCCCGGGCCTCGCAGACCGCGTCCCACACACGCAAGGGGACCCGCGTAACAAAGGAAGCGTAAAGATTAGGGGGACGATGCGCGCGGCGCAGGAATGGAACCTCTTGTAAGGTGCGGCCCGCCACTGCCTGGTCTTGAAAGAGCCAATGTTTGTCGGACTCCCACCTGCTCCACTCCACCAGATAGCGTAGCTGAGCCGCCTGAAAGTACTTACGGAGGTCTGGAATGCCGAGACCCCCCGCCTCCGGAGCAAGCGTGGAGAGGACCCTCTTCATGCGTGGCCTGCGGCCCTGCCAGACAAAGCGGGAGATGTCAGCCTGCATTTGTCGTATCCAGCCCACTGGGGGTTGGAGCGGGAGGGCCCGGAAAAGATATAGTATCTGGGGCAACACCGTCATCTTGACCGCCGCGTTTCGCCCCAGCCAGGACAGCAGGCCTTTGTTCCAGCGGCCAAGCTCATCCTTGATCTTCCTGCTGAGGGAGGCATAATTGGCCGTAACCATCTCCGGTAATGTAGGCGCCAGTAGGATCCCCAGGTACGGCACCGTGGACGAGGACCACTGCATGGGGAAGAGCCGCTGAAGATCCCTCCTGGTATCCGCAGCCAGGGACACGTCTAACGCCATCGACTTGCTCATATTCATTTTGAAGCCGGCCACCCCCGCAAAGGCGTCCAGTTCCCGGAGGCAAGCAGGCAGCGACCTCCTAGGGTCGTCCAAGGTCAACAGGACATCATCCGCGTAGAGACTGATGGTGTGGACGTACTGGCCCATCCGGACCCCGACAGCATCCGGATTATTACGAATCCTCTGAGCAAACGGCTCCATGTAGAGGGCAAACAAGAGCGGCGAAAGAGGGCAGCCCTGCCGCGTGCCGCGCTCGATGGCAAAGCCACCGGAGCTACACCCGTTGACCCGCACCGACGCTGAAGGATGCTTATAGCAGTTGAATACCATGGTGCGGAACTTATCGCCGATTCCCAATTTCTTGAGGACCAGCTCAAGATACGGCCAGTGGACTCTGTCGAAGGCCTTCTCCGCATCGACGGACAGCAACATCCGCTCCCCCGAGATCCTTGAGGCCTTCTCCAGAACATGCATCACCCGCTTGGTGTTGTCAACCGTCTGTCTGCCGGGCACAAAACCAGCCTGGTCCGCCTCCACCAGACCGGGGAGGTGTGGACTCAGCCTGGACGCGAGAATCCCCGTGTACAACTTGAGGTCGACATTTAAAAGCGAGATGGGTCGGTACGAGCCGCAGAGGGCCCGGTCCTTCCCAGGTTTCGGGATTACCGCGACCGTCGCCCTCAGGAGATCCGGAGGGATGGCTCCCGGTTCGGAGAAAGAATTAAATAGCCGAGTAAGGACAGGGGCCACAGCCGTGCAAAAAGTCTTGTAAAATAGCGACGTGTACCCGTCCGGGCCCGGGGCCTTGCCATGTTTCAGCCGCGCGATAGCGGAAATCACTTCCTCAACATGGATGTCCCGCTCCAGGTTGTCCGCCTGAGCCGGATCCAGTACCGGGAGGGTCACCGACTCCAAATAGCCGTCGGCATCCCGTGGCGAGGAGGGCTCCTCAGCATACAGCGCCTCGTAGAAGCCGCGGAAAGATTCCGCTACCTCCGCGTCCCCGGAGACAACCCCCCCGTCCGTGCCCACCAATTCTTTCACAACGCTACGCTGTTGCGCGACCCGGAGCCGGTGTGCTAGGAGCTTGCCACATCTGTCCCCCCCAGTGTAGTAGGCATGTTTCAAGCGCAGGGCGGCATACTCCGCCCTGTCAAGATCCAGCGCCGACAGGAGCTTCCTCGCTGCCTTCAACTGCCTCCACACCCTCGGCGCCCCCGTGCGGCGGTGGACCTGCTCAAGCTCCCGGACCTGAGCTGTCAGCTCATCCCTCTTCAATTGCCGCTCCTTATTTTCAGCTGCAGAGATAGAGATAAATTCCCCCCGGAGGACTGCCTTCAATGCCGCCCACTGTGTCGCTTGCGAGGTGTCAGTGTTGCTATTGTGGGTGAGATAGTCCCGTATGACCTCCCCGATGCGTTGCACCACCGACTTCTTGTGTAGAAGGGTATCCCGGAGGCGCCACACCCCCCGAGAGGGGGAAGCCGCCGGCCACTGGAAAACGCCGGTGACTGGGGAGTGGTCAGACAAGGTCAAGACCCCGATGTCCGTCGCCGTGGCAGCGGCACGCATCGGTCCACTCACCAGGAGGTAGTCCAGCCGTGAGTAGGTTCGGTGTGCGTGCGAGAAATAAGAGTAGTCCCTATCCGTGGGGTGCATGGAGCGCCAGAGGTCGTGCAAATCCATTTCCGCAATCCGGGCCCTCCCAGCCTGGGACAGTTCCCCCGTCTGTGGGAAGCGCTGCGCCGATCTGTCCATCACAGAATCGAAGACTATGTTAAGGTCCCCCTCCTAGATAATGTGGCGGTCGGGGGAAGCAGTGACATCCACCAGCGCGGAGTCTAGGAAGCGCTCTTGGTGATCATTTGGGCTATAAACGGAGCCGACCGTAAATGCTATGCCTCCCAGGCGCATGCGATACGCAAGGAGCCTCCCCTTCTGTTCGGCACACTTATGCAAAACCTCCCCCCGAAAGGAGCTCGCTAGGAGAATGGCCACCCCCGCCGTCTTGTTCGCTGCCGAGGAAAAGAACTGGGTGGGGAACTTGGCAGAACGCATCCTATGGCAATCTCGGGGCAATAAGTGTGTCTCCTGCAAAAGGCAAATGTCCGCCTGTGTCCCCTCCAGCAACGATAGGATCGCTCTGCGCTTCACCGGGTTATTCAGACCCTGAACATTAAGGGTCACTACCTTTAGGCCCGGCATTCCTCGCGGGGATCGGGAGCGCCATGCAATGGGCAGGGAGTCAGCGGGTGGGGCGCGCGGGGCCGCCGCGCAGGACAAGCCAAAACAAAGCGGGCATAGACAACATCGGACGGGACCTTCCCAACCCCAAAACAACCCCCTCCCCCACCCCAAACACAACCCTGGCAACTAGCCACCCACAAACTCAAACACCCCATTGTCTCAGTCAAGCCCTAAGACGGGCAAGTCCGTAGAAAGAAACGAAATGGACGTCCAGCCACTCACCTCCGTCCGCCCCCCCCAACCCCCCCGCCCCGTACCAAGCATGTAGAGAAGCTAAAGACATCTCCCCCCGGAGTGTGTGTTAGGCCGTCAAGGCCACGCCAGAGGAGCCGGTCGAGTCCCCGGCCGCCGCCCTCAGAGCGTCGGCCATGTCCGCCCTGATGGTAGGGGAGTCCGGACGTCCCACGCTGGACGTTGAGCGCCGCCTCGTTGACCTCCGCCGGTTTCGTCTCTCCGAGGACCTCCACGACGGCGTAGCTCCTTCTTCCTCCGCCGCCGTGAGCCCCAGGACACCACAAATGTCTTGCAAGGAGCGTAGCTGGTGTAACACCCCATTCCACCGAAAAATCAGGCGGAAGGGGTGACCCCAAGAGTACGGTGTCTCGTGCTCGCGCAAAAAGTCAGTGGCAATCCTAAAGGACCTGCGTTTCTGCAGCGTGATGGCGGAGAGGTCCTGGTAAAGCGCCACCGGCCGATCCCGGAAAGTCAGGGGCTGTTTCCTGCGGGCCTCAACCATGATGCGTTCCTTCAGTGGAAAGTCGGGCAGGAAGGCCAGAATGTCCGGTGGGGGTGCCGATGACTGGCGCTGCCGGCCGACCCTATGCGCCCTATCAATGCTGATGGGAAAGTCCGCAGCTTCCCCCAGGATCTCTCGGAGCAGGGCCTGCAGGTAGCCCCTCAGATCGGACCCCTCATCCGCAGTCGGCACACCACGCACTCGGATGTTGTTTCTCCGAGATCTGTTCTCAAGGTCCTCAGAGTGGGCCTGGAGCTCCACACACTGCTCACGGAGGCGGAGAACGTCCTGCTGTAGGTGGACTATCTCCTCCGCTCGATGTTGGCCCTCCGTCTCCACCGCTTCAACACGTTCGCCTAGGCCCTCCACCTCCCTGCGCACTTCTCGGACCTCGCTGGCCACCTCCCGCTTCAGTGTCTGGAAGTCCTCCCTGAGGGAGCTAAACAGTTCCTCCATAAAGGCCCTCGTGACGGGTGGTTCCCCCCCAGTCACATCTGCCGGAGCCCGGGAGGACCCCGGCGAGGGCTGCGTCCTGTCCCGCAATTGCTGGGCCCTGCCAAGCATGTCCGGCAGGGTACGGTCCCCTTTCTTCGGGCCGCCTCTTCCAGACATCGTTAGCTCCGCAGTCGAGCACAGATCCAGGCGCCCCAGGGGTGCTCAGCCGCCGGCAGGCCCTCGACGTGGGTATCCCCCACGAGCGAAGTCGCTGCGTCACAGGTGACAAAATGGCGGCCCAGTCCGGTCACCGTCAGCCGCGGGAGCCCGTGCGAGACAACCAAGGGGGCCGCAGCGGGGGGGGTCCCATCAGCACATCCCTCCGAGAGTCAGCCCAGCAGCAGCGGGGGCACCTGCATCCTGCTGCCAGGACTCCGGCGAAGGCTGCCACCACTGCTCCTTCGGGGACAAAATGGCGGCAGGGCGGAGCAGGCCAAAATGACCAGGCCCGACGACACCGCCGGGGCCCCTGAAGCACCCCACAGTCAAACAAGTTCCACCACCGGCCCCAGTCCGTCACGCACAGGGCCCAAATGGTCCAACCCCGTCAGGGAGTCCGCTGTACCTCGGCTAGGAGTTAGGGCCCCCCGCAGTACGAGATGTCGCCGTCCCAAGTCTGAGTGCCGGGGCGCCCGTCTCAAGCCTTCCGCACCATCGGGTCCTCTCCCGCAAGGCTCCTTCAATCTCCGTCGAGCGGCGGGCCAGATCCCCCTCCAAATCGCAACTTTCAGCACCAGGCCCAACTGCGGTGTCCGGACAGCACTCCAATGCGCTCCGCCCCTCGGGCTCGCCGTCGTCCCTTGAACTCGATCGAACTTTTGGGGGGGTTCCCCCGAGGCGATCTGAACCAAAACAGCACCAATATGCACCCCTGGTGCTCCGCCACTCTCCTCTCCCGCGCTGAGCCTCAGCAGGGGGAGAAAAGCGTAAGAAAAGGGCTCAAGCTTGGCCGGGCCGGAGGAGCCACGGGAGGAAGCGTCCGCTCACCCCGCCATCTTGGCCACGCCCCCGTCTTCATACTTTTAAATGCTGTTCACCCCCAGTATAAAAAAAATCTTTAGCCCACCCCAAAATTTTTAGCAATTATTTAATCAAATTTGCAAAGTGTACAATATGTCTAGACTTATTTGAAGATTACAGTTATGTTAAACCAATTAAAAAATGCAATCAAATACATGATTGCCAAACATACTATTCTGGTTAGCTAGGCCTTACTAACATGTAAAAGTATCCAGTGTGATTATCCGGAATGGGGGCGGGAGGTTTGACAGATACTCTCAGACAGATTTAAATGTAAAAAGATGCTAGTAATGGCCCATTACAGAGTGACTTACTGCTGATCATTTGTTTTCAACTTAAAACAAAGCAATGCTACATCATGATGCTTCTTTTGACCAGGGCTTGGTACCCCCCCTGGAATCAGTTAAGGCCACCCCAGGAGGGCCCGTCCCCAGTTTGAAGACCCCTACTATACACCCTGGAGAGCCCGCCCTTGTGTTGTGTCAGTGAAAGCCTTTGCTTGGCAATGTGGAATGACCAATCCATATGCTCACTAAGCATAATCGCTAGATATTCGAACGTGGATACCCTCTCCTAGGGAGTTCCATTCAAACTAGGGTTGGGCATGTAGAGTGGGATGGAGTGAAGTTCACAAATTTGGTCTTGGTGCTGTCAATTTTTTAACATCTTAATTTGCAGAAAACATTAAAATTATCCAGTACCCTTTAGATACCCATTGGAGTTTTAGAAAGAAGAAGGGTATCATCAACGAACATCAACAAGGGCACCTTGACAGAGGCAAGCCTGGGTGCATCATTGTTAGTGGTGTTCAGTGTGTTCATAATGTCGGGGCCAGCACACATCCTTCTCTATCTCCCCTGCTAATAACAAAGGGTTCAGAGAGTTCCCCTAATTTATCACAACAAACCTGTGCAAAATTCTTCTCATAGAGTCTCTGGATGATATGGCACAGATAAGATGGAACCCCCATATCGGTCAGAACACAACAGAGAAAATCTATCGGGACCAAGTCAAAAACTGACTTTAGATCGACAAATAGCAAATAGAGGCTGCCACCCTCTAAAACAACAGTTTTCCCATAAAAAAGTTGTAATCTGAAGACTTGGTCTATCATAGATGTGCACTGCCTGTAACCTGCCTGAAAGGGGCTAACAACCATATTTTCCTCCATCAAATCCAGTAGTCTTTCTAATATCGCTTGGACAGACTTGGATTGGGAAGGAGGGCAATCGGGCATTTGTCGATGGGCCGGTGCCCCAGGGTAAACTGTGGGCTGTTTTATTTAGGCCTCTGTAAACCGGCCCAAGAGACTGACTTTCTTTTCCAGTCCCCGCCAGACCACTTTAATGTGACGCCAGTATCTGGGTCACTCACCTGCCGTGCTGTAAATTGAGGCTGGGGGCCCAGTGTTGCTTTAGCCTTTGGGGTATTTTCACCTTGGCCCCCTACCTCGCGTGCCCTTCCAGAAGCAGTGTTATCCTCCACCGGGCCATCACTTTTCAGCCATGGCAAGTAGCATGCAAGGGCCTCACAGGGGAAGGGCGATTTTTATTGGGACATTCTCACCTACCCACTCACCCCCCTCTTGAGCAGCAGCAATATGCTTTTGACACCTCCCTTGCCAGGCAAATGCCCTGAGGGTTTAATGGGCTGGAAAGGGGTTGGGTAAGAGAAGTGGCCTCCCTAGCAGCCAAGTATTGTGACCTAATCCCCAGTGTCTATTTGGACTTGTTGGGAGAGGGGAGAAGGTTGCATAAAATTTCACTATGATCAGAGTTGCAGACCTTGAAACTAAGTTCGACATCCTGTGATTCTGAGCAAATCACTTAATCTCTATACCGAACATTAAAATGAATTTGATCTTATGTAAGGTAACTGGTGATCATGTACATTGCTACAATGACTTTGGGCTGAGTTCACAATATACAAAACTATAACAAAAAATAACTGTCCAGATTCCAGCGAGACTAAACAGATAGTGATCCATGAAAGAGGTGATCAGGGAATGTGGGCCACTTTTTTGAGAGTGCCCGGGCCTAATTGTGATCCCAATCCGACCCTGCACTCTGGAGAACACCTTTTGCATCATACCTATCAAACTAAAGGGTTTGTAGTTACCAGGCAACAGTGGAGAACCTTTCTTGTACATGGTTATTATTTCTGCGTCACCCAAGAATGAAGGATGGGCATCCCCTTCATGATAGCATTGAAGATTACCCACAGATATTGGCCCCAAACTTCAGGTTCTGAAAGATAAAGATCCCCAGTATTTTATCAATGCCAGGGGCCTTATGAGGGGCGATCTTGTTGATGGCCCTATACACTTCCGCAAAGGTTATCATAAGGTAATCCTTCCAATCAAAGGAGGGCAACTCCCTAGTTGGCAAATCATTGCTAGTAAGTCCGGCCACATGATCACCTTGCTGGTTCAGGGCACCATACAGAACCGGCAGTGCTTATTTCACACATCAAATAAAATATTGTGTTCTATGCTGACTCTCCCTCACAGTTCCCAGTTATAACTATACACCAGAATGCCTTAGAATCCTGACAATTAGCAGCACAGAGGAGAGAATCCCATTTTGCAAATTCCCACTCTTTTTTGACGAAATTAATGGCATTTTCATAAACGATTCTCAAAATTCAAATCAAAACACTGTCTTTAGTTTTTAGTATCTCTAATAAGGCTACTTTGGCAACTCTGCACTGGTTATTAAACCATGAAGATGTATTCTTCCAAGGGTTCCATGAACGTGCTTCTACGTAAAATAGATCTTTAAGTTTGCCAGCTAGCATTGCATGAATTTCGGCCACCCTTACTAGTTGGCAGACGTTACCATCAGATGTAATAATTTTACTCAACTCTATAAGACAATTACTCACCACCTTATACAGTGCTTCAATTGAGTCAGGAGACTGCTCCAACACACTCCATTGTATTCTATGTCTGGAGGAAGTCAGTCTAAGTCTACCATCCATCTGATCAATTTGCGTTTCCATTGTGCTTCAAGTAACTGTCATGTCTGGGCAGAATTTCCAGATGTAATACTAAGGGCCCTAGCCTTACATCAACAAGGATGTAATCTATTAGGGGGATGAGCACCATATCCGAAAAAACTTGCAGACCCCCTGGATGTCTGACTTAGTGCACCCATTACAAGCCCGTAAAGAATATTTCAAATTAAGGGCATTGATTTGGAGTGCCAGGGGGGACCATTTCTTAATGGGGTTTATAGAAAACATTTGGATGGTCCACAGCCTGTCCTCATCATACAAAATATCATCATAGTCGGCATCAAGGTGCTCAAAGTGGAAATTAAAATTGCCCCCCACCACCTTAAAGGCACACTCCAGTAGTGTAGACAAAAGAGTAGTTAAGTTGCTCCACTACTAGAGATTCATGACCAATGCCCACTGGTCTAGAG
This sequence comes from Triturus cristatus, assembly GCF_964204655.1. NCBI lineage: Eukaryota > Metazoa > Chordata > Amphibia > Caudata > Salamandridae > Triturus > Triturus cristatus. The sequence goes on from NC_140594.1 coordinate 609,818,625, forward strand.
TAGACATTGACCAAATACACATCAACTTTGTGTATGAAGGTTAGTAAGACGCACATAATGTAATCAGACAGGGTCTCTACCATTTTGGTCGAACATCCCAGATGAGTAGCTACCCACATAGACAGCACCCCTGACCGTCTACCCCTCCCCCCTCCGAAGGTCGTTTTAAAGAAAGCTGAACAGCCTGGATGCTGGACTCCCTTAGTCAGCCAGGTTTCTTATGTTTCACTATCATACTAGTCTATAAATGACCCCCAATCACTACATCCAATGTTCCCTTCAATCCAGCAACATTCCATGTCACCCCGTTAATAGGCTTTGTACCTTGCAAAATGCCCAGAGTTGCCATGATGCCACCCAAAGAGTTAGACTCACCCAATTTTATAGAGACCTGACTCAATCCCCCTATCTTAGAGTTGGTTACACTACAAAGGGGCTCGCCAAAACCAGGTCCACTCCTTTAACCTCTTCAGTGCCCATGACGAGATAGTCTCGTCATGGAGCACGGTCGCGCTGTGCCCATGACGAGACTATCTCGTCATGGACCCCACCCACTAATACAACGCCCGGCACAGGAGGGGGAAAGGGTGTGGCACAGAAGGGGTTAAGGAACTCGCGTTCTGGAGCTCTTTGTCCAATCACGTGACGGGGTCACGTGATCCAACAGCCCTGAAAAATGAAGAGACGGAAAGAAGCCGGCGTTCGTGTTGAGCCAGAGGAACCATAGGCTGGGACCAGAAGGAGGAAGAGAGAGGCGTCCAGACCTTCTTCATCGCGCCGATGAGCCGAGGAGGGACAGAAATCGGAGATGAGGAAGAAGGAGCGCAGGAACCTCGAGAAGCCGCCAGTGTCGAAGAGCCCAAGAGGGAGCCGGACCCCGTTCGGCATAGTGGAAAAGCCAGCCGCGTCCCAGGAGGGACGTGGCTAGACAAGGTACAGGGTAGGTTTGGGTCCGTCTGGGGCACGGAGCTTGGAGCTCCCACGAGGCGGACGGGTGGAGGGAGTTAGACAAAGCGCAGAACTCCCGCTAAGCACCACTTACCATAGCTGCGCGTAAATCACCTTCACATTGTAAAACATCCACAAAGGCACTGGTGGTGGAATTGGGTGTCTTCTCCCTTCACTCCTCACCCCCTGAGCACGCTTTAGGACATCAGAACCTCGTCCTCATGTTCTTTTCTTTATTTTTGTTTCTTTGCCTTGACTGCTGGGAGCCCCGGTGAACCACGGACGACAACGGGACCAGAGAGAAACGCCCAAAGTCCCCCTCCCACACTCTCTGACGAAAGAGAGAAGACGGCAATCACCCCATTAACCACAGTAAATTCCTGAATCATTAAGGACTACCCAATGTCTTGTGTTGGAAATAAAGAGAATTGAGTCACCTAAAACAGTTTCCCTGTCTGCTTCTCCACCACGCCACAGTCAAGGCACACAGCACCTGACGATCAGAATATCCTTGTTTTGGAGCTTGGTTCAAATAATTCTGGGCCATCTGGTGGAATTTACCATTAAGTGGGTGTCTATGAAAATAGCCCGGAGGTAAAAGTGTTATGGCCGCACCTGGTTCCTGCATGAACAGTTTTCCTGCCAGAAGATTGTAAGCCAGCTGTGGATTCCTAAAATTAATAATGACTCACTCACTAGACCTATCTATGGCACCCTTTCCAATCCAGCTCACCCTACGAGTTAAGAAAATGCTGTCAGCCATATCAGGGGGAAAGTTCCTATATCTTGTAAGCCAATGCAGACATGTGTTGGTTAGGTCCTCAAGAGATTCCCTCTGTCCCATTTTAGCTATAGGACCCCTGATAAAATCACAACGTAAGGGCATGAAACTGGAGGTAAATAACAATTGGGAGTTTTGCATTACGGACATTGGCAGCCTCTGTAGGAACTCCCTCTTGCCCAACCATGGGATTACTCCTACCAGATTTTGCAAACGAAGGACCCCTCTGGTTTGTGCCATTTGGCTCCACAATGCCCCCACAATTACTCGCACAATTGCTCCTCCCCTTTGCATTTATGTTATTAGCCTTGGGCAAGGCAACCATGGGGGCAGAATCAGTCTGACAACCTCTACCCATTGACACCTTTGACTCCCTGGATGATACACAAAGGACATCCCTCCATAACTGTTCCATCATGCCAAATGAGCTTTTAGCAGTGTAAGTTCTTCAAGAAGAATGGTTTTAACTTGAGCGAAGATTTCTTTTACTAGAGACATTACCCAAGGGGTTTGAAAGCCCTCACTGTAGTCCATGTTATCACACATAGGACCTGCATCCTCCATGGAGCTGGGTGGTGCAAGTTCATCTCTGTCGCTTCTAGTGGACTTGAAGTGTGGCAGGCGTTATACTTCTTCTTGGTAGCCTAATCCATCTCCGCAATCCCTCTGTCTGTCAGGGAGCATTCATTATCCAATCCCCGTCATGGGCCTTTAAATCCGGTCTGATCAGATGGCAAGAGAATCTCATTTTCAGAGTGCTCAGGAATGGTAAATGAAACAAGCTGGGGCCAGTTTTGGAGCAATTGGCATCAGTGCTCAGAGAGAGCTGTCTCCCTGTTAATTCAATTTCCGTGGCCACCACCACTTTAGACCTTTGTAGCATTCTGTCAATCAAAGTGGGTTTGGGGGAGGATATTGGAGACAGAGCCCTCCCCGGTTATTGCTGCTTCCCCGTTGCTTGGACCAGTAGATCAAAATTACTTAGTGCTGCGTTCAACAATAAATGGCTCAAGACCAGTATATATTGCTCTAAAGAGATGCCATGCTTCAGACACAACAATGGCCCCTACAAAACAGACAGTGGCAAAGGTAAAGTCAAACTCAGACTTTGCGGCCACCCTAATGATAGCTCTCTCTGAACTATGGCGAAGAAGCAAACGAAAGAGGTGTGGCTCAGCCCAGCCTCCTCTGGCCACAGATGGGCGCAGATGGACCCGCTCTTGGCCCGGTCTTTCCCCGGTCACACGATGCAGGAGAAATTCAGCACAATGAAAGGAGTTTCCTCACCTCCAACTGCTGCATATTTCTCGGGGGGATAAAGTCTGGGCCCAGAGTGCCACAACAATGTAGCCACTGCCAGGTTCGTCTGCCTGTAATCACCAGACTCCCACCAGGCTGTGTGTCCCTCCGGGGCAGGTGGCTCTCTCTGCATCCAAAGTCTCTTGGGGATCAGTGACTCAGCAGGGACACCTCAGGTATAGCCACTCGCAGGTTTGGGGGGGCTCTACCGGTCTGGGCCACGGGAGGCCCGACGTGCCTGAAAGCACAACCGGGAGGACCACCGCACTAAAGCAAGCAATGTGGCTCAGGGCGGCAGGGGGGGAGATATCACACAGAGGCAGGGGGAACAGATGTCCAATGCCTAGCCTCCTTAGTACAGGGGATGGGAGCCTTGACTTCCTTAGCAGAGTACCAGTGGGGCCCCCGCCGGCTGAGCAACAATTCTGGAGGATGAATACGACCTGCAGGGCCGCCGGCGAAGTCTAGTCGTTCCGATATGTAGCAAGGAGTAGGCCCCCAGGGGGGTTGCTAAATAAAACCTACGTATGAATAAAAAATGTAATCGTCAATATAGCAAATTAAATAATAAATTACATAGCAAAACATCTGTTCTGTATTCATTGAACCATTATAATTCATTTAAATCGTAATTTATTAAATATCACAACAGTTTTAGGTTCTTGCATAAATAACGTGAACTTTTAAAATAGTTATAAAATTCAGAGCACAACAAAAGAAAGCACTAAAACAAACTAACATTAAACGCTAAAGTATACTAGATTAATTATAATCCTACAAACATTTTTTTAAATGCATAATTGGGGATGGTGAGATTTACTATTCTAACTGCAGACCAGCAAATATTGGGCATAGTGCATTAAATTTAAACAGAACAAATATAATATCTAACTCCTGCCCCCCAACATTATGTCAAATGCATAAATTGTTGGGTGGGGCGAGGGGATTACCTATTTTAACTTCAGTCTCACAGACATTGAGAAAGGGCATAAATCGTAGGACGCATATTTCCTATTCTAATTCCAATCTAACTCAAATTGAGGGAAGTGCTAAAAAAATGGGGAATGATGTACTGTTCTAATTGAAGTCCAACAATAATCTGAAACCAGAGGATTCTGTTGCCCGTGTTGGTTGGAGTGTTGGGGGACCCGAGCCTTGCTGCCTAATCGCTGGCGGGACTGCGAGGACCACTGTGCACAGCGCGGAATTCACCGCAGCACCTGTGGCCTCTTCCCGCCAGCTCCTCCCGGAAAATCTGCACCGCCTCCTCTTAAGACTCGCGGCCCCCGCTTCGCGGGTGCCGCTCGTTGCTGAAACCAGAGGATTCTGTTGCCCGTGTTGGTTGGAGTGTTGGGGGACCCGAGCCTTGCTGCCTAATCGCTGGCGGGACTGCGAGGACCACTGTGCACAGCGCGGAATTCACCGCAGCACCTGTGGCCTCTTCCCGCCAGCTCCTCCCGGAAAATCTGCACCGCCTCCTCTTAAGACTCGCGGCCCCCGCTTCGCGGGTGCCGCTCGTTGCTGAAACCAGAGGATTCTGTTGCCCGTGTTGGTTGGAGTGTTGGGGGACCCGAGCCTTGCTGCCTAATCGCTGGCGGGACTGCGAGGACCACTGTGCACAGCGCGGAATTCACCACAGCACCTGTGGCCTCTTCCCGCCAGCTCCTCCCGGAAAATCTGCACCGCCTCCTCTTAAGACTCGCGGCCCCCGCTTCGCGGGCGCCGCTCGTTGCTGAAACCACAGGATTCTGTTGCCCGTGTTGGTTGGAGTGTTGGGGGACCCGAGCCTTGCTGCCTAATCGCTGGCGGGACTGCGAGGACAACTGTGCACAGCGCGGAATTCACCGCAGCACCTGTGGCCTCTTCCCGCCAGCTCCTCCTCCGACTCCCCCCCTATTTAATATACTACACCCTTACGCGCTAGTGGGACGCGCGCGGGGTGAAGCTCGGGGCGAAGACCGGGCTAAGAGCAGGGCCCGTTTGTGCCCGTTCGTGACCGGTAGTGACCGGACCGGGCTACCCCCCTTAATCCTCCTGCTGCCTGATTCCCTGTGTATCACGCGAAACCAGGAGCAAATCCCGGTTGGCTGGAGGATCACAATCTGCCGCAGGAGGTATGGAGAAGTTTCTCATTAGGGCTAACAATATTATTGACAAAGAAATTGTTACACTGGAGAAACGTTTGTCCAAGGAACTAATGTCTCTTAAACGCTCCAGTATGGGTCCTTTTGCTAATGCCAAAACTCTTGAAAGACCTACTGACTGCTTGCCTGTGGTGGATGCTCATCCTTTATTACCCGATTCTGCCCCCCAGCTTAGTATTGACTCTGTTGTTATATCTAATCCCTCCACCGTCATTGCTGATTTTAGCCATGTCTCTGATTGTGCAAATGTTTCCCTTTCCTCTGTAATTGATGGAAATTCTCCCCTTCTTTCAACTCATGGGGGAAAAGAAGGGGCTATTAAGAAACGGAAGAGACAGCATTACAAAAAAGGTAAAAATAACGGGAGGGCATCCAAAACAGCTAGAATAGACGGAGTATCGGCATTGTTGAATTCCGAAGGTGGAGGGAGTTTACCCAGTAACGATATCTCCATGGATAAAATTGCAACCCTACTAAAATCTTTTTTTCTCCCTTAGAGGCCAAACTAGATAGGCTTGATTTTAGAATGTCTAATATAGAGAAATCAACCGCTTTACTTTTAGCTAACTCCCCCAAGCCTAATAGTTCTGGTCTCCCTCCTAGCATGCCTGCCCCCCAAATTACCCCTTCTACTACTGTGCCCCCAATTCCCGTTTCAATGGCCACAAGCATCCAACATGTTCCCCAAGTTCTGTTAGCCTAGTTGCCCCCCAGAATATTCAAGTCCCCCCCCCAGGTTCGCATATCCCACCCGCACTTTTGCCTATTGATACCCAAGGGCCCCCACCTGAAGACCTCAAAACTCCAAAAATTAGACGGCCCGACCTACCACCGGAGGCCAACCGGTTCATGGTAATTCTGGCAGGAGCACCTCCATTAGACAAGGGTGAAACCGAAACCTATAGCTCCCTTAAAAACCAAGTCATAAAATGGCTTAACTGGAATCGACCATTACCGGCACATCTGCACAATGAAGTCATCATGGTGAGGAGGGTACCATGGATTGGTAAAACCCCTAAATCCATTAAGGGAGACTGTATTACTGTCAGTTTTAGAGACCCACGTACTGTGTCTTACATATGTGCGGGCGTTAATAGATCATTAGATTCCACTATCCAGACTCTCCCTGTCTCCTTTTTCTTCCCCCCACCCATTAACCCCTTGTACTATGATGTAAGCGATGAATGGACAAGGGTTGAACGTAGGGGAAGACCTTTTCGCCCAAGATACTCCAGATTGCCCCCATTTCCAACCCCGCAGAACACCTTCTGGGATTATAATCGATATAGTTGTCTCGATGGGCTAGAGGGAGTCGACTGACTATCCAGTGCTTTCACCACTGTCCCCCCCCTACCCACCGTGACTAATCCGGTCGATAGCGGGGCTACTGGGGAGGATTATATCTTACCAGTAACGGTTGGCAAAATAACCTCTGATCTACTTGATCTGACCCCCTTAACTTTTGACAAACCTACTGAAGTTTACCTTTTACCACACGATGAGGTTATTGCTGATAGCGGACGTACAATGATTACTCCCTTGGAAGAGATATCAACCCCAAGGGATCAAGGGTACTCTATGATGAGCTGGAATATAGCTGGCTGGCGACAGAGAGCTTCGGCTCTAGGGTGGAGGGAACTTATCCTTGGGTTTGATATTCTATGTTTACAAGAAACATGGTCCACTTTAGACATCCATTTTGATGGTTTTGTTTCCTATAACTGTGTTGCCAAGGAATCTGCTATGGGGAGGGCTAAAGGGGGTCTGCTTGTCCTCATATCAGTCGATCTCCCTATAACTGTAGGCTCATATTCTACTGTTGGCACACATTCACAAATCCTGGAATTACAATCCAAAAAGGGTAGGAATACTTTACTGATCAATCATTACAATAACACATTTGACCCGACCAGCACCCTGGTTGTGGACGAACTGGAAGCCTCCCTAGACAAAATCTGTAATAATTTCCACACAGTTTACGACATTATTTGGGGAGGGGATTTCAATATCAGAACGTGCCCGCACTCTCAAACCTCAGTTTGTGGGTTCGATGGGGATTCGGGGGAGTATTTAGCACATTTTCAACATACCCAATATGGGACTTCCCTTAATGGTCTTCTGTTAAAACTTGATCTAGTTATCCACCAACCAGCTCTTGATAAAGAGGGCAATATTGTTCCCACGTTTAAAGGGAGGGATACTGAGTCGGTTATTGATCATGTATTGATTTCAACCCTTTTGATGCCATTTTGCACTGTGCCAATAATTAAGGACTATTGCCTGAGTGATCATAATGCCCTAACTATGTCCACTCTTATCTGGGGCCCCAGAATTACGCATACAGGCAGGGTTGTCGACAATATTGTCCCAAATAGGCCTAATGGAACCCGGATAAAGTGGTGCACAGAAAAATCAGAAAAACTACATAGTGCAGTTGTGGCAGGTGGTTCCAGGCAGATATTTCGCTGTCTGGAAGTCAATGCCCTCTCTAAGGGTATTATAGCGGATTTTGAGGATTTAGGCACTATTATTAATAGAATTTTTACTAATAATAAGATGATTTCTAGACGGGATAAGGTTGGCTGGTTCGACCAAGCCTGTACGTCAGCGTTAAAAACCCTGAAGCAAGCACTATCCAACCATCCTAGAGACAGGGAAGCGATTAAAACCTTGCGGTCCAACTATAACACTGAACTCAAACGCAGGAAAAACGAACTCCGGGAACAAGCCTGGGACAATCTGGATTGTGCAGCAGCTCTCCGGGATTGTAAATTGTTCTGGAGTACGATTAATGCCCCATTCCTCCAGAAAGAAGATTTCCCAGTACTTACCGCATTAGTAAGCGAAGATAGCTGGGTCCGATATTTTTCAGGAATATTTGACCCCCCGAGGAGTCTTATGATAAAATTTGTATGAATCCCCAGTCGACCCCGCAGACTTTGGGAATTACCATCCGAGAAGTAGTCACAGCGATTAATTCTAGTAAAGGAGGTAAAGCCCCGGGACCTGACGGGGTCCCTATAGATCTTTATAAACACGATCTGGCCCTTTGGAGCCCCCTATTGACCCAGGTCTTTAATGCTGCCAATGATCTCTCCACCCCGGCAACCTGGAGTGAATCCGTTATTATCCCGATTTATAAGAAGGGAGATAGAGGAGAGGCTAAAAATTACCGTCCCATCTCCCTTTTAGATTCCTCCCTTAAAATTATGAGTCGCGTACTACTATTACGCCTCGAGGAGTGGGCGACTAATAATAATATCCTGGCACAATCACAATATGGCTTTAGAAAGGGTTTGGGGACCATTGACCAGTGCATTAACCTCAACCTTTTAATAGGAAAATATACTAAGGCCAAATCGGGTTCCTTATTTCTTTGCTTTGCGGACCTCTCTAGTGCCTTCGACCTGGTGAACCACTCCCTGTTGTGGACAACCCTTCTCGATATGGGAGCTCCCTCAGCCATTATCCATTTCTTAGCTAGGTTGTATTCCAACCTCACTACTCAGATACGATATGGACCTGCTGGAGAGTGTACGAGAAAGATTATGGTAAAATCAGGCATTAGGCAGGGGTGCGTATTGGCCCCCTTGCTTTTCTCTCTTTTTATTAATTCTATGGAACATGAACTAAAACAGGTCCAAGCTGACGCACCACAAGCAGGTGGCCTTCCAATCCCAGTGCTGTTATATGCGGACGACACCGTTTTATTATCTAGAACCCCAATCGGCCTACAGCGGCTAATGAACTGTTTTTATGACTTTATCCAGGGTAAGAAACTTAAAATTAACAATTCTAAAACATTCATCATGGTCTGTGGCAAAAAGGTGAATCACCACAAGTCTTTCTATTTTAAAGATAACAGAATTGAGGTTGTAGATAACTTCTGTTATCTGGGCATTACTTTTAACAGTCGGGGCTCATGGACACCTGAACACATTAATATAAAAGCCAGGTTGAAGAAGGCCACACTAGGTGTCTTCCGATTTGCCTGCAAATTGGGAAGCCGACGAATCCCAGCAATGCTAAATATTTATAGACACAGATGTTCATCAATAGCACTTTATGGTTCAGGGGTATGGGGGCACGGGTGTAACAAAGACTTACAAATACTGGAAAATTTATTTTTGAAACGGCTACTTTGTTTACCCTCATCGGCATCTAATTACCTGGTCCACGAGGAATTAAGGTTGGACCATATAGCCGATCTGATTGAATTGAGACCCCTCCTGGTATGGAGGTCTATTTGGCTGAAGGACGAAACAGGCTTCACAAAGAGTATTATCCAAGATTGTCTGTCTTTGGATAATTTCAAGAATATACCATGGATAAAGTATGTGTTTACTACTTTTAGAGACATCTTTGATTTGGATGTACGCAAAGATCCCGAGATTGTAACCACTTTATCCAAAAAGGAAGTGAAAGAGGAATTTTTGAGGGTAAAATTTGTTAAACGGAAAGCAGACACAAGTAATTACTCAACTCATGCTTTCTATTCCTCCAATGTAAACGAGGGTCCTGGTTTGCCTCTCTATCTCCAAATAATCTACAGGCAATCTCACCAATTCGTCCTATCCAGACTTAGGCTTGGTATTGTCCACAACCTTGTGGCCTTTCCTATAATGAAACACTATACAACATCTGCCTGTCCATGTGATGAATTAACCAAGCAAAGTACCCTTCATTTTATGTTAATCTGCCCCCTTTACAAAGCCCTACGTATTGTTTACTTGAAACCGTTATTTAAAAAACATTCTGTGTCTTCTACCTCAAATGCCATGAAATTGTTATTTTCACTTGCTAGCCCGGATTTGTGTTTTTATATAGCAACTTTTATTCTGAAATCTGTTGCTGCAAGAAAAAGTATGGTTTTTTAGCTATTTTCCCTGGTTTTTTACTGTAGACTTTTGTATGCCCTGTAAACAACCCATGATGATATGTATTTTTCCTGTGTAATGTCACATGTATGTTTTTATCCATGTACTTTTATGACGTTTTTTAACTGTCGAATAAAGTTTATGAACTGCATAAGTCAGAGGGGTGGTAAGATTTACTATTTTAACAGCAATGCAAATAATTTTTGCAAAAGTGCTTACATAAAAGGAGGAAAAATCATCTATTGTAAGTAACTCCAGTCTCACAAATGTTGGGAAATGTGCATAAGTCAGAGGGGTGGTAAGATTTACCGTTTTAACAGCAATGCAACTAATATTGGTAAAAGTGCTTACATAAAAGCAGCGAGATTTAATATTCTAACTGGTTTTACAAACCTAGGCAAAGTACATAAATAAAGTGGGTAACATGTACTATTCTAGCTCCAGCTCACAAACACTCTGTAAAGTACATAAATTTAAAGTTGAAGTTTACTTTTCTCACTAACGGCCAACAAACGTTGGCAGTAGTGAATAAGTAAAGAGGGTGAGATAGACTATCCTAACTCCAGTGCAAGATAAATTGATGAAAGTGTATGAATAAAGAGAGTTAGATGTATTATTCGAACTATAATCCAAGCAGGGTTGGTAAAGGGCCTTAATAGAAAGGCAAGATTAACAATTTTAAATCAAGTCCACCAAAAATGGGTCATAGTGAATAAAATAAGGGGAGGGGATTTACTAAACAGTCTCTATTCTCACAAACATTAAGGAAGAGCACAAATTGAGGGGTGACAGGTATCATTCAATATTTTATCTGCAGTCCAAAATATATATTGGAGAAAGTGTACAAATTAGGAGGGGGTGAAAGTTATTATGCGTACTCTAGTGTAACAAACATGGTGTGGTGAGATGTATGTGGTGTGGTGTTCAAATAAAGTATATTTAATAACAAAAAGTGTTTACAATATTTAAGGTTCACACAACATGCCCTTTCAATTTAAAAAAAACACCCAAAATATACTATATAATAAAATTAATGAACCTCAAATCCAGGTACACAAAAAATTTAGAAGTATTGCAGCACATAAAGGGTCTAATTCACAAAAGACATTTGAAGTACGAAAAGTAGTTCACAACCCGTGGCTGGAGATCTTCACCTCCATCTCACCTATAGTTTTTCTACTGAGATCTCCTCCATGGTGGCAGAGATATCAACACACGTAGATGTACATTTTTTATGTGAATGTGGGAGTGACCTCAGGTGTTGGGAAAATGGGGAATAGTTACTACAAAATGAGTGAGGTTAAGGGAAAATTGCAGAAGGGTTTATGGTGGAACATGCTAACACAAAACACACACCCATAGAACAGTAAGACAATTACCATTCACAAAATAAATTTCTAAAATTATTATAGCCCTAATAGTGTCAAAATAGACTTGACTCCAGCACTGAGTAAGTCAAGCACCACACATAGCAAGTCACTGGTCCTGCAACATACTCTTATGGAAAACAAAGGGGCAGTAAATAAACACATCTTAGGACTCAATGTTAAATGAATTACATTTATTTCACATTTACATTATAAATATATTGTATTCTTGTAGTGCTGTAAATGTAAATATAAGTATTGGTTAATTTCAATGTATTTCATAAATGTATTCAAATACTGCCTCCAGCTCTTTACAGAAGTAAAAATAATACACTTTCCAGCCTACAAGAGGGAATATTAGTAGTTTGTGGATGTCCATAAACATATTTACTAAACTTCCATGGCTAACTAATCCTCAGAATGCCCACAAAAGCTTTCAATCACACCCCATGTGTGGGGTTTGCAGGTGTGAAGATATCCGCAATAAGATGTTCTTTCTAAGTGATGTGATAGCAAATTGTTTGTGTGGGCGTAACTCTCTTAGGGTAACTATTTGTTAAGATAAAGTCACCACGCAGGCCGTAGATCCAAATTAAGCGTTTATTCAGCAAGTAGGTTTAAGGACCACCAGTCCAACAGCAGCTCAGCCTCCAACTGGCTCTCAGCTCATGGCATTCCAAGCAGAATGAAATGGTTGCTCAGGAACATAGCTAAAGAGCCAGGCTGGATGTTGTCAAGAATTCCTGTCATGCGAGGGGAGGAAAACGGTAACCAGCGAAAACGGACTACATCTCCCAGGATGCTTAGCGGTTGAGAGGTTATGTAAACAGGAGAGCTGTTACATAACTCAAGGAAAACACGCCCTTATGTAAACAGGAGAGCTGTTACATCACTCAAGGAAAACACGCCCTTATGTAAACAGGAGAGCTGTTACATAACTCAAGGAAAACACGCCCTTATGTAAACAGGAGAGCTGTTACATAACTCAAGGAAAACACGCCCTATAAAGGGAGGAACCGGGAGGTACAACGCTGTCGGATATTGTGTTTACACCGACGTACCTGCTTAGTGAAGAGCAGTGTTCCGGAGTGGTGCTCCAGTAAGGCAAGAACGGAGGTAGGTCGAGTCGATACTCCCTGGGCCGTGTCTTGCCCCATCGTCACCTGTGAAGGACCCGGAAGCTCTACCGGATAACCATTGAGCTTCGCTTTTTGACTCGGCTGAGTCAAAGCGCAGTGGCGCTTTTGCTGGTTGGAGTCGTAACTCCCAGCCCGACCAGAGATACAGGGACTGCCAGCTGTAACGCACACCAGGAGGTGTTGGCCGCGTTACAGACTCGGAAGTCCACGGGATCGATCGAGCGGCTGCTCTCGGTTCAGTCTTCTTTGCTTGTGATTGGGGTATCGGTGACGCATCACCAGGAGGTGACTCCGCGTCCCGGTGCAGTCTGAGGAAGAGGTTGAGCGGCTGCTCCCTTCAGGTAGAGACCCCGGCTGGGTGTTTCCCTGACTCCTCGATTCTCCCCAACACTCTTCGTGCCCCTCACAGCCTACCGATTGGCATTGTCGGCCATTTCATTTCTGCCCTCTGTTGGCATACGCCGGGATCGGCGTATATGCAGAGGACGGTTAGGACCATCCGTGCTGTGGGCTGGTAACGTACTTAGCCTGGAGGATTCCAGTGACTATAACCTTTGTTTATCCCTTGTATTATTTTTGCCTTCATTAAAATAACTAAACCTTCACAAGTGGTTGCGTTCTCATTATCGTGTCTGTTAAACGATCCTGAGACGTTCAGGGCGTTACAAAATATCCGACCTTAATAACACTAACTGTCTCCCGGTCGATAACAGACATGGCAACACTTGATGATGTGCTGGCTGCTTTGGCGACCGTGCAAATTGAATTGGCTGCCTCCAGGCAAGAAACAGCCGATGTAAAAGCCAGACTGGATGCTATCCAATTGGACCCGCTCACGCCCAGCACCTCCCTCATGAACCAGACCCCTGCGGTAGTAGTGGAAATGCCGGTAGCCGTCCCCTTGGCAACACCAGAGAGGTACAGTGGGGATCCTAACACAGTGCAGGTATTCCTCACACAAGTGGCGCTACATTTATCGTGCAAACCAAGGGCGTTCCCCACGAGTCAGGCTCGTGTGGCTTTCCTTATATCCTATTTGGCTGGAAACGCGGCACAATGGGCCGTACCTCTGGTGAGCAGGGACGACCCCATCTTATGTGATTGGGGTGCTTTTCGCGAGGAATTCCTGAAGGTCTTCGACAGAAGGGCTGACTCGTACACGGCGGACCATGAAATGCTTGAGTTGAGACAGGGATCCAACGACCTGGTGCAGTATCTCAACGCGTTCCGAAGGCTGGTTGCGGAAACCAAGTGGCCTGTTGCTAAACAGACAGCGCTCTTCCATCACGGGCTGTGCGATGAGCTCAAGGACGCCGTGGCTCATATTGACCCACAACCCAAGACATGTGAGGGCCTTATCAACCTGGTATTACGGCTGGAACATAGGCTAAGTGAAAGAAAGGGGGATCATGGGAGAAAAGGAAAATCCCTTCCATCCTATGTGACAGTGGGAAGTCCTGAAACTTCCACCGCATCCAAGGGAGAACCCATGGACATCGGCGCAATACGAGCGAGCCTCACAGCCACGGAGAAAGAGTCACGCCGTAAACAAGGATTGTGCCTATATTGTGGCAAAAAAGGCCACTACGTACGTGAATGCCCTGCCAAACCGAAGACGTCACGTTATCGGGCCAACCGGTCGGTAACAGCCGTGGTGGACGTACCGGCGGAAAACTAGAGGACTCCCAGACCAAAGAAGGGGCATCTCGGAGTCACTCATCCATCCCTTCACTTTCCAACTCGGTCACTAAGGGACAACGACACCTGTTTCTCACGGTGCACGTGGGAGTGCATGACCAGTGGATACCCGTTGTGGCCATGGTGGATTCAGGGGCCACTGGCATGTTTATGGACCACAACGAGGCATGCAGGCTAGGGCTAGTGCTTCTTCCCAAAGCTGTACCCGAAGACGTCTATGCTGTAGACGGAAGGCGATTGGTGACGGGGCCCATCGGGCAGCACACGGGGGTCCTTCCGATGAGATGTGGGAGGAACCATTTGGAACAAATCGATTTTAACATCATCCGAGCGCCCCAATATGGCGTCATATTGAATTTCCGTGGCTACAGAAACACAACCCCTCTGTGGATTGGCCAACACATCGCATCGAACTGACGTCACCGTATTGCATCCTGCATTGTGGAATAAGAACGGAATCCCTTGACGCAGATGAGAGCGGGAGTCAGACGGTGGCTACAGCGGCAGAAAAAGATGTGGCTCTCCCCCAGGCTTATCACAGTTTTGAGGATGTATTTGATGAGGTGAAAGCGGAAGTGCTACCACCACATAGACAGTTTGACTGCCAGATCGACCTGGTGCCAGGGGCCAGCGTTCCCAGAGGCAGGCTGTATGCCCTGACGGAGCCTGAAAACGTGCATCTCCGGGGGTACCTGGATAAACTCCTCAAGCTAGGATTCATCCGCCCGTCCAAGTCTCCGGCCGCCTCGCCACTCTTCTTCATCCCGAAGGCTAATGGGGAGCTGAGAGCCTGTGTGGACTTTAGGGCATTGAATGCGATAACCGTAAAGAATCGGTACCCCTTGCCTCTCATCAGTGTACTTCTGGAACAGGTCAAGAAAGCTCGTATCTACACCAAGTTGGATTTGAAAGGGGCATACCATCTGGTGCGCATGAGGGACGGAGACGAGTGGAAGACCGCCTTTAAGACCAGGTTCGGCCTTTTTGAGTACCTCGTCATGCCGTTCGGTCTGTGCAACGCCCCGGCAGCCTTTCAGTACTTTTTGAATGAGGTATTCAGAGAGGAGTTGGATATCTACGTGGTCGTATATATCGACGACATCCTCATCTATTCGTCCAGTGTGGAGGAGCACGTACACCACGTCAAAGCTGTGCTCCAAAAGCTGAGGGAAAACATGCTGTTTTGTAAACTCAGCAAGTGTGACTTCCACGTCACATCCGTGGAATTCCTCGGAGTGATGCTGAGTCCAGAGGGACAGGAGATGGCAGAACGAAAGATCAAGGCGGTGAAAGAATGGCCGGTGCCCCATAGCGTGAAGGACGTCCAAAGTTTCATTGGCTTCGCCAACTTTTACAGGCGGTTTATAGATGGATTTTCAGGATTGGTGGCCCCAATCACACAGCTACTGAGGAAGTCCAAGGAGTTTGTCTGGTCCCCTGAAGCGAACAAAGCCTTTGAGGCCCTGAAAAGCGCCTTTGGTAAGGCGCCGGTGTTGGCTCACCCCGATCCGGATCTCCCCTACGTGGTGGAAGCGGACACATCGGATGTGGCGCTGGGGGCTATCTTGTCCCAACGCAACCACGACACAGGGGTGCTTCATCCCGTTGCGTACATGTCCCGCAAACTCAACGACGCCGAACGCAACTACCATATTGCGGAGAAGGAGCTTCTCGCAATCAAGGACGCCTTCACCGAATGGAGGCATTGGTTGATGGGGGCAAGACATGTGGTATCGGTGTACACGGACCATCGGAACCTACAGTTCATGACGGCCACAAGACACCTTTCTCCCAGACAGCTGCGGTGGATGATCTTCTTTGCGGGGTTCAACTTCCGCATCACATATCGGCCGGGGACGGAAAACCGGAAGGCGGACGCCCTGTCCCATCAATCTGCAGTTAAGGAACCATTGCCTGCGACCGAGCATTCCATCATTTCCCCGAGGATGGTATTGGGGGTTATCCAACCGGATACTTTCCTGAGGGGAATAAAAAGAGGGATCAGGTCATTCGCATGGCGGAGGTGGCTCCTCAGTCACAGAGAATGGCAGCTGAAGGACGGGATACCCCTGAAGGGCAGGTGCCTATTGATACCCACGCCTAGGCTAAGGAAACAAGCATTCATCTGGTGCCATGACTCTCCATGCGCAGGTCATTTGGGCTTTGAAAAAACGGTGGCTAGCATGGGACGGCATTTCTGGTGGCCAACCATGAGAGTGGATGTCAGGAGGTGGGGACAGGAGTGTCCTACGTGTGCTACCATGAAGGCCGACCATGGCCGAACCCAAGGGCTCTTACATCCACTTCCGACCCCGGATAGACCATGGGATAGCATATCACTGGACTTCGTGGTGGGCCTACCGGTAGACCAGGGGATGACGGCAATACTGGTGGTGGTGGATTACTTGACGAAAATGGGGCACTTCATCCCCTGCAAGAGAGTCCCTACGGCCGGGGAATTGGCGTCACTACTCCTAAAGAATGTGGTACGGCTGCATGGATTACCTGGGGTGATCGTGTCGGACCGGGGGTCGCAGTTTACTGCGCAATTCTGGAAGACTTGGTGCACTGCGCTGCATGTTAAGACCGCCCTGTCCACCAGCTACCACCCTCAAACGGACGGCCAAACCGAGCGTCTGAACCAAACGCTCAAACAGTATCTGCGATGTTTTGTGGACCAGGGCAGGGAAGAATGGGTCGACTTGCTATGGGTTGCAGAGATAGCCTATAACAACGCCACTCACAGCTCCACACAATCATCTCCGTTCTATAGCAACTATGGCCAACATCCCAGGTTCTTGCCATTTCTACATCCGTTCAGAGAGGACAGGATTCCCGCCACAGCGGACAGGGTGGCACACATAAAAGACACGTTGATGCGCTCAAGGGCTGTCCTAATAGAGGCCAAGAGAAGATACAAGGCTGCGGCAGACAGGAAGAGAAGGCCCGGGCCACTGTACCGCACTGGAGACTACGTCTGGATATCCACAAGAAACATGAGGTTTCGAAAGAACAGTGTGTTCCATCCCAAGTACATGGGCCCCTATCGAATTACCAAGTGTATGGGTCCCGTGAACGTGAAGGTGTGCTTGCCCCAGTCATTGCGGATACACCCTGTCTTTCATGTATCATTGCTCAAACCAGCACCCTCCAAGTCGTCTGGGACACCTAGGCCGGTATGCGTGGAGTCGGAGGTGGAGTATGAAGTGTCGGGCATACGGGCGTCCAAATGGCGCAGGGGGAAGCTGTGGTACCTGGTTGCGTGGAAAGGCTATGGCCCGGAGGAGCAGTCATGGGAACCGGCTGAAGGGGTTCATGCTCCGCGCTTGGTCTCCTTGTTCCATCGGCGTTTTCCTGCCAGCGCTGGACCCGGGGGGAGCCGCTGAGAGGGAGGATGTACTGTCAAGAATTCCTGTCATGCGAGGGGAGGAAAACGGTAACCAGCGAAAACGGACTACATCTCCCAGGATGCTTAGCGGTTGAGAGGTTATGTAAACAGGAGAGCTGTTACATAACTCAAGGAAAACACGCCCTTATATAAACAGGAGAGCTGTTACATCACTCAAGGAAAACACGCCCTTATGTAAACAGGAGAGCTGTTACATAACTCAAGGAAAACACGCCCTTATGTAAACAGGAGAGCTGTTACATAACTCAAGGAAAACACGCCCTATAAAGGGAGGAACCGGGAGGTACAACGCTGTCGGATATTGTGTTTACACCGACGTACCTGCTTAGTGAAGAGCAGTGTTCCGGAGTGGTGCTCCAGTAAGGCAAGAACGGAGGTAGGTCGAGTCGATACTCCCTGGGCCGTGTCTTGCCCCATCGTCACCTGTGAAGGACCCGGAAGCTCTACCGGATAACCATTGAGCTTCGCTTTTTGACTCGGCTGAGTCAAAGCCCAGTGGCGCTTTTGCTGGTTGGAGTCGTAACTCCCAGCCCGACCAGAGATACAGGGACTGCCAGCTGTAACGCACACCAGGAGGTGTTTGCCGCGTTACAGACTCGGAAGTCCACGGGATCGATCGAGCGGCTGCTCTCGGTTCAGTCTTCTTTGCTTGTGATTGGGGTATCGGTGACGCATCACCAGGAGGTGACTCCGCGTCCCGGTGCAGTCTGAGGAAGAGGTTGAGCGGCTGCTCCCTTCAGGTAGAGACCCCGGCTGGGTGTTTCCCTGACTCCTCGATTCTCCCCAACACTCTTCGTGCCCCTCACAGCCTACCGATTGGCATTGTCGGCCATTTCATTTCTGCCCTCTGTTGGCATACGCCGGGATCGGCGTGTATGCAGAGGACGGTTAGGACCATCCGTGCTGTGGGCTGGTAACGTACTTAGCCTGGAGGATTCCAGTGACTATAACCTTTGTTTATCCCTTGTATTATTTTTGCCTTCATTAAAATAACTAAACCTTCACAAGTGGTTGCGTTCTCATTATCGTGTCTGTTAAACGATCCTGAGACGTTCAGGGCGTTACAGATGTCATGAGTGCAAACCACAACACTGTTGTTCTCCTGAATTATGTAATTGTGAACAGTGTAGGAGTGAACGTTGTGACTCTTTCCACCCTGTGTGTGGTGAATAAAAAGTTTGAATAGTGTCTGTGTGTTTCTCTCTGTGTGTGTGTCTGTGTGAGTGAATGTGAATATGTCAAAGGTGAGTGGTGGTGTGCTTTCTACTGTGCAGCGCTCCAGCAGTGTGGATCTTCTAGTTGTGACTGTTAATGCTACTCTAGAATTATGCAGGTTCTACTTAGGCCTAATGGCGCAAACAGTGATGTTGTACCTCACAACTTCTCCTTGCACTCTTATCCCAAGTTTTGTTAGGTTACCTTATGAAAAATTATAATTTACTTAATGATTGTACACCTGCTAGGATTTCAGAGAGCTTGGGTGAAGAAGACAACATAACCGCTCAGATTAATGAGCCCTCAAGGGATGCTGGGTCTTCAAGGTTTTGCAGAAGACCAGAAAGAAGACATTGTGCAGAAGCAGCTCCAAGGTAAGGACTTCCAAAGAGAGCCACTATAGAGGCACTGCAACCTCCTAAGAGGGTTGGACAGTAAATTCACAGAAGAAAATTTAAGCAGTCTATTAGAAGTATAGGTACAAAAATGTTTCTGAGTAGACTGTTGATGGTGTGATGTGTAATACACAAAACCTTGAAGGATAACAAAGTATATTTTAGAAGCTAATGGAGGAAGCAAGAAGAGGTCCTGTACTACTTAAACTATGAGTGCCCTTCACCAGATAGGCAACATGGTTTTAAAATGACCGGAGAAGACATAGCAAGTATTTGGGTGGACCAAATAAAGTGAATTGGCATAGTCTGGAGAGAAGGCAGTGATGGTTGATAGCACAAGACACTTAGTCCTGTCACCAAGGAAGGAAAGCACCTTCCTCAGCCTCCAAAGACAGAAGAAACAGCCAGACGCAACAGCTGACATTTGAGGAGTGAAAGAAAGAGCCAAATCGGACACCAAGGCTGTGAACCACATTTCCAGGGCCGGAATAAGTTAACTTTTAGATTTTTCAGTGGATTTCTACCCAAGGATCTGCCTGATCACCAATCTTTGTGAGGGGCTAGCCCTAATATTCCTGTGTAGCAGTAATATCCAAAGAAACAGTGATTCCCTCGAGTAGTCAGTTATGTTTGAGAATATTACTGCCGACCCTTTCCCAGTGTTGCATCATTCAGTCTTGAAGGGAGGGGTGTGCGAAATATGTGTAATTTCCATTTGTGTCAGATCAATGGAGGGAGGAAGAAGAAGCTGTGATCCATTTGGCTTCCTAATAATAATCAAATAGCAGTGTAGAATGGGTCACTTCTACCTGTGTAACCAGGATCAGGTATTCTAGCCGTCTTAAAAACCCTCATTCACATACATAGGAAAAGTGGTACATCTTGATTGTCCACCTGATTATAAACGTGACAGCATCATCATTGGGTTTTTTTTGTAGTGCGGACCTCCACCTGGAGGTTGACCTACTGGTAATACAGTAGAGATCAGGGATTGTGTGGTCAGTGAAAAGTGGTGCTCAAGTGAGGTGAGTTAAAATTCCTTATACTACCAAACATCCAATATTTTCACCATGAGAAATTTTGCACACATGAGTGTCACAAAATGAAGTAATCCTATGTACCACCACGACCTCTCTTTTCATTTCTTCTCTCAACAGCTATAAGTAATACCTGACACTTAATGGAAGTACAAGAATGGTGAGTCAATGACCTACCGATCTAGGCTGTAAAATTTACAAAACCTGAAGATTTAAAGGTCCTGAAGAAAGCCCCCAGAGCCGGCTGTGCATATATAAGGGGCTGAAACATGTCGACCACTCGCTTGGACGATTGAGTGTGTCAGACCAGTAACTTGTCTATGTACGCACCACACTGTTTTTACCTATGTTTGGTAGTATAAGGAATTTTAACTCACCTCACTTGAGCACCACTTTTCTCTGACCACACAATCCCTGATCACTACTGTATTACCAGTACGTCAACTTCCAGGTGGAGCTCAGGACTACAAAAAAAACCCAATGATGATGCTGTCACGTTTATAATCAGGCAGACAATCAAGAGATACTGCCCAGTTTTTCTATGTGCGTGAATGATTGTTTTTAAGACGGCTAGAATACCTGACCCTAGTTACACAGGTACAAGTGATCCATTCTACACTGATATTTAATTTCCATTTGTATCATGACTTGAAATTTCGTGAAAATTACAAGAAATTATATGACCTGCAAACTTGACTATTAGGGTTATTTTTAGCACAAAATTCGTCCTTGTGCCGTTTTTGGACACGTGGGCACATTTTGTGCTTTGGAAAAGCGCAAAGAGGTGAACAGCATCTGCTCACATTCCGTTCATCTGCACTATTCTCGTGCTCCCTCGATAGGACTTTTCCGGAAAATTACACAGCATGACAGATGATGTAGTTTCGGACATTTCACCTAAAAAGCATAATAGGAAATGCCAGAAATTAATATACACAGTATTATGCCAGCGTAACTAAAATTATGCTAGCCTGTCAACAGTGCATCACCTCTCCGCTGAATGATAAGCTGTGCACCATCCGCATACAAGTGAAACCAAAATTCTTGCAATTGGATGAATCTAGCCAAACCCTCAATGTAGATGTTGAGCATCTGGTGCGATAAGCTTAGCTTTTTCTGTGTCCAGAGGAAAGATCTTTCCTTGCTTTGCAAATTCTTGATTTTGTTTTTTATTCTTAACCTTCTTGGAATGCAAGTGCCCGCTCACTTCTGCATTCCTTCCTTCCCCTTGTTTGGTTAAACACATTCAGATGCAGTGGAATGTGCACAGAAATAGAAACTGAGAAGAGGAGCCAAACCGTATGAAGACATGAGTTGCAAGCTGCAGATCTCAGTTGACTCAAGAATTTCATACGCATTAAGAAACACAAACACGAATGAAAGATATCCTGCTCAGACTAGAGAATGCGTTCATTTGTGCCTAGTAATCAAACACATAAGTATGAGACTCTTCCTTCTCTTTCAGTGTATTGAGCCTTACCTGAGATCAGAGGTTATTGCTAATTTTGGGCTAGGCTAGGCCGGCTATACCACAGCTGAGGCACGTCACTGGTTTATGACCTATAAGATGCCTGTCACTTGATCATTTTCGTAAAATGCGTCACTTTTTCACAGTTATGCGTGATTATGCGCATTATGTTAATTTACGCAATTCTATTGTCAAATCAGGATTCAGTCAGGAAGGAAGGGTACATTCAAGAATCCTAATAGACCAGGTCTGTGTTGGTTGTTCAGGACTAAGGCCCAGATGTAGGAAGCTATTTAGCGGTCCCTAAGTCTGCAATTCGCTAAATCACATGATGAGCGACCACTAAATGGGTTGCACAAATGTACTAAATGCATTTAGCAATTCGGTAACATGTTATCAAATTGTTAAATGAGTTTAGGAAATCATAAGGAATCACTATTTGAGAGGCTGTTGAGAAGGTGTATTAATGTTTTGCAAATCAATTCTGGTCGCAAAACAGTAATACGTGACCACCTCCTCAAAGGGGATGGTAAGCCATTTGCAAATGGGAAGAGGACCTCAAGGGACCTGTACCCCTATCAGGATGCTATAACAGTATTTTTAAGTGTAGGCAGTGTTCCCATGGACCACTGCATTCTCTTACAAAACGAAAGTTGTATTGCAAATTAATTTTTTTAATGCATCCCATTTTCCTTTAAGGAAAATGGACTGCATTTAAAACAAACGATTGCTTTATTTAAAAGCAATCACGGACATAGTGGTCTGCTGCGCCAACAGGCCACCATCCCTGTGATGGCTATCATTCCTAATGGGTTGCAAACTGCTAAATACCTCATTAATATTCATGAGGTAGGTCGATTTGCGACCCACAAGGAATAAGTAATTTAAAAATAAAAGTTTCATACATTAGGAATATCGATTTCCTAATTGCAATTCTGACAAAATCGCTATTTGGAAATCGTTACCCAATGTTAGCACATATGGCCCAAGTATTTTCAGTCAGAGCTGATTGGTGCCTGACTGTGCCGGCTGTCCTGAAAGTCTCAGCGTTACGGTTAGCATGCCAGGTGAGGGTGGCTTAGCTGCAGCTTTGTTTCAATATTTTAACCTATTCTTACTCATGGACCTTTATCTAACACACAAGTGGTCTACTGGGACCTTCTTGGGTCAGTGTCAACTCCGGATTGGCCACTGTACACATGAAATTATCCTCTCTCCCTTTGGGAAGGAAAGGTGTCGGCAAAATATCACTTCACCAAGAGGAGTCAAAAGCACCAATTTTGACTGCAGCAGTATGAATGGGGTTGAGCTTATTCAGACATCACGACGTGTTCTTCCTTCTATATTGGGGACTCTTTAATTTTAGCAATAAATTGCTGGATCTATGCAGCTGTTATGACCACTAGAATACGTTCCTGAAATATTTTAAATAATTTCTCCATACCATTCGTATTCTCTACAAATGTTGCCTTTTATTGTGTCTGTTGGAAATGGCTCTCTCTGAAGGGTCACCCCAAGCTTTTTGCCTTCCTCCTCATGTTTGCTGAAATCTTTTTGGTGGCCCTAAGACTCTGGGCACTTTACCACTGCTAATCAGAGCTAAAGTGTATGTGCTTCTATCCTAAACATGTATGTAATTGGTGTATACCTGATTGATCTATTTAATTTAATTGTAAGTCCAATGTAAGGTGGTATGCCATATACCAAGGGACTGTAAGTTAAACGCTACTGCAGCACTGATTGTGTCACCCACAGAAGTAGCTTATCAATCCTGTCTCAGGCCAGTCATTGCAGTGCCTGTTTTGTGCAGTTTACTGCCACTTCGATTGGCATTTAAAACTATCTGCCAAGCCTTAAACTCCCCTTTTATTTTATATGTCACTCCTAAAGTATGCCTTAGGTAGCCCTAAGGGCAGGGTGCTATGTAAGTAAAAGGCAGGACATGTACATTTATGTAAACCACGTCCTAGTAGTGACAGACTATTTCGTTTTTTACTACTGTGAGGCCTACTCCTCTCATAGGTTGGCATTGGAAATTCCTTAATACACTTTTAAGCTGTGCAGGAAGCTGGCTTGAGGTATAGTGTGCACAGAGTCCAGTGGAACCCCAAAGGTAAGCAGAGGTAAAAGTAGATAGCACCTTACACTCTATTTGTGGTAGTGTGGGCAAGCAATAAGGCTTTATCAGAGGGTAGTGTTAAGAATTTGTTGTACACACTCAATTAGAAAATGATGTCAGACACTCAAAGACTGAACCCAGACCAATTTTGTTTGTATAAAAATATTATTAAGTTATTTTATTTCTAGAACCAAGCCAAGCCTGGTGCAGGTAGGTGAAATAAATGCTTTGCAATATCTTATGCACTGTTTTAGAATTGAATGCAGGTTCAAATGCAGTTGAATGAATTACAGGTAAGTTACTGTTTTTAAATGACTTTTCAGTTACTTTGTAAATACTCTACACGTTACTTATTGGATTACTTTTCAGATTACTTTTGCTAATTAGTGTGATATGCCTAGATATCACACTGAGACATCTATTAGACATAAGGTAGGTAAATCACTTTTAGTACATTTGCAGTTTTGTCAATGTTCCATACAAACCAACTCCACACTTAGAACAATTTTTAGGAAAAAGCAGTCAATGCAATCCTATTGAGGAAAATAGAGTTTATCGGTTTTCAGGTAAGTAGGCAATGGTGGGAGTTGGTATTCTGGGGTTAGAACCAGGGTTCCCCCAGGGTTGAGGATGCACTCTCAGAACACCCTCAGCGGCACTAGGTTGGCCAGGTGGAGAGTGCTGCGGCCCAGTGTTATCCAATGGGGGATAGGGGACCCCTGGTTGGTGGCTGCTCACGGGCAGGCCACACAGTTGTGGGAGCAAAGCTCCTGGTGTTAGACTCAGGGCAAAGGGGGATCTGTGTTAGCACCCAAAGTACACCTGCAGCGGCACAGAGGCGGCTGGGTGCAGGGTGCTGTTTTGGCGTTGGGTGCCCTGTTGATTTCAATGGGGATTCTCCGGTTTCAACAAAGACTGCAGGCTCGGGGACTAACATCTTCTGGAGGCAGTGTGTGTGTGTGTAAAGGAACAGGGCCTCTAAGGGTGGCACAATAAGTGCTGCAGCCCTTAGAGGCCTCTCCTGGCCACAGTGCCCTTGGTACCTGTGGTACCATTGACAAGGGACTGACCTGTGACCAAAGCGTGCCAATTGGGATTTGTTTGCAATGCAGTTTAGGGAAAGAACATAGTCCTGGGTACCTGTTTTGCAGGAACCCAGGGCACACTTAGTCAAAGCACATCAGCAGTTCAGCAAAACATGGGGACAACCATGCACAAAGAGGGCACTTTCTCACAAGCTGTAAATCCTGATCAGAGAGGAGTAGCTTTTTCATGTTTCATATGTTTGGAATGGTAATGATAAATCCTACTTACTGGTGAAGTTGGATTTAACATTACTGTTTTAGAAATGACACTTTAAGAAAGTGAACATTTCTCTGCACTTACTGCTTTGTGTGCCTGACAGCCTGTCTTCAATACACATCTGGGGTATGTGACAACTACGCTTTGTGTATTGTCCTAGACAACCACAACACAGGAAGGATAGGTGTGTCTCAGTACCCATCTACATACATCTGCATTCTGATGACCTTGCCTGGGCAGGATGGAGGTGAAGGGCTAGCAATTCACTTGAATAGGCAGTGCCCTGTCCCCACACAAAGGGCTGATTATCCCCCACAGGTAGCCTGGCAGACAGGTCAGGTTGAAGTCAGCTCCACAACAAAGTCACTTTTGGGTATAGGAACTGGGTCTCTGACCCCTTAAAATTAGACACTGCTGGACTTGTATCTGAAGCACTGCTAGAAGAAATGTTGAGGTCTCAACTGGCCTGCTGATCTGGAAGGCCCAGTGGCGTAACGAAACTTGAGCCCCCCCCCCTGCAAAACTCATGGAGGGGGCCCCCCACGGCGGCCCGGCCCTCCACCTACAACTTTTCCCCACTGCCCAAAAATCTGGCATATTTTGATTTGAAACCTCCAACATTTAAACAAAATGCCTCTATATTGTCTTTCTCAAAGTTCTAATGAGAAAGTGGGAAATCCTCTTAACATATAAGCTACGCCATTTGTAACAATAATGTCAAAAGCAGATTATTTAACTGAGGCAGCAATCAGAACAATGCCAAGGAGGGGTCCTATTGTCTCAGGAACTGCCTATGACTGAAGAATAACTATGAAGGGTCTGAATTAGAATGGACATTAATGGACAATAACATGAAACTTTGAAAGACAAACCCAAACCTGAAATTCCATAAAAACTCAACTGACAATCAGTGGTGGCTGGTGACATTTGAAAGTGGTGAGGCAGAAACGTTCTATGGGAGATCACTGTCCAATTAAAGCAGGGTTCGGGGGGTTCACCCCCGAGAATTTTTTTTAAAAAGAGTGGGTAAATGGTGCATTTGCAAATTTGAGAAGCAAGAAGGTTAATAAAGCAATTGTGAAAGTACAGTTATTACATTAATAAAGGTATGACATAACAACATGGTAGCTGCTTATTCAGTATGACCACAGATCTTCATAACAGACTGCAAGATACAATGCTGAGAACCTCACAGATTGTTTTTTAATTTAAACTGCAAACAACTAAACAAACAACTAAACAGGTCACAAACTAGCAGCATTCAAGAAGAAATGTTATGATTAACGTATTGTTCACTTTATGTAGACTAAATCTAGAGAAGTAGTCACTCTGCACTGTGTTAATGTTTATATAGCGGGAACGCGACCCGGAAATATTAGCGCAGCTGGCTGTACATGAGCGCGTCAGTCAGTACACACGGAGGACACAATCGGTATCAGTCAATAAAAGATTTAAGGCACACAGATTACCGACAAGTGCAAGCAACACCATAAATAACACTGCATGTAGAATAAAACAAACCATATCAGCAAGTACCTAAAGACAATCTATACAAACTGTAGTTGGTAAAGCAAAAGAAAAGTGCAAATACTTTCAAAGTGCACAATAAAGCAATCACCAGTCTGGCAATAAACAAAAATCAAGCATGTTTAGTAAAACAATTAACTTCTTGCATCAACCTGAAAATACATTCAAAGTGCATTATAAAAACAAGTCCAGCAGTACCCTGTTTGGTGTGTGCATAAAGACACATATATTTCAAAGCAACTGGTAAACAATAACAACTACAGCACCGTACAATAATCAAACCATTTTAAACTAACAATTCCCTTTTTGAAGGCTCAAATATTTCAAAGTGACTAGCAAAACAGTAACAAGTACAGCAGGCAGTTGCATACAAAAATCAAACCACTTTAGTCAACAAATGCCCTTTTGCAGCCGCGGTCGGTAGTAGGAGTAACTGCAGGGCGGTGATGTGGGGAGGGGGAGGGGCAGGGTGGGGGGTAGTAAACTATGGATTACGGAGGTTTACAGGTAAGTTAACATATAAAGTAATAAAAACGAATTTCGTTGCGTGCACTGCATCGCATTTGGGGAGTGAGATTTATCTAGGATAGGAGATACCGGGAGATACCGGGAAGAGGCATGCACAGTGCTTGTGGCATGTTCAGTGCTAGTCATCTTATGCATCAGTGCACACCGTTGCTTTCAGGCAAACAGTGTTAGATAACGAGAACTATGTCAAGTACAGTTGTCTCCTGAAACCCCAGAGTGTAAACAGTGTCGCTTTCAAGGTGAAGATAACTTATCCCCTGATGCTCAAACATCAAAAAATGTGAAGCCTGGGGGTTATGGGCACATTGCAGGTAACATCATGTGCCTAATCATGGCAAGTATTTCAAAGTTCTCTCACACAGGCTACATAGAGAACTGTGCGGGCATGCATCCAAAAGCGTTTACCCCACCAGCACCAGCTTTGTCTGTGTGTTGGGTGAAGCGCGCATTGAGAGTCTGGGTAGGTAAGCGCTGGGTCATGTAGCAAGTAGTTGGGAGGTAAAGGGTGGCTGCGCATATACCTTGGCTCAGCGTGTGGCCCGTCTGTAAAGGGTCTCATATAAGCAGGGCTTTGAGTAGGATTAAAAAACTGAATAGTCTCAGAAAGGGTCGTGGCTGATGTAATTAAGGGCTTGGCTTAAAAAGCACATAAACTGAAAATCTATGCTTAGCTTAGTGTGCTGCCCCACTGGTATTTTGCTACTTCTGTCATTACATCCAGATATATACTACAGCAAGTAACATTACACTTACAGCAAGCCAGTAGATAAATCAGCAACAACCATGCCTTCGTAGTATAGCATATTGAGAATGCTTCAGTTCTGAAATGGAACTATAACGAGTCTCTGTGAAGTTACATCAAATGCACTGAAGGGTGGTGCCGCTCCAGAGGTAAGATGCATTTTTTTCATGGTGAGTTCAAAAAGGGAGAACCCCGATAGGGACCCGTCTTGGCACATGCATATAAGAACTGCCAGTGCTATGCACAGGCAAGACCTGGCCCACTTAAAGCCCTGCATATGAGTCTCCATTATGTTCTGTTTGTAAGCCAAGGAATGTGGTCTCCTTCTCAGTTAAATTACTCTACCAAATAGGTCTCTTGTTCAAGAATGGAAACACAGACACGTTTGACCAAAAGTGCTGCTCTTCGGGCAAAGATAAAGTAAAGTGTGTCTGGGACACCTGCACGCCCCGATTGTTCCGAAGCAGAGAGTTGGTTGCAGAGATGCAAGGAACATAGGTATGTCTATCCTTTAAGCGTTACAGCGCAACTATAAGGCAGAGGGGCATAGCTGCCGAAATGTGCGCAGTTCCACACTGTCCAACATGCCACTGATGAATGGCTCTATCAGTGTTCGGCCATGTGCCTTCTTTCAGGCACAACAGAGAATAGAGAGGCATCGGGTGGATATACATACATATACGTGGGGCACAAGGAGATGCTTCCTGATTGAATGATGGGGAGGGCTTAGGAAAAAATATGGGCTGTGTCCTTCATCACTGGGTTTACGTATGGCAAACTGGAGTATCGGTTATAATATGCAGGCATCTCTTCTCGGTTCCAGTATAAAGGTACATACAGGGCTCGAGTCGGG
Source organism: Triturus cristatus (assembly GCF_964204655.1). Classification (NCBI taxonomy): domain Eukaryota; kingdom Metazoa; phylum Chordata; class Amphibia; order Caudata; family Salamandridae; genus Triturus; species Triturus cristatus. The sequence goes on from NC_140594.1 coordinate 609,847,473, forward strand.
GTACCACGCGGGTGGACGGCGTCCCCCCCACTTATTTTACCGGGTTTTTACCGGGTGGACGCCGTCCACCCTGCCCAAAAGATGGAGCCGGTACCCGAGCCTGCGCGCGCGCTCAGCACTCACCAAACCTAACCTTCTATTGTCGAGAGAGGGCGAACAGAGCTCTTTACGTTGTTTCACGTTGATGGAGCCGTTCAGTATGACAGACGGGCGCTCGTGGCCGTATATTAGAAAAGGTCAGTATGTGTTTATGCATTTCAGACGGAGACCGGCAAATTTACTGTGGGCAATAAATACGCACCGAACAAGCGCATCTTTAATTTCCCCGCTCCTTTGAGTGTCAATATGGTGACTAATTCCAACGTAAACATTCTCCTTTGCCCTTTGAACCTGCCCCCATCGCCTTCTAACCTTTGTTAATTAGTGGGGACTCCATCTCGTGACGTCACTTCCGGCTGTGAGGTCACTTCCGGTGACACCACCTAACTTGAAGCGTCCCCCCACTTCTTTTTTTAGGACTTGTGCCCTGGGTACATACAAGTGATCTTGTGTCTGGAACAAAGCTAGTCTTGGTACTTAGGATTGAATGTACTTTTAGCCGTTCGAATCTGTAATTAAAATATAGAGTTATATAATTACATGTTACCTTTTTCAGCTCCATATCTATCGGAGCCACCATAGTGAACCATGTGCGTTTTAACTCAAAGAACGATAGCTCCCATCAGACACACAACTGCCTACTGCGCAGTACCGCTACTGCGACATGCACGCAACGTGGTCTTACGTCAGTCGCACCATTAAAAGGAAGCGATACTCGTAAGAGAAAAAACCCTTAGCAACAAGATTCCTTTGCTGTTCATCACATGATTCCCTCAGATGCCTGAATTGTGAAATGTGAGGAAAACTTCAGGGGCATAACCTATGCCTTTGCAGTGCAGAGCGGCCCCCACACAGCCTAAGGACCTCAAAGCACTGAATTTCCATTAGTGCTCACAGCGCCCCTGGCTAGTTTTGATGGTGCACCGGGGTGCCACAGTGCACAGATTGGGAACCGCAAGCCGCCTCTGCTGAGTGAGGGGGCCCCTGGAGGGTGGGGTCCTCCCCGCAACATGGGGGCTGCAGGGGCCTGTGTTAGGCCCCTGTGGGTGCCGAGTGCTGCACATTGGACGCCTTTCACCTCTTGACAGTAACGCTCACTGTGACGTAGCCAATGGGGAGAGTGATGAGGCAAACGCCATATAGGCTGGCCGCAGGGTACTGTTGCCACAGACAGCCTATCTGCGCCCACCAGCATCAAATAGGAGGCTGTTGAGGGTCAGCCACAGTGTCTAGGAATGCGGGTCAACACTGTGATACCACAAGTTCGAAGGGCGTCTGATGTCACTTTCACTATCCCTGGCATTTTTGGGCATTGGCATCTATGCTTTCTGCTTTAAAACATGAACAGCCTCACACAGCTTTCCTCTGATGACGCAGTTTCACCGATTTCGAGTGTGGGGCCTTCCTGCTCTACAGTTACATTTCTGCCCTTGCCCTAGGAGGGGGAATGGATGATCCGGCCTTGCCTAAACCTTTTCAGGTGTGGTCTTCCCTCTTCCACCTCACCTACGCCTCTGCACAATCCGGGGAGGGGAGCCACTCAAGCAGAGGGTGCAGCAGGTGCAGTGTAGATAAGGTTGTCGCTGGTTATGTCTGCTTGGTTTGCCAGATTCTCTGGTGCAAGGCGAAAAGAAATCAAACCCCATGTCAGATAAATAGTATCTTTTAAAACCAACTTGCATGATTTTTCGAAACAAATATTTTAAGCGTCTACGCCGAAATTTGCTGCTGAGGTTTTTAATTGTGTTAGTTAACATTGTTAAATCTACCAACCGATATAAAGATGCGGTATGTAACCTTACGGTCTTGCCGAATTATATATATTTTCGTATGTGACATTAAAGCTCTTCGTAATCTATTACTTCTGAGGTACCACATTATATTTGACTAGGGACGGCATCAGTGTGCTAGCTGTAAGTGGTGTACGACTGCTTTTTGTGCACCCGGCATCGTATAATATCAAGTCTCCAAAGGGAAACTCTTTGACTTCTAAATGTGAGTGGAGAAGTGCCAGGTCTCGTGGTATATTCACCAAAATGCAACATGGTGGTGACTGTAAGACTTTGCAACAAATGGCAGTGAAATGCCTTCTCGGGTCTACTACTTTAACAAAATGTTCGATCCTGTGCACGTCATAGCCCCTCCATTCACTGTTCTGACACATGCTTAATGGAAGAAACAAACACCAGGACCAATATACACGGAGCGGGTCCCCAGAAATGGTTTTCAGTCACATTCTGGGCATTTATTGTGTGCCTAGATTTGCGTCTCAATAGCTGAACCTGGTCCTGAAGCTGCATTGTGCTGTGCAGGACCCCTCCTGTGCTGCTGCGCCTCTTTCACACTATCACCCGCTGTGCACCCTGCAGATTCACTCTGAGCCCACCCTGACTACTCTCTAACTCTGCTCACACACTGCCTTCTCAGCTCCAAGCCCAATCTGCTCTCACATTGTCCCCTCTGCACCCTGCCCAGGAGTTTACACTCGACCCCCTCTGCATATACATTGCCCACTTAGCTCTCACCCTGCCTTTTGCACTCAGTACTGCCTGCAACCTTTGCACACTCACTGCCCTCTAGTCTCTTTGGCCCTTCTGCACAAACACTGCCCCATTGCACACGGGTCACTCGAATACTACACTGCCCTCCACTTCTCTGCTCCCTGCCCCTTTAGCTCACACCCTCTCCCTACAAACGTAGGTCCCCTCCGCTGAAATACTCCTGGCGCCCCTATCCCCACAGAGTTTGGCGCCTATGGAAACAGTTCTCAGTAGCAGGAACGTTTACCTACTTGGTTGTCTTACAGCATGGTTGCAACATCACACCAGGCTCGGCACAGAGTACAAAGGTGAATTCCTACTGTTTGCTATAAAAGGTAGTAAATTCTTTTCTTTAACTGCCAGGTGTATGGTCCAGTCACAAGGATGCTCCTTTCGGTTTATAATCATTTTACATTGTACGAAAATAGATAAACCAGTTCGGTAAACAATACAACCTAAAAAAGAACCTCGTTTAAATCAAGTGCCTTAACTTAAGCATGAAGCAAAACACAGCTCAATGTAGAGAAAAGGGTTAAAACTCGAAATGAGGTGTACATGACGTGAACTGCCTGCAGCTTACATGGCTGCAGACAAACCAGGTTTCAAAACAGACTAGAGGTCTGCAGTCTCCAATAGTGTATTTCACAGAGCTGTGAAGCCGAATGACTAAGACATGCACCCTAACTACGCAACTATTATTACTACGGCTATTACTGTTCTCAACATACTCCTTATTACTGAAGAGCCTCTGAGGCCCGGCCGGGGCCCGGGGCAGTCACCTGGCCTGAGGGCTGGCCTGCAGCTTCAGAGGCAGGCGCGAGCGGGCAGCAGAAGGCAGGGGCTTGTAATAATTTTAATTTATGGCCGGTGACTTAAATTATGTCCGGTGACGGTCCTTCTCAGTCTCTGATGCACCTCACAAGTATCACGCACACTTTTAATTGCGGGCGCTCTGCAATGCGCATGACAACAAATTCAATCTGGCATTGGTCACCAGCCCCACACCCTGAAGACCGCGCAGACGCGTGACGGGGAGACAACGGCGCGCCGCGCGCACCCACCCGCCCACCATTTCATTAATAAGGAGCCTCAGAGGCTTGTCCGGGGTCCGAGCATGATTTAATAAATGTAGAGGCTCAGAGGCCCAGGCGTATGTGCGCACCATTGAATTTATTTGCACACCATCGTTTAGATGACCTCCAACTGGAGCCTGGACTGCTTTTACATTATAACTGTTTCAAGGTAAGGTAAGCAGCTGCTTTTAGCATAAAAAAATGACAGGTCTGCTGTCTAAAGCTGCATTTACATCACTGATGCTCTTCGGAGCTCAGTCGGAAAACATTGTTTTAAAACTAAAAACGGTAAAATCATAAATTGCAAAAAAAACTCAATTAGCCAAGGCATACTTAATTTAAGTATAAGTGTTTGATTGAGAATTATATTTTAAAAGGTACTGTGCTCCATTAATTAAAGGCATCCGTCACATATCAACTGTTACCTATATTTCGAAAGATTAACTATCGAAAAAGCACGCAAAAAGACAATTTTCCAACACACGGGTACATCTTGAGAAGTGCAAAAAGGTTGTATTTTTGGAAATATGGCACTTAAATTCCTTGAAGCAACCACTACACTGCTGTCTCTAGCTACTATGTTTTTTTGTGCATATTTAATTAATAAAGAGCCTCAGGGGCCCCTCCGGGACCCGAGCACGATTTAATTAATGAAGAGGCCCTGCTGGGGCTCGGGCGTGCGTGCGCCCCATTTAATTTATTTGCGCACCATCATGATGAAGAGGCTTGCAGAGTGAGGGGGCCCCTGGAGCGCGGTGGCCCCCCGCAATGCGGGGGCTGCGGGGGCCTGTGTTACGCCCCTGGGAAGGCCTACTTTTCTGGTTTTTACCCTGCTGCCTGCTGCTTTCTGACTCCCCCAGAAGGAAAGCTGGACTCTGCCTTTGTTCCAAGTGATCTCCAAGGGCTCGTTGGCCTGCCTCCTGTTGCTTGAGACTCAGGGATATCAAAGTCCCTATCCAGGCTCCTGTGCGTAGCTCACTAGAAGTGTCCTAGATACTTGCAACGTAGATTTCAATGCATCTCCTGTATGTAAGTAACAGAACCAGCGCATCAATCTGGTTGTGAGAGTAAAATCGGTGTATTGCATCGGAACCAACACTTTGCATCGAGGCATCGGATAGACTATCGCCGCCACGGCAGTTTGGTGAGATTGACGCATCCCCTTGACTGCGTGGCAGAATCCGGCACATAGCTCGACGCCTCTTGACTTTACACCCATCTTCAGAACTGACGCATCTCCTTCACTGCATGGAGAAGATCGACGCATCTCATTGCTGGCGACCAGAAAAGGTACTTTGTTCACCGGGGCCTGCGTGGGTCCTGTAGGTCAGCCTGTGCTTCCACAAGGTCAGCCCGGACTTTGAATTTGTCTTGGTCCAGTTAAACCTAAAGTAACCTTATTAGCGCTACTTCCTTCTAAATGCTTTACTGCATTCTTTTAAAACTCAATATCTCAACTTCTATACATTGGAATTTTGTCATGTTGATCATTTTTTGTTTATTAAACAATAACCTATTTTTATAAACCTGTGTGGAGTCTTTTTGTTGTGTAGTCAATGTGTTACTGTGTGTGTGTTACACAAATAGTTTACATATTGCCTCTTTAGATAAACCTGACTGCTCTGTTCCAAGCTACCAGAAGGTGAGCACAGGTTATGTTTTAGTGTGTATCTAGCTTACCCTGACGAGGATTGTGGCTTTTGCTTGGACAGGGTGCATACCTTTGCGAACCAAACATTTCTCACAGTGTCTAGCAGCGCGTTAAATCATAATCGTATGCTGAATGGTTTTCACGCTTTAGTACACAATGAAACCTAAACCAAAAATATTTTTTAATTCTTATTTTTATTCTTCTAAAATAAACTGCGATCAGCCTCTAGTTCACTCAAGATGATTGGTATAAGTATATATTACACTAACCAGGAGTATACAATGGTTAGTTTAAAACAATAACAATATTATCTTTATAAACCTTTGCAAATGACTTTCATAAAAACGAGTGGGTTGGTCTTTCTGTCCCAAAAACACTATGCTTATGCAACACATTGATGTGTAATGCTGGACATTACAAGATGGCTGCCATGAACACGCAGCACGTCAAATCGTAAGTGTATGTCGAACGGTCTTCACACTTTAGTTTACAATGATTTTTAACAAATGCGCATGGCCTCAATAATATCTCTAACTGGTCAGGTAAAAAAGAATTTTATCGTAACAAAAGGTGTTCACATGACATCCGGGCACTGTGACTGTTACTATATCAGTAGACAGGGATCCGGAAGCCATTTAGTGACTATATCCCGGATATTCGTTAACGCAGGGAGGCCGGTTCCATCTATACAGGTACGTCGAATTGAGCGAACCGTGAGACCTTTTGAATCTAGATTGAGGAGAATATAAACCTAACTAAATAGGATGCAAGCAGGATTTGTGAATCTGGTTATTCTCGTTATCCATGATATCATTTGCTTGTAACATACCGCGGTACGGCAACCATTTTTTACATTAAGAACTAATGCTACACCGTGTTTTGAGTTTAGCCCTAACCTTTTCGGTATAGAAGGTAACACGTAGTGTATTATATAGGTTAATAATAATATCAGACTGTCAGGACGTCACGTAAATTAATCCATTCTAGAGAATCGATATGAATAATACTTGACTGTCAGTATGTCACGTAAATATATAAATATACTTCAGAATAGCATATAAAATGCAATTTGTTCGATTCTTAGTAGATATAAGAATATTGTACATTGTTGTTCACCATAAGTTAAAAGATATGAGAAGCATCTACACTCTCAAAGGAATATGGCTACAAAGGAAATTATTTTTGTTTTTTCAGGTTTAAAATATTGTACCATGATGAGTACATAACCATACAAGCAATTCTAAAAAGCTGTGGTGATAAAGAATAAAGTGCCTGCTCTGACGTCATTTGAATAGGTGAGCCTGGTTTAAAATATATCCCAAACTTAATCTAGCTATCTCAAAACGTAATAGATCCATAAACATTTCTTTTCCTTATAGAATCTCTTATACAAAGGAATTCAAACTGATAATATTCCTCCACCTCAAAATATAATACGGTGGCGCTAACGGATATCAGGAAAGGATCTACATTTTAATAGGTACATGTATTTTATTAAATTCAACGGGAGATGTATAATTAATACATGGATTATTTGCATCTAAGATAAAGAATATATCGTATGTTCTTTCTTATTGTTTAGAGGCTCCTACATCGAGGCCGTAACTGTGGTGAGATAGGTTCCTCCACAAGACTATGCAATTGAATAAACATAATACATCGCACAATTAAGGTATGAAAAAAGCACTACCAACAGAAATCTCAGAAATAGATGTGTTTAGATTTAGCACTGGTTACTTTAAGAACTGATTGTATAGAATGAATAATATATGTAAACCAGATCTCTGGCCTCATTTTTATAAAATGTTGTGGTTTAATGCCTAAGTCCTTTATCATAAGACATTGAAGTGGTATACAAGAATAAAACATTGATACAAAAGATTGACATATTAGAAATGGATGGTAGCAAACAAGGAGAGAAGATGTATACATATATATCATAATGTATAAATGCTTTATAGGATACACAGTACAAGTTAGGTTTCTTAACTTATATATTATTTATGTTTAGATTTTATGAAAATTATTTGTCCTGAAGAAGGTGAAAATACTGAACTAAACACCGAAACGCCGCGTCGACTGTTTTTAATGCTCTTTAACGTTTTTATGATTAGATTGTAACCTATAGTGGGAGGAAGGCCACACATGGTAATTGACTGAATATGTAATATTATATTTTTATAATAAACTGCCTTTTTTTATCATCGTGATTGAATTGAATAGTATATTTAGGAAACTATATGCTGTACTGTGTTACTATAAATAGGAGTTAGTTAAAGGTCTTTTTTAGATAGTGGTTCTTACTGGAAGAAGAGATTTTTTCTTAAAATGATTCACCACTCTTAGGAATTGTTTGGCCCAGTGAGAGGCTTTTTCTCTGCCCATACGCTTTGATTTAGGGACTTTTGTCTTTAAGTCCTATAATAAGATTCCAGCAGTACTTAAATTCAGTTTTTACAATGAACAAACAAGTCCAGGAATTTACTAACCTGTCATCTTGTTCTATTTGTACAAATTGTTGAGCAGTTTTTACACTCTATTTTTACTATTTTGACCTAGGTGGTAACTAAATGTATGGATCCCATGAAGATTATATGATCTTTTGTATACCAGTCTGGCTGCAGCATTCTGAACGTTCTGTAGTTTCCTGAGGAGTGTCTGGGCGACCCCAGTGTAGAGTTCATTGCCGTAGTTGAGTCTGCTGCTGATGATGTACGTGGGTGACTGTCTTTCTGGCCTCAGTGGGGATCCATCTGAAGGTCTATAGAAGAGTGGAAGCATGATGAAGAGGTGGCATTGATCTGGCGGTTCATCGTGAATGAGGAGTCCAGTATGATGCCGAGGTTTCATGTGTGGTCCGTGGGTGTGGGGAGGGGAGGGGTTCCTAACATGGCGGGCCAACAGGAGTCTTCCCTAGTGGCCCCAGGATGAGGGCTTTGGTCTTGTCCGAGTTGAGCTTGAGGCAACTGTCTCTCTTCCAGATGGTAACTGCCTTCATCCCTTCGTGGAAGTTGCTTCTGGTGATTGTGGGCTCGTTGGTGTACGAGAGGATTAGATGGGTGTCGTCGGCATAGGAGACTATGTTGAGTCCGTGGTTCCTGACTATGGCTACGAGCGCGGCCATGTAGATGTTGAAGATGATGGGGCTCAGGGAGGAGCCCTGGGGGACTAAGAAGAGTGTGCTAAAATGGAGTTTTGTCAAAAACCTTTTCAGGATCAGTTCAAATGGACATATTTACTAAGCAGTGCCCATTGGGTATCAGGAAAAGCAAGATCCATAAGTCTGCCAGCAGGGGGCATCATTAAAAACAGCACCCAGGAAAGGAGCAGGAAACTCTCAGGTGAGAGAGGATTGCAAACATTTCTGTTTCAGCACTGGACTAATTTAGAGAATCACTACATTTATAGGGATGAGTATTGGCAGCACTCATTCGACAAATGAGGTCTTGGTAACTTGGTTGGGCAAAATTTAAAACCAATTGAAATAATTAGTTAGAAGTTCTTTTTTTTCCTTGTGGTCAGCTGGCTTCAAGCTAAAGGTTAGGAATGCGTGAAATTTGCGTAATTTGATTTTGCGCAATTCCACAAAATTTGTGAACAAATACACAAAATTATACATACTTGCGCAAAATACAAAACTGTCATTTGGTTCTATATTATAGTGTGAAATTAATTCTCGCATCCAAAGCATTTTGCCTTAAGAAACATAAAATACAAGCACCTGAAACAGCAGCCACTCGCATTTATGTTATTCACATTGTTTCTGTTGCTTCTGCTAAATATGTGCAGCTGACAGTACATAATAATGCTACATTGTAAATAAGGCTACCATGTATCTTCGTTTTTGTTTCCTGTTGTTCCGCAGTATTTTTTCACAATGCCTCCAACCTCCAATCTGAGTTGTGCTTCTCACACTATTCTGTTAACTTTGCTACACTCCTTCCTGCCAGTTTGTGTAACATTTCTCATAGAAATGTCCAGGGGCGGTTTCTCCATTAGGGCTCCAGGGCTGCGCCCCTCTGAAATTTCTATCATTTACATGAAAAGATATTAAACAGATCGATTTATTTAGAGATACGATCGGATCTCTAAATAAATTGATGTATTTAAGTCTGGGCTGTCTGTTTCAGGCTGCCTGCCCCGCCTCCCCAAGAAGAAGGAGACAGAAGCCAGGCAGTAAATCAACTTTCTTAACTGTGATGCAGGGCTTTGTGTTTTAAAGCCCTTCATTGCCATTGTGGTCTAGGGTCTGTAGGCCAGTGATGCAATAAGCGTCATGGTTTCGGGCGTCGGAGACTTCATTCCTGCGGGATTTCAGACCTCTGTCATTCAAAGTCGTAGATCCCACTCTCTCTTCATACTTGAGAGTGGATGCAAGCACTTCTGATTCGGTGCCTTGTTCTCGGTAATGGTAAGTGTTTGCAAGCTAATGCTGTGTTCTGTATATTGTGCTGAGACCCCACATCATGCTAACCTCCCACACTGTGACACCCCACGCCCTCGCTGCACATCGCTCGCTCCTTTAGAAGTGGAGCTGCAGCATTTGTTGCCCCGCGAAATGGATCCAAATAAGGAGCAGGGTTCGTTCTTGTTTCTTTGCAAAGTTGATCAAAATATCAGAGTCAAGCCCAAAGCAAGAGATATGTACTTACCGCGGAATTTGTGCTTACAGTGGCCAGTTCTCTGATGTATGACATCAAAACGGGCCCTGTCTTCATGCACTTAAGTTAACCCTGATCCCAAAAACATGGATTGACTTGCAAACAATAAATGTAAAAAATGGGGAATGCATTTCAGTGATTTAGTTCCTCTCTTAGTTCACATGCTTTACTTAATCTTGCATTCCCCAAGAGTTAGCTATTTTATAATGTTGATGTTTATCTGTATTTTGTTCTGTGCATACTTTGAGGGTTGAGCCATGTCAGGTGTTTATGAGGGGCTTTGATTGAGCGCTAAGGCTGAAGCCAAACAAAGGGGGTCATTACGATGGTAGGCGGACTAGAGTCCACCCGCCAACGTGGTGGGGATCGGGACCGGCTGCCATGCATGCGGCAGTCCCGCACTCCAAATTAGGATGCGACCGCCACCATGGCGGTCGCATTTTGCAATTTAACATTGCAGTGGGTGCTGCTGACAGCAGCACCCGCCGCAATGTTAAAAATGCAGGTTGTGCATTTCACTGCATTACGTGGCAGGCACCACACGGTGCCTGCCACTTAGTGCAGTGAAATGTACGGGGGTACCCAGTGCACCCACACCTCCCCCCAACACAAGGGGGGCCCGCAACGGGCCCCCAAAACCAATCCCCACCATCCTGTGAATGGCGGTTCCACCCCCATACACAGCTGGTGGGAATGCAGCATTGTAATATGGCGGACGGTGCCTGCTAGGCACCACCACCATTTTAAGGATGCTGACCGCTCTGCCAGGCAATCGGACCGATTGCCTGTGGCAGGTCCGTGGCGGGCGGTCTTTGCCCCCGCCACGGTCGCGTTCGGATTCCCCCCGCCATCCTAATTTGGCGGGGGGAAAATCGCGCTCCGATGGTGGAAGGCCTGCCACCGCGCAGCTGGCGATGGCGGGCCTTCCGCCATCATGACCCCCTAAGTGTCTGTCAGTGGGTTGGCCTCTCTGCAGAGCACACAGAACAATGTTTGTGTATTACATTTGCAACTGAAATTCCATGGATATGTGTGTGAAGGGGGTACACAGATGTCAAAAGTAAGAGAAATTAAAGTGCTTATATTTGAGGAAGTGCAGTGCATGTTGGGAGCGGTGAAGTGACAGAGATGCAAGGAAGTGCATTCAGGGAAGAGTGACAAGAGGATGCTGAAGAGGAAAGAGAGGGGGTTGAAGATATTCAGATGGACAAGATATGCAGAGAAAAAGAGGATACATATCTAACATAAAGCACACATAACTGAAGGCCAAAACTAATTCCACAGGCCTCAATGCTATTTAATTCACAGACTCACTATTTCAGAAATTAAACATTTCTACTGTTAATTATTTATAAGAAATCATTGTTGTTACTCATTTATCTTAAACAGCTGACACCCATTGACAAAGCCAATCATCCTGACAGGCTTTAGGTGTATGTCAGCTATCGTGTCATTCATCTGGATAAAATTACATCTCAGAGAGAAACCAAAATACCGGTCAGGTGGCGCACTATGGGAATCACAGACATTTATATGACATGTTCCTTCATAGAGAGCACCCACTTTTTCATCCCACTTAAAGGCCTGTTTGCACATATTTCTATATGACTGGTTACAGCCAGCATCTGTGGGTGCTTCTCGAAGTCTGGTTAGAGCATATTTTTCCACAGTTAATGCTGCATGCAGTGCAAGACAATGGGCAAGTATACATTTTAAAGGGCTAAAGTTGTCATGCTGTACAATTTACACATTACATTAACGGTTGAGCAAATTAATGCAGGAAGATATGGGGTAGTTTTTGATGTGTTTAATATTTCAAGACTATACTTCCCACTGCTTAATAAGCCTTGCTTTATCACTACAATCATTTGCTTTAAAATGTATCATTTGCAAATCTATTTCTTCTTTCTCTCTCGGTAGAGGGACTCACCCTGGACCCCAGATTTGTCCATTGATCTTGTTCACATTGCTCGCTATATAAAAAGTCATACTCAACGTTTATCCCCCACCACTTTCAAATGTCACCAGCCAACACTGGAAATGTCATGTCACTCAAGTAAACTCAATAAATAAATAAAAATAAATAATATTTTACCAACCTTGGGTATTGTCTGTTGTAGTAATATACTTCCTACCTGTGAATAGTGTTGCTGTAACACTACCTTACCTGCATAACTGTCAAGTCGTGTCACTTTCGTTTTCAATACTGATGGCAGAACTAACTAAAACATATTTTGCAAAAGTAATTTTAGTGGCGGAATATACCAATATCGACATGTTATACTACGTCATATTTAAAGGAAAGCAAATCTCACAAAACCGTTACACTATATTTGAAGTTAGCTGACATGCTGCTTAAGCTGGGAACGTAATTTATATCTGCATGGAAACTCGATTATGGAAAGCAATCTCTTTATTCCGCTAACACCTGCCAGAACCAAAGTTAGTTGTCATAACCAGTTACTACGATTTATAAAGGAACCTTTCAGCTGTAGGATTTCTTTGCTTTCAGTGATCATTGTAGTGCCACCAATATTGACTCCTGTCGTTAAAACTCTTGCCAGGATATGACAATCTGATCCAGGGAAGGAAAGGAGAGGACGAGAGAGGAAGAAGAAGATGTTATCAAATATACTGGCTCACCTCTAACAAAGATTTATGAAAACAAAACCATTAACTCTAAGAGTGAACTATGAGCAATTTCTCTCTCTTTCTCTTATGCACAGACACCTCCTCCCATTTTCCTCTCTCTCTCCATTACTTTACCTCTCAAACACACACCACTCCCTGTCGCTCTTCTGTCTCCCTTTCACTCTCACAGTCTTCACTACTCTTTGTCCACACTGTCCCAACAACTCTTTCTCAAGCACACACTCCTTGTCTTCCTCTATGTCTCTTTAACTCAAACTGTCTTTCCTCTCTTTTTCTCTGTCTCCTTCTATGCCTCATTTTTCTTTCATCTTTCCCTCTCCACGCCTCTCCTGCTCTTTGTCTCTTGACCTCCCTTTTCCATCTTAATTAGTCTCTTTGTCCTCTTTATTTTTCTTTGCCTTGTTCTCTTTCTGTATCTCACACTCCCGATAACTACTCCACCTACAAGGACGCCATGACAGACTACTACAACCAAATCAGAACAACCAAAAGGAACTTCATCCACAACAAAATCCTTGCCAACTCCACCAACTCCAAGGAACTCTTCAGTGTCATTCATGAATTCACCAACCCATGCAGTGAAGCCACAGACATCACTTTGTCCCAAGACCTCTGCGTCAAGCTTGGAACCTACTTCCACCTCAAAATCAGGACACTCTACGACAGCTTTGTTGACCGCCCACAAGACGCCACAGCCGACCGCCTACCCTCCAGAGACACCAGCCAGCCCACCATCTCCAACTGGACACCAATCACGACCGAAGACACCGCCACAACCATGAAAGGCATCCACTCGGGGGCCCCCACCAACCCCTGCCCCCGCACATCTACCACAGGGCCGCAGACACCATCGCACCTGAACTGCAACGGACCATCAACACCACCTTCACAACAAGCAGTTTTCCAGATGACTGGAAGCACGAAGAAGTCAGGACCCTGCTCAAGAAGCCCACGGCTGACCCCACCAACCTCAAGAACTACCGACCCATCTCGCTCCTCCCCTTCACAGCCAAAGTGGCAGAGAAAACAGTCAACAGGGAACTAACACGATTCATCGAAGAGAACGTCATCTTCGACCCGTCCCAATCTGGATTCCGGAGCAACCACAGCACCGACACCGCCCTGCTCGCTGCCACAGATGACATCCGCACCCTTCTGGACCAAGGCCACTCCACAGCCCTCATCTTCCTCGACCTGTCTGCAGCCTTCGACACCGTCTCTCACTGCACACTAATTGCCAGGCTGCACAACGCCAGAATACAAGGAACCGCCCTGGACTAGATCCGATCGTTCCTCACCGGAAGAAGCAAAAGGATCAGACTGCCTCCCTTCCTCTCCACCCCCACGGAAATCACCTGCAGAGTCCCGTAGGGGTCATCACTGAGCCCGACACTCTTCAACATCTACATGGTCCCCCTTGCAGCCATCGTCCAACACCACGACCTCAACATAGTATCCTACACCAATGACACCCAGCTCATTCTCTCCCTCACCAGAGACCCCACCACCGCAAAACTCAACTTTCAGAGAGGCATGCAAGACATTGCAGCCTGGATGACCAACAGCTGCCTAAAACTCAACGCCAAGAAGACAGCCAGCATCAACAAGTCCCTACTCCACAAACTCCAGACTATACAGAACACCGCAGCCAGACTCATCCTCGTCATCCCCGGCACAAACACATCAGCCAACACCTGCGGAGGCTCCACTGGCTCCCTGAGGAGAAGAGAGTCACCTTCAAAATACTCACCCACGCCTACAAATGTCTAGACAACAACAGACCCAAATACCTCAATGACAGAATAAACTTCCACGTACCCAAAAGAAACCTCCGATCTTCCAACCTCGCACTGGCTGAAACCCTGCACATCCACAGAGCCAGAGCAGGCGGAAGATCATTCTCTCACATCGCAGCCAAAACCTGGAACGAACTACCGGTAGACATCAGACGCGCCACCTCCCTGAACACCTTCAGGAAGAGTCTCAAGACCTGGCTCTTTGGCTGAACGGAGCTAATATTTAGTGAAAAGTCGAATAAATTAAGAAATGATATAGCTAACTACAAAAGGGAATTTTTGTGATGATCAGTAACTTCAGGCTTTTTTCATGACATCACAACTCCTATTCTCAGTGTAGCTGAATACCAGGGAGATTACTTTTTTGGGCAATGCATACTATAAAAGCACTTCTTTAACCATCAGGGAAGTACATGTAGTTTATTTCATCTAGGGCCTCCACTCCGCCTAAGCCATGTTAATCATTCTCAGTTGCCATTTCTTGTGTGGACAAATTCAACCAAGTATTTTGGGTGTACCTTATTCCATTTCATTTGAGTAAAATTTAACCCCATTGGGGTGAAAAATCTATTCTACCTTGGGGCACCCATGCGGTATGGACCGTTGGGGAGAAGTATTGAGTAGTTTTAACATTCTTTTGTTAAAGCAGTTAATAGTTTCATTTTGTACCCGAACAGATGCCCTATCCCTTCAAACTTTCCTGGATAAGATGTGAACATGCCACCCCTGAACCTGAAAAAATCTGTGTAAGCCCACATAACTCTGAAATCAATAAATCAGTTAGACCTTTACAGCCATGTTGGGACACATCATTACTGCCTGTAGTGTCTTGTAAATGAAGAACGATGGAACTCTTTTGGTTCCCATTGTATACCATGGGCCATGACGTAAGTGTAGGAGGGATGAGTAGAAGGCAGGCTTAGAATGTTGAGTTCTGACTTACACGCAGCAGAATAGCGACGTGTACAACTACTCTCCGTGTGGGCAGTCCTTTTTGGCGAGTGCCTTGGGTAGCAGGACGCTACGCTGCTCATACATAAAATTGCAATGTCAGGCAGCAAAAGCCCCTGTGCCACAATCCGCAGCCCATGTGCCATAATCCTTTCGACATTCAGTTGTATCTTCTGCTTAACAAAGGCTCTCAACACAGAAACCACTTCATCCAAAAATCTGCCCACATATCAAAACCTTCTTCAAAAATGCTATCTGTTTGAATACACTATAATGTCGCTTCGTTTACAACAAGGACTTCGTCCACATAGAAAATACATATGAAGTCCGACTTGCCTCTTCATTAACTGACATTGTCATAAGTTCTAAGGGCAGGGAAACATACTTTTTTTTTTTTATTCAGATTTAAAAACTATCACTTTTAATAACTGCGTCCCCATGGAGTGATATCACTGGCTGTACTACAGTGAAATGCGCCCACAGGTCAGAGAAGACTTTTTAGAATTTTGAAGAGCGTTAATCATATTTTTATATGATTTTTGTAACACGATTTACTGTTTGCATGCCAAACATTTTCAAGGCTCGGCTCGTGCAGGGGCTTTTGGAGTCAGCCCAGGCCCTAGGCCTTGCTCTCTCTTTACATTTTTTAGCTCGCTCATGCCCACGGATCAGGCAGCCCCCACCTAGGAGCTCCTATCGACCCTTCCACGTCTCTCCGAAATGAGAACCGTGTTCTCAGAGCATTTTAGACCCATCTGCTGCACTTGGAACGGGCAGGGGAATGCGATCTATTTTAATGATTAAATAACTTTTAGATATCAGTGTACATAAGTATTTGCCCCAGGCAAATATCCGCCGTCCACGTGGAACGCGCGGTACAAAACAGCCGGAGGTGTTTCCAGGCTTGTTTGCATTTGGACTTCCTGTGATTAGAGCAAACGGAAGGTCACCTGTAATAAAACTTTTAATGAAGGATTACCGGGGCACTTTATCAGGCCGCGCGCAGCGCCGCGCGGGCTCCGAGGACGTCATGGCGCACCTGAGCGAAGGTCGAGTGCCCTGAGATGTCACCGCCGCTTCCCAGGCTGATTACAGACAGCAGCGGGCTTTACTTCGCATAATGCGAGACCATACAAATACAGTATTATCATTATATTTCATGTGATAATTTATCAAAACTCTGTAACATCATGGAGTGCAGGGGTCCGAATGCAAGCAAGGAAAACGGAATCCTTTTCACTCGGACAGCCAGTAAAAGACGGCCATAATGGGATTATTGCGAACCCCTCATGCCCCTGCACCTGCTGTACGTATGACTGCTCACCTTACAGGTGTTTTCTGCTTTGTAAGATCACGTGACTGTGTTTCTGAATTGCTGACAGTATGTAGACTGTTTCAGTAAAAAGGCTCATTATTATCATGGTGTCATCAAAGACATTAATTACTTGCCAGTAATCATAGCAATCAACCCTTTACCTCCTCAGCCCATTCCTCATTCTAGTCGTTACTGCTATGATGATCTACCTAAGCAGAAACCCATGGCTGATTACCTAGAAAGCATACAAAACCCTCAAAGCAATGCAAGAAGAATCAAGGAAGTGGGGACTCAACACCAGTGCTTAATTTGAGCCGGTGGTTTCCGGTACTCAGTGCCGGCACTTAATCATCAACACTAGCGCTTCTCATTAGCACCAGTTCAGGACACATTTATTTATGTTAGGCAGTGGCACGGGGAAATGAAGTGATTTCCCCAGAATCACAGGATGTTGAGCCCACGCCGAGACTCAAACCTGGTTCCCCAGCTCCGAAGTCGGCAGCTCTGATCATTACACCACATCCTCTCCCCGCTTTAATGGTTAGTAGTTGGTTCTGTTTAGACGGTGCTCAATGGAGAAATGGGCTGGTGCAAGCTGCCTCCTGAGGAGAGATCCCCGCACCTATTTTTTTTACAAATGAATCACTGCTCAACACAAAAGCAAACAGCGCAGGAAACACCACCTACAAGCAAGCCAGAATCAAAAAGCCCATAGACCACAGCACACAGGGCCAATACAGAGTGACTGGCATGCAGGCATAGCGACCCCAAAAACACAGGCCTGAAAAAGCCTAGCTAAAAGCAGGCAGACACGAGCAGATCACAAATGAGCAAAGGCAAAGGAGCTCAAGCACACAGGGCTGTAAAACAGCAAAGTCCATGCATCCTAATGCAAGATGAGGCCCAGCGAGACAGGACCACCTGGCTACATATCAACTTTGTCTCCGCTAATGAAACTATATTCTATTTTCCGATTCCTGCTGCTTCACACAAAGTGCCTTAGCACTGTGCTTATGTTACAATGAAGACAGGAATTATGTGTGGCCTCTCCTTGGGCCTGATTCACAGAAGTAATCTGAGACAAAATCCTAAACCTACTACTTTTGGTATTCACAGAAGGCATTTAGTAGTAGTAAAGTTAGGATTTTGTCTTAAGTCTGTCTTAAGTCTGTCTTGAGTTTGTCTTAAGTCTGTCTTGAGTTTGTCTTGAGTTTGTCTTAAGTTTGCCTTAAGTCTGTCTTAAGTCTGTCTTAAGTCAAATTTAAGTCAAACTTAAGACAAAATGCTAACTTTACTACTACTAAATGCCTTCTGTGAATACCAAAAGTAGTATGTTTAGGATATTGTCTCAGATTAGTTCTGTGAATCGGCCCCCGTAGATTTTAGGTTTGGGCTGCCCAAAATGGGATAATAATGTGTGCACAGATTGTTGGTTTTTGCCTTTGCAGGAGCAAATAGCACTCATATGCTGTTTGCTAGCACATCATGCCCCATTCAGAGGTGTCAAACTTGATTTGGGTGCGAGTTGAGCCTAGTTTGTACATTTCATAGTAATGCAAATTAGCGGTGAGAGACTGGCACTCACGTTTTGTTGCCCCATTGCATTAGAAGACTAAGGGCCTGGTATATATTGTGGCATTTACTAAACAGGGACGCACAATTTTCACACCAACTGGTTTCTGAGCGGAAATGCAATATGTGATGCGACTTATGTACTAATAGATCACATGGTAAGTTACCCATAGGCGGGGCGCGTCGCAAAATGGCTTGCCGTATGAATATTAATTAGGTAGATCACTATTAGTAACACAATGTAATTGGTTGCAAACGTAGTTGACGGAGACCCACTAGGGTCCGCATATGTCTCTTTATTTGCATTTCCAAATGTCCTTAAATGGAATGGTGCTGTGTTAAAAAAAAATCCCATTTGGGAAGACATATGGGGGAGAAGGCAGTGGTCCTCTGTACAGGCAGTGGTCCTTGTGATCATTTCCTGTTCCCTGTCAGGCCACTAACACAGGGAAAGCTGTGCCCCAAGGACAGTTAGTTTCACCACCTCTTTTGAGGTGTCGGTATCTGATCAATCGTTTGCTCCTGCAATTGTGGTCAACTTTGACACACCCCTTTCCATATTGCTAATAAGAGCATGATGCCAGTTTTGCGCCCTCCTTTCTATTTGCGATTCAGGAAAGACTTTGTAAAGCACTTTTAAAAGATGGAAAGATTTTTAAGACTATTAAAATAGATTTTCAACATTGTACGAATCCCTTTTCAGTCACAAACCCTATGATTTTGCGAATTGCTAGGTTTGAGACTGCAAAAGAGCTTTTTACATCATTCCCTAAATGTAAATGCTATTAGCTAATTTTTTGCACTTGCAGACTAGAGTGTGAGCCCTCCTATGTACTCTGAAAGTCTACCAGGAATGATTTATGATTTGGGTTTCGCATCTGACACACTTGTTCTCATCAATCATGCTTTACACTCCTTCATAAATCTTAAGCAAACACCCCCACATTCTTTATGGCCGTCTAGCATGAAGACAATGTACACATGTAAATACTTTAAAGAGCCAATCGCCTTTTCGACAGATTTACGGAGCTGTAAATCCTGTGCTGCTCGAAAGCCCCCATGAATTTACAGACACTTACTAACCTGAGGATTATTGGTATATTGCAGGACACAGTCAGAGTGCTCACAAACTCTTATCTGTTATTTCCTATGTTTAACTGGCCTAGATTTGTTTTGCTTCATGTATAGTTCATTAATAATTGAAAGGTAGAGAGAGATGCCACAACATTTTCTGTAACTTTCCTTACATTTTAGCACAGTTCTAACTTCTCCAATGCCCCTACTGGTAGCACTTGTAATGTAAAAAATTGTATTGTAGAATTTTTGCAGTGCTTTATATACCTGATAGGATTGTTAAGTGTTCCAATTTGCAACTGATTTCTTGGCACCCCTTTGGAGTACATGGTTGAAGAAGAAGTTGGTGAAAAGCGGGAGCATAGACGCTGTTGCACATGTGGATGGAAACCCCTTTGGAAGTGGTCTGTTTCATAAATAATTCCGTGCAATGGAAGATTCCCAGGTCTGTCATGCTCTCCACAATTTAAGGTGGTTGACAATTTTTCTTAGGCGGCAACAAGCTCCATATCTTAGCCATGTGAACTGAGAAAGCGCGTTCTCAAAGAAGAGACTTTTCAAACAAAGAGGTGGTCAGGACTAGGGCCAGTCTAGCGCGAAGTGATCATGTCATAAATTGGCTTATTGGGTGATGCACAGTGCCTTAAAGGTAATATGTAAATCACAGGCATACAGCGAACTGACTAAAGGTGTCTTGCACATGTGTTCTGGATTCTCTGTAGTTTACAGATCAGAGGGACAGGGGCTCCAAGATATATAAAGCGTGATGGTCTAAATACATGGGTATTAGGTCAATGGTGGCTTGTATCCTTAATAAAACTTAAGGAACAGGAAGATTCGACATGAGCGCTGTACTATTTAGAAAGATAATGGTAACTTGATTAAATAATGTCCCATGGAAAAAATTAAATTCAGCATTTTAAACACACTTGCTCTTTACCTACATGGATGAAAAAATGGGCTATGCAACTATGTGTAAATGAGAGCAACCCTGTTTGAATGAAAGCAATGGATGCATTGATTGATAGCAATGAAATACAGACTCTCTCCATTGCAAAAACCGGTCATCAGCAAAGGCCCATGGTAATCTGAGTTTATGTTTGCTTGACAATCAGTTTAAAACGACACTATTAATTTGTATAGGCTTGTATTGCTTCAGTGTGGAGTTTGTAAAAAATGTAAGGTGTGTGAAAGGCATGACCTCTTGCCATCTCCCCAACAAGTGAAGTGATATAGCAAATAGCCCAGCTCTCATCTGCCCCTGTGTTAGTGGCTAGAGTGGTGAAGCAAACACGCCACCCAATGACCCTTGTGGGATGAAAAAGCCCCTTGCAGGGTGATAGATGTGTCCCCCTGCCCTGAGTGCCCAAGCACTGGTGATATCTGGATCCTTGGTGACGGTTTTTGGTGATAAGCATGTGCACTATGACCTAGGGCTGTCTCATGGACTGCAGTCTGCTTGGACTGATAGGGGCGCCCAAAGCGCCACCCTCAAGTTGTGGAAGACTTCTGCTTTCACCAGGAGTTGAGTAGCATGCCCACAATGGTGGCAGTAAACCCTGTTTTTAGTTTTTAGTGATCAGTTGAGTGAACAGGCCTTCTTACCTGTTTCATGGGAGTGGAGCCTTGTGGCTCGCTCTGGTAAAGATCCACTGCTGTGTCCTTAACTTATCCTTCGCCCGCACCGGATTGTGTGCAGCGCTGGGATACTTGTGTACCTACAAGAAGGTACAGTGCATCAAAAAATAGTGTGTATGTTCACATGCAAGTTTTGGGATACATGTGCCCTCTGAGAAGATGCATTGCATCATGAAATAGCATGCAAGGTTATATGTATGTGCAGGGCTATATGTGGGCGTGTGAGCTGGTACCACATGTAGGAGTGTCAAGAATTCCTGTCATACAAGGGAAACACGCCCTTATGTAAACAGGAGAGCTGTTACATAACTCAAGGGAAACACGCCCTTATGAAAACAGGAGAGCTGTTACATAACTCAAGGGAAACACGCCCTTATGTAAACAGGAGAGCTGTTACATAACTCAAGGGAAACACGCCCTTATGTAAACAGGAGAGCTGTTACATAACTCAAGGAAAACACGCCCTATAAAGGGAGGAACCGGGAGGTACAAGGCTGTCGGATATTGTGTTTACACCGACGTACCTGCTTCGTGAAGAGCAGTGTTCCGGAGTGGTGCTCCAGTAAGGCAAGAACGGAGGTAGGTCGAGTCGTTACTCCCTGGGCCGTGTCTTGCCCCATCGTCACCTGTGAAGGACCCGGAAGCTCTACCGGTCAACCATTGAGCTTCGCTTTTTGACTCGGCTGAGTCCAAGCGCAGTGGCGCTTTTGCTGGTTGGAGTCGTAACTCCCAGCCCGACCAGAGACACAGGGACTGCCAGCTGTAACGCACACCAGGAGGTGTTTGCCGCGTTACAGACTCGGAAGTCCACAGGATCGATCGAGCGGCTGCTCTCGGTTCAGTCTTCTTGCTTGTGATTGGGGTATCGGTGACGCATCACCAGGAGGTGACTCCGCGTCCCGGTGCAGTCTGAGGAAGAGGTTGAGCGGCTGCTCCCTTCAGGTAGAGACCCCGGCTGGGTGTTTCCCTGACTCCTCGATTCTCCCCAACACTCTTCGTGCCCCTCACAGCCTACCGATTGGCATTGTCGGCCATTTCATTTCTGCCCTCTGTTGGCATACGCCGGGATCGGCGTATATGCAGAGGACGGTTAGGACCATCCGTGCTGTGGGCTGGTAACGTACTTAGCCTGGAGGATTCCAGTGACTATAACTTTTGTTTGTTCTTTGTATTTTATTTGCCTTCATTAAAAGAACTAACCCTTCACAAGTGGTTGCGTCCTCATTGTCGTGTCTGTTAAACGATCCTGAGACGTTCAGGGCGTTACAAGGAGATAGCGTGCAGTGTTGCGTGAGCGTGCTGGGATGTACGGATGCCCATGAGAGGGTACAGTAC
Source organism: Triturus cristatus (assembly GCF_964204655.1). NCBI lineage: Eukaryota > Metazoa > Chordata > Amphibia > Caudata > Salamandridae > Triturus > Triturus cristatus. The sequence continues at coordinate 609,869,830 of NC_140594.1, forward strand.
ATTGGAGGCTGCACACATGTGCCTGCACAGTGTGTGTCTGTGTGGATGTGGGTGTGTGTATGTGTGCTTGTAATGGACACAACACAAGAAAGATAGTGGGTTCCATTTTGGGAGGCACAGGGCTTGCTGAAGGAGCAGGGAGAGGTAGAAATGTCCACCAGACAGATTTGTGGATTGCTGAATTCCTGAGTGATGGTTGGGACACATATTGGAGAAAGGAAGAGCCTGCAAATCAGTAGGGGCTCTTTGATTCTGAAAGGATTCCATTAGTCAAAGCGGCCTGGGCATATCTGAGGAAGGAGATGGGGTATAAGAGAGTCATAAAGAATAGGGCTGATTCCCTCTGGTGATCTTTGGATGCATGTGTCACTGATTCTGACTTCAAGGTGTGAACCTCTAGTCACTCCCATGGGTGGTGTTTGGGGTTATTAAGATTGTATACTGTCATGCTGTGTGAGGCTGCTCTCTGGAGGATGAGCACAACAAAGGAGTGAACCCTTCAAAGTGGGCTACCTCCAGAACAGGAACTTCAGAGACAGAAACACCAAATCACAGGTGGGTCCAGAAATGGTTTATAAAAAGGGAAACTGAGACTCCCAAGTTGTCAAACTGAAGCTGTATATCAATGTAGAGTAGCTCAGCACGAATTCTGACGGTTGTGACCAGAGCTGTGGCTAAGGGTCTGCCAGATGGGACATCACCCAGAAGAATCAAGAACACTGAGATTGCCTGGAGAAAGCGAGGTCCTGTGGGGGTCCTACAGAGAGGATCCCAGGAGTGGAATGTGAGATGCTGGTCCTTGGAGAACAGCGTACTGATCGAGGCAGATGCCCAGGTGTGCTGTTGAAACCCTGTATGCCAGGTGAGAGCTGTGGAGAGGACTTCACAGATAGGGCTACTAACAGCCTGTGTGCATTATCTGACCCCTTGATACAAGGAGGGGGCCAATGCTGAGATAAAGTGTCATCGCTCTGATGCCATACTGCCACAATGGTAAGGCCATTTCACTTGTTAGTGCTGGGACCCAAAGACCCTTACGGATGCTGCTAAGCAATTGTCGTATGTCTGGAAGGGATTGAGGAGAAGACAAAGGGCCTTCGACCTGTGTGCGCTGTGAAGACCCCATGCACATTAGGAAGGGGCCGGAGTCCAGGAAGAGGTCCTTTGCAATAAGAGAGCATGAAAACTTAATCACCAGTGGGTTGTGATCCATGGAGTTGGAATGAAGTTTCTCCTACCCGAGTCCGGGAGCACCCTGGGACGAAGAAGACTTATATGCATGCACATATTATTTTGAGTTTGTTGTATTGTACTTTGTGTTAGTAGATAAGTACACTTGTTTACATAAAAGCAAGTATTTGACTGGACAATCATTTATTGGGGTTGCTAGGTGTATTCTGAGGTGTGAGTCTGTTCTTGCCTTACATCTGCTTCCGTCCTGAAAGACTTAGGACTGCTCGACCCGTGCTACATTGAGATTCAGACGCTGAAGCTGGGTTCCTCAGAGCCCATAGAAGGCCGGGTCCCAGGACATCTGGCTAAAAGTTCTAGATCAACCTCTCCTGCTTACCCCAGGGGTGGAGCACCAAAGCAAGGAGTCTATGGAGGGGTGGTGCTAGGGGAAGACAACATTCTAGGGCACCACAAGTAGGTAGCTCCATAATAACAGGTAAGCAACAAATGTGTCCTTATTACAGTAGTTAAGGAAGGGGCAAAATAATATTTTAGCCTACGGCAGCACATATCACGTCCCCAACCTGTTCTTTGAATACTCACATGAGTCCAACGCTACAGCAGCTAAATGGGAAGAGCAAAAAGCCCACTCAGGCAACTGAAGTAGAGTAGAACAGTTAATCTTCCCTTCCACCAACCAACCAAGTTAAACTGCACTGTAAACTCAGAACTGTACAAAATGAAATGCCAGAAATAAGAGACCTTCCATGCCCTCACCACAGTAGCAGGTAAAGAAGAAATAAGAAGAGACCAAATGTGACTTGTTCACTATGCTTCTTATAGCCAGTTTCAATGGGGATTTGGTTCGAAAGATAGTCTGTCAGGGACATTTTAAGGATTTTGGGTGCCCCGGGCCAAATATAATTTGGGGACCCCTGCTCAGAACAATTATGAATTTATTATACATTTTTGGCTCATTTACGATCTCAGTAACTATTGTGGGATCACTACAACCTCTTCCTTTGCCACACTAAATTTGGGCCCAATCCTGCAAAAAACTGTTTATTTCCGGCTGGCCAGCATCAGAGAAGCAGAAAGACACTAGTAGTGTGAACAAGATTGCTGCATGTGGTGCAGTGGACTGGTTACTCGTCTTTTTTTGGCATGTACATATAGAGGGCACATGTTGAATGCAGTCCAGTCCTTCTGCGCGAGCAACAGGGATTCTGAGTCAGTTGGCACTATGCTCTGATTTCAATGGCCCAGCAGTGGCTCCACATGGATGGTGCAGTCAAGAAGGGATCATGTAATGTTGCTCTGCACATTGACAAGTGGTGTACCCTCATGACCTGCCCTGGGGCCCTACATTGGTGGAAGCTATCTCCAGCTGGACTGGGCAAAAAAAGCAGTAAGACTAATGGTCCGACCAAGCCTTCCATCCACAATGTGTGGTGTAGTTTGTCTATCGCCATCATTCAGGCATGCAGTGCTAATGTGTGCTTTTGTTTACTGCACTGCTTTTACTGTGTGGGACTAATATTCAGGGTCCGGTTAGGGCTGGATTTAGTGCTGGTGGTGCCCGGTGCGACAATGTTTATTGGTTCCTCCCAATGACCACTTCCTCTATGGATTCCCTCACTACTACCCTTTAGCAGTGCCCATCAAGTCTCTATAGCCACTCTCTCAGTCTGATGCATTTAATTAGTTTTATAGCGCCACTATTACCAGTGTAGGCTGGCAGTTCACTTTAAATCACATACACATCAAACTGAGACATTCAATCATACTTGCATGAATCAGTGTATAGGAAATGCTACATAAGACAGAGGACTGCAAAGTGTAGGAGCCACATATCATCCATATTGGTAGGCAGTATAGTTTTAAGAGTACTTGGTCTGGAGAAGCACAAACTCGGAATTTAAAATGGAACACCATGGTTGGAGGTTCTCTTTAATAATAAAAATTAATTTCTACCCAAATGAACCCTTTTTGCAACATTAGGATAATGAAATACTGGGGCAAAAGTCATAATGCTCTAATCTATACTTTGCAATTTGCATGCAGCTCTTTGATGACAATTAATAGCTCACTGTTCTATATAAGGATTTTAACTTATAAACTGCAAGTAACAAAAATATCTCTCTGACAAATGCAGTAACCCATTGACCTATTTACATTATATGCACCTTGTGATCTGCATGGTACACATCTACCTTAAAATCTTGCCAATCTTTTCTGCATAGTAATTGGTGCAAACTGCACAAAGGCTTGTGCAATTGGGCTGGACCTATGCACTTTGAAATTTTAAATGCTTGCTGAAGCTAACAAGAATCTAATAGGTATTTTTCCTTAACCCTCACTATCTCTCAGGTGGGGGCCCTGTGTCAGGACACATTGCCCATGCCTTTGAATGTCTTTGCAGTCTGTGACTAGTCGGAGTGTGGCTGATGGGATACCCCATCAGAACCTGAGCAGTGGCGGCCAGCATGACTCGCAGGTGGCAGGGCGAAGTGCAGGCATGAGGGGAGGGTGTGCGCGGGGGGGGTTGTGCAATATATATAAAAATAAAACAACACTTACCTTGCCACCGGGTCCCACGTCTCTGCTCCTGCCTTGCGTTGTGATTGATAAGCACCCAGGCTACCCTACCAATGACAACCCTGTAGTGCAGAATTGTGATTGGTCTGAGCGTCCTGATTCGTCACTCAGCCCGGGAATGGGGGCCTGGGCATGTTCTCCACGCAGGCTGTAATGCAGCCTGCATGGAGAACAGGGAAAGTGCGCATGACAGTTTTGGGCAGGCCAAACAGTCAAGTGCACTTAGAAGTGGGCAAACCACTCCTTCCCTGTCCTTCCCTGACCTGCTCCAAGAGCAGAGCAGCCCGCCCGTCCGCAAAGCAGCACAGAAACATAAAATGATAATAACTCAAAGTTATTATCATGCTATGTTTCCTTTACTTTGCACTGCTTCAAAGCAGTGGGGGCAACGCTACTCTGCCATAGCAGACGAGCCGCCCCTAAACCTGACTGCTGTATTACAAGTGCCACATATTACAACATGCTTTTAGTAAGGTGGACAGGACATCTGCTTGTTTGTAATATAGTATTCCTTCCACCAAACTCTAAATCAGGCCCTATAACTCTTTTGTGTGACTTTGGGGCCGATTCCGATCCGGGTCGGAAGGGCACCGAACGCAATCCGGCCGGAAAAACTACGAGCCGTACGCGTGTTTTCCACCCGATTCGTACAGCTGTACGAGCGAGCAATTACGATGCGAGCTATGTGAAATTCACCGACCGAGTCGTTTCCGGGTCCGAACCGCTCCGTAGGTCTTGGTTGTAAGCTAACCGTGGCGCGCAATGGATGCGATTTACGACGAGTCAGTACGATGCACGTGTCGGACAGCCAGTGCGAGCTGGAGTGTCCAGCTCGCAAAACTTCCAGGTGGTTGCTTTTAGGGGGCCACGTCGGACCCCCTGTCACTCGCAGCCCTAGGACTCGGACACAGGGGGAGACCCAAGGGTCCCCCCAACGCAGCCATGTACGGTGCGTATGGCACTGACGTGTACCCACTGTAGGGGGCGCACTTGTGCAAGACGTACCCATTCAGTCAATGGGAGCCCATGTACGCGTTGTACGACCGGCTACCATTGACTTCTATGGGAGTCCGACCAAACAGAGTCCGGCAGCATACGGCCGCATCGTACTCGCTCGGTCTGCAGGACTCCGGCTCAGTCGGAAAACACTCCGGATCCGGCTCGGTTGGAGTGCTTTCCGATCCGCATCGGAATCGCCACCTTTGTGTAACTTTTCCTGCTTAGCTGTCAAGACAGTGCAGTGATTTATTGCTTGGCTCTGACATTTCTTGTTCTCTTCAGGTAACAAGTTTAATCCTTCTGACCTTGGTTCATTTATTACAGTAAGGCATTATTTCTAGTGCCTCAGAAATCGGATGCAAATGACAGTAGCGGCTCCTGGTGGGAGTGCTGCAGGGCGGGGGAGGAGCAGGGTGGGGGGTAGTAAACTACGGCATACGGCAAATGCAATGCAGCACTAGCAACGAAATTTGTTTTATTTATTTATTTGTTTACTTACCTCCGTTCGGCTTTATTCCGTAGTTCACCCCCCACCCTGCTCCTCCCCCGCCCCACTGCCCCGCAGAACTCCCACCATTTGCAGCAAATTACATTTGCGATGGATTTGTGATTAAGCTGGTACATTCATTCTGCACGGTATATCCCAACACAAAAGTTTCAAGGTAGTAATGCCTGGTAAAATTTGTGCAGGGAAAAATTGCATGGCTCAGAGGAAAGAGGTAAAACTAATGATATTACTGTATTATCCCTCATTCTGACAGGCGGAATGACAAGGTAAAGGAACACTGGGAAAAACTCATTGTGCAGTATCATAGTTCACTGGGTAGTTTCCCTATACAAAATTATTACACCCTGCCTCACGAAGGAAATGTTGGTGAGTTTCATTGAATAATGAAAGGCAGAACTGCAGTATGAAGTTCTACATAAAAAGAAGTTATTATTATTTTATATAATTGTGAGAAGTTGGCCTGGCATATGCTGGTCACTAGTTATAGTGGCCACCTTGCCACCAACCATAAGAGTCGAATTGGACTGGTGCAAGGTGCCCATATATATTTTATTGAGGTAATTTGTATTCATTTACCAGCAATTGTTCACTGGTGGTTATCCTTCAAAAGCACTTTTATGTAGAAAGGAACTTTTATTTCTCAAAATCTATAGGAATTGTAGAAGGTACAAACATCCGATTAGCCCATGTCTCTTTTCTGCAGCACTCTAAATGTAGGCGTAAGTATTTTTGTTGACAAGAGAACACCGCACGCCATCCCCAGTTACCAAACAGCATGTGAGTTCAAAGCAATTTTGCCAGAAAGAAAAAAAATCTGTTTTCCCTAGTGCACATTAGGTTTTCCCTCGCAAAGCAGAACATTTATACAATTAGGCTATGAAACAACATGTTCCTAGCCTTTAAAAATGTTTCCTAATCATCCTTTTTAAGGCAAGCAAAATGGGTTATCCTAGATAATGCGAGTTACAAAATTGTATGATATTAGCATGATCAGGCAGGTTGTTAGGGTAGGTTAATCGGTAAGAAAACCTTTTATAGTGAAGAGACTGTGTATTTGCCAATTTTAAAAGACCGAGGCTGCCAGGTGACAGCTTTACTCAATATGATACATTTTGGGATCAATAACCCTTCTGAGATCAAAGCCCAACCAGTAGGATATTTCCACAGACCATCAAGCATTGTAACAAACTACTATATCCTATTGTCAATAACACTGTTGTTCACCTGCATTACTTTAACATCACTTGGGCACTTTCTAACAGGTTTTCTGCCCTTGAACAACTTGAGGACATTGATTGACTCTCTAGATGTAAGTCCCCCTCTACATGTATAAGTGACAGCGATGTTCTAAGCCAAACTGAGGTGGTTGGTGTTTTATTATCCAACGACCTGAACTCTAACATTACTCATGCTGTTCTTAGTTGTGTTGTTTGTAACATAGAAGTCATATGGTCCGAGCTTTGAAACACGGACTGGGTTGTTTTTATTCGGAAGTTTAATATCATTAATTTATAAGAAAGAGTGGAATTTCTGTATCTTTCAATGACCATTTCGCATTATATGCAGTTCCAACTCTTCCATCTAATTCTGGCAGAGGCAAGGGTGGATTGTTAATCTGGGTTTCCTTACTCCTTAATTGTAAGGTTTCAGTTTAATCTACAGGTTTTTCCAATATAAACTGAGATTCAGGGGTGGTAATGCCTTTTTCTTCATGTTTATAATGAGGGTTTGATAGGAACTGCAATACCGTGAATCAGAAGAACTTGCACAATGCTTGGAATTTTTCCTGACAGATCATGAAACTGTTGATATCTGTATAGCAGTTTATAAATGTCAATTCCTCCTCATAACTTTAACTTACATTTCACTTTGCAATACTTGGTTGAATCACTCTGTTACCTACCTTCATTTGTTAAACTTATGGTACTGTACTCAATCAAATATCAAAATCTTGCAAAGTCAAATACCTATGCATTCTCTCAAACATCTTAAAGTAGCGAAGTTCTACACACCACATAGAGTGGAAGAACACTCCACAATTATAGCTAGGAGATATATATCGTAACATCACCCCATTCAGAATACGATTGCACCTCCAAAAATTTGAAAACCCAAACATTTCGTAAAGCATATAGTATATGGTCCAATCCCAAGTTCGCCACAAAAATGATCTAAATTCGAGTCTGACGGTGATAAACCATGTCTAAAAACCAAGGGTGTCCCTACTGAAAGGCACAGCTTAACCAAGATTATATCACAAACCACATTGAAAATAAACTCATCCACAGTATCAGGAAAAATACAGAAGGTATAATACGAGAGATATTATTATTATAAGGCACGTCAGACAAACACAATAAAAATTCATAAAAAATGCATTCTATATATTATTACAATCAGGAATTTAAAAACAGTTTTTGTACATAAACAAACATTTCATCATAACATTTTTAGAAAACAAAGTCGACGCGGCATTTCGGTGAGTAGACAGATGTTCACCTTCTTCAGGACAGTTTTCTAAACAATAGAAACAATTTATTATTTATACATTTTATTTTTTGCTGACGTACCCAATACAAATGTTAAGAAACATAATTATCCCTATTAACTCTAAGTTTACAATTTTCTAATACAATTTTATAAAAACAAAGACAGAAAATAACTTAATATCTATTTTGCAATGTCCAATTAATATTTTAACATGCAGCTCTATCATAGCAAAGTACTCATAATTCATCCCTTTTCATTCTGTACTATATGTCACATAGAGTTTTATTGCCACAACACAATTAATATGAATATTCCCTACCTCTAGTATAGGGAAGACTGTTTATCTTCTTTATTGATAATTATTTAGACCGGGAAAGGGATCTTGATGATGTCCCAAACTTTAAAACCTATACATCATCCAAAGAGAAAACAAAAACACAGAGATAGAAAAAATTAACTTTAAACTGCCTAGTTCTATCCATAGTATATTGTCTTATTTTAAGAGACTGTATAGTATTCACATACCGCTAGGTCAATGCCCATGGGGTATAGGAAATGTTCGTTGGAGCCACCATCTAATTTCTATTAAAACATGAATTCTCTAAATACAAAAACAAAGGATTATTCCCATTTCATGAAGCCGATCCCCCAATTCGGCGTATTTAATAAAATATAATCACAAAGGTATTCTTAATATTCTGTGGATAAAATTATTAAAAATAGCCTGTTGTGGATCCTATACGAGCCAAAGTGATGAGTCGTGACTGGATACAGACCCAAAATATTTTTTCGGGTGATCCTAATGTAGGTTTTCACACTGTGCAAAGAAACATATATATAGATTATATTCAAATTCAATTTACAGTTATTTATTTTATATCAATATAATACTGTTTTGAAACATTACCTCAAAATGATTTATCTTTTGGGCAACTCTAGAAACACATGGCAGGCCTGTAAAGATAGAACATGGGTTTGTATTAGCCTAACAGTTATTGGCCTTTCTACCTATAATTTTTCTTGGACATTATGACGCAAGTATATCCCTCCTCCAATAAGATTCTAGGTGAGATATATTATTATATCAAGGACATAGTATGTAAAACAAGGTGAACCAATTTCTGCTATACCAAAATTCTATCGTTTATTTCCCTGTTTTGATAAATTCATGGTCACTGCGCTCTCTGTTCGGTAGCTTATTTACGTGTTACCTGAGAATTAAATCGGACCTTATTTGATAGAAGGTAAAGGGGCGCCTGTTGTACAACTCGTATTTCTGCGTATTTACAACAGCTTCATCACAGCAGTGTTTTTATAAAAAAGCGAATATTGGGCATTTAATATAGCACCCCATTTCTAATTTCTACGTGCCTATAACAATCTGTATTTTCAGATTAAGAGATCTATATTGAAAAATTAAAATAAAAATAAAAATAGAAAATGGAGAAACTCTCGTTATCGCATCATTGTACTGTTTTTTAAAGCATTTCCATCAAATTTTTATTGTACATATCATGTAGTACTAATTTTATAATTTTATGTCCCTCGTATCGCTCTTCATCTATATTATCGAATTTGAGGGGAAAGAAACGAGTAGATAAGTTCTCCCTACCCCGGGATAGCAAAACGCTCACCTGATATATAAAGAAAAGCCTCCCTGCATCCAATGAACAGCACTTCCGGATTCCAGTTTGCCGCGTTGTTGTCATCACGTCTATTTAAATACGATCTGCATTTTTGTAAAATAAAACGTGATATTAACTGTGTGGTGCAAGGAAGCAATATTCAAACTTATGCTCAACATCACTAAGGTCTGAAAAATAAAAGCAAATTAAAAAACGAAACTAAATCTGCATATTTTACTAAGGCGGGCATAAAATGACATAAGGAAAAGGGCTGTTTGCATTACGTAAGGTTTCCTAAATAAGCTTTTCCCAATCTTCTCTACTATTTAATCCTTTCCGTAAGGTATTAAAACTGGACATATAAAATTGTTCCCATTTCTTTCTTTTTACAGTGGGGTTACCCCCTCTGTAGTTCATGTGTATCACCTCGATCCCGCACCATTTCAAATCATCCAATACATGTTTCTCTTTAATCCAATGTTCTACCAGGGGAGCAGCTCTTTTATTTATTCTGATGGATGATTTATGTTCCAGGATCCTAGTTCTAATTTCTCTGGAAGTTTCCCCCATGTATCCAAACTGGCAGGGATACATAATGAGGTATATCAGATTTTTTGTACGGCAATTAATTAAATTAGAAAATTTGTGACTTATTCCATTTAGCGTTATTAGAGGTCCTTTAATGATGTTTATGCAAATGCTGCAGCCGCAGCAAGCAAAAGTGCCTGCTGGTAATGGAGCATTAGGAATACAGTGTTGTGTATTAACTTTAACATCTCTATATGTATGCACCAGGCAATTTTTGATTACATCTAAAGGAGAACATGGGTTTAGGCAATGTTTCCTTTTTCTGATTGGTAATAAGGTGCCAGTTTATTCTCGAAAAAGAAATCTCTATTAAAATATTTCGCTCTCTTGTATGCATGCCTAACCAGTCTTTTAGGGTAACCTTTGGTTTTAAAATGTTTGGGTCAGGATGTCCGCATGTTTATCATAATCTCTAATGCTGGTACAGTTACGTTTTAGTCTCAAAAATTGTCCAAAGGGAATATTATCCCTTTGGCATGCTGGATGATTGCTATTATAATGAAGCATTGTGTTCCTATCAGTGGGTTTTGTAAACAGTTCTACATTTAGTATACCATCCACATTTTTTATTATGATGTCTAAAAATTCACATTTTTATCTGTTTACAGTTGATGTGAATTTAAGATGGAACTCACCGAGATTAAGCCATTCAATAAAATCTCTCAAATGTTCTTCAGTGCCAGTCCATATAAAAAACACATTATCTATGTATCGGCACCACTGCGATACATTCTCATAGAATGGTGCCAATGTATTAAAAATATGTATTTCCTCAAATTGAGCTACATATAGACAGGCCAAACTAGGAGCACAAGTTGCTCCCATGCTGGTACCTTTGACCTGTCTGTAAAAATCCTTTTCAAATAAAAAGATATTGTTTTTTAATATAATTGAAACGCACTCGACAATAAAGGTCACATGTGGAGAAAGGTCTTCCTCATTTAATGAAAACATTAATGAAAACATCTTCTTGATCATATCTATAGTACTGTCTTGGGGAATATTTGTGTACAATGCCTCGATGTCTAAGGTCACAAGAAATTGTGTCTCCGGACAAAACTCTAGCCTTTCTATTTTCTGAATCATCGCGGTGGTATCTTTGATATATGCTTTTTGTTGCACTACCATGGGCTGTAAAAAGACATCAACATATTTGCTAAGCGGTTCCGTTAATGAATTAATACTAGAGACAATAGGTTTCATAGGGGGATCTTCCGTACTTTTGTGAACTTTAGGGAGTCCATACAGTGCCGGGATGACAGGATTATCATTATCATTATGCATAAAATGTAATTCTTCATTACAAATGATACCATCCTCTTTAGCAAAATGTAATATACCTTTGATCCTATGGGTCAGAGTATTCCACTCTTCTCTATTTGATCTAAGGTAATGTTGGTCATTATTTAGCAAAGACCGCATTCTATTATTGTAGTCTGTGGTCTCCATCACCACAATACTACCCCCTTTATCTGGCGGTTTAATAGTCAGATTATTATCTTGTTCTAAAGATTAAAGGGCCAGTTGTTCCCGTTTACTCAAATTATTGCTTACCCAAATTTTTTTCATCAATACTTTTTTCAACGACGTGTTCAATTACTTCAATATCTTTATTCACAAATTTAATTTGTGGAGTCCATGTTGTTTTAGGTGTAAAACCCGACTTATTATTCGCCGGGCTCCTCTCTTTACCCTCAAAAAAAGCATTCAATCAAATTTTTCTAAAAAAACTCTGTAAATCCCTCTCCAAGTTGTATTTATCAATGGTGAGGCGATAGAATAACCAAGACCTTTTTCTAAAACACCAAATTCATCCTGTGATAGAGCTCTACGTGAAAGGTTCATAATGGTTGCTTTATCTCCTAATCCCATTTTTGTTGGCTTCTCGTATTCATGTAGGGACGTCGTTGGAACTGATTCTGGGGGTCTCCCCCTCCCTCTTCCCCTTGTGGGTCCGAAGTTCTTTTGTCGTTGTTCTAAAAAAGATAACGACTCTCTATTAATACTCGGGCCTGACTCTCTTTCTTTTTTGTTGCGATTATCTTGATGTGTTTCATTTTCACAGTCGGAACTCGTATATGAGGTCTCAAAGAACTTCACATTTTTCCTGGGAAAATTCCTAGTTGGTTGTACCCATGGTCTTCTATTAGTGTTTTCTTCTCTTGGTCTGTCATAAAAATCTTTTTGAAGATATGGATACACAGACTCTAGATTATAATTGGAGATATCCTTTCTAAGTTTGTTGGATTTCTTATTAACCATATATTCCCTATATCCTGAGCTATCACTCTGGATTTCATCCAGCTTTTTTTTGGCTTTCTCTAACGCATCCATTTCTCTTAGTTTAAGCTCCATTTCTTCTATCTTGCCTCTTTCTATTATGAGGACTTCCTGGTCCGTTTCAATGATCAATAGCATCCAGTCGCGACTGCATCTATTGGCAATAAAGGTCTAGTTTTCAATACATTTTTGATGTCACTGACCATGTCATGAATGATGTAATATGTGACATCATCAGCAGTGCATTGCGGGGGCGCAAGTTATAGTTAGCTCAACTAACTATAACAGCCGAATTTCTCTGGTTTTGTAAGAGTGAAATATCTAACTAACTATAACGTCCTTGAAAGCTATGGTTTTTTCATTGAATTCCTATGGTTTTTTAAATGCTAATTTCTAACTATAAGGTCCCTAAAACCTATGTTTTTTCAGTGAATTTCAAAGGTTTTTCAAATGCTAATTTCTAACTATAACGTCCCTGAAACCTATGGTTTTTTCAGTGAATTTCAAAGGTTTTTAAATTCTAATTTCTAACTATAACATAGCAGTCGCATTTGCAGAGTGCTGGAGAAAGGTGAGCGTGGCCTCCAAAAACCTTTTAGCAGTCCCACTGTATGGGATTTACTGGAGGGGTACTTAACTCCCAACATCAACCTTGGTGAACAACTTTCCCTTTCATTACCTCCAGTAAGTCCCACACAGCAGGATTGCTAACCTGGCATATCAGGCCCGCCCCTCCATGCACCACTGTGCAAACACACCCGCTGGCACATTGTAAGTTGGGGGATTAAGTCCCCTTGAACCCTGAGGGTCCCTGGGAGCCAACTAGCCCACCAGGTACCTCCAGTAAGCGCCACAGAGCTGCGTTGCAGAGAAGTGTAAAGAAGGGGCATGGCCACAGACCACCTCTCTGCAAAGCAGCTCTGTGGAGCTTACTGAAGGTACCTGGTGGGCTAGTTGGCCCCCGGGGACCCTCAGTATTCAAGGGGACTTAATCCCCCAACTTAGAACGTGCCTAGGGGAGTGTTCGCAGAGTGCTGCTGGGAGGGGGCGGAGCATCTGGCGAGTTCCCCGTTCCTTTTTTCTTTTTTCGGTCTGTTATGGGAGGGGCGCTGCATGGCCCCCTTCCCTGGGCCACTTTTGGCCCCGGGGACCCCATCCCCCGAGGGCCTGGTCAGCCTTCCTTATTTTATTTTTTTGTTGGGAGGGTGGCCACGTGGCCCCCCACCTCAGGGCAAATATGGCCCCGGGGACCCCATTCCCCGGGGCCTGCCTTTCCATTTTTCTTTTTTGTTTTTTTTAATTATAGGGGAGGGGGGCCATGTGGCCCCCCTCCTGGGCCACTTCTAGCCCCGGGGGCCTCATCCCCTGGGGCCTGGCCTCTCCGTTTGGGACCGTGGGGGGAGCCCCAATGCCCCCACGGTCCCACCAGCTCCCTGCCTCCTGCGGGAGCCGGCATAGCTTTTGAGCAAGGGGAGCTGCTGACATGCAGCTCCCCTTGCTCAAAAGCAATTCTGCTTTGCTTCCTTGAAGCGAGAGCAGGTTTCCCTGCTCTCGCTTCAAGGAAGCAAAGCAGAGTTTGCTATGGCAGGGTGGGAGCCGTGTTCCCGCCCTGCCATAGCAAAAAGCAGTGTCCTGGGGTGGGCACCCCGGGACTCTACAGGAGCTGGCCCTGGTGGGTGGTGGGTGGCGGTCCCCAGGGCCATCAAGGGCTCCTGGAGGGGGACTACGCAGCCCCCCCTCCCTCCATATCAAAGCCCTGGGGAGGTGGTGGTCCCTGGGGCCCGGAGGTCCGCAACAAACCCCCGTATTTAAATATTGAATGCCCCCCGGATTCAATTTCATAAGCCCCAGGGAGGTGGCGGTCCCTGGGGATGCGGGGTCCCCCGCAAATAAATCAATGATTGCCCCCGAGACCTGGCCCTCCCGGGGGGTTTTTGAAAATTTTTAAAAAACGAAGCGCTTCGTTTTTTAAAAATTTTCATGGCAGGATTCGCGACCCCAATGCAAATTCAGCAGTTTAAAAAAAAAAAACAATGCGTTTTTGGGCCCTGGGTGTCATTGTGGGACCCCCTGAGCAGGCCTAGGGGGTCAGGGTGTTTCTACCCTGCCCCCCTTTTCTTCTTTTTCATGTTTTATTTCTGATTTCTTGTGACTCGGTTGCTGCCAACACTTCCTGGTTTGGAGTGTTGGCAGCCAATCAAAGTAAAGCTCATGCCCGGGAGGGTTCGCGAACCCTCCTCGGTGCTCAGATATCGATATTTTTCTTTTTCTAATTTGTCTGAAACTACTGAAGGGATTTACACCATTTAACAAAAAGGTCACTTTCTGAACCAAGACCTACCTTTTTGCCAAATTTGGTGTAATTTCGTTCAGCAGTTCGGGCTGCAGCATGTTCCAATTTTTCCTATGGAAATTAGCATGGGGAAAACGGGTTTTGGGACCCCCTTTTTTCTCGGGCCCCGCTTGACGAATCACCCCGAAACTATCAAGACAGGAGCTGACCGGAGCGCCCCATTAGTTTTGAACATGTCGCCAAGATTCGTCAAACGGCGCCAAAGATATTGGCAAATCAAAAAATGCTTTTCCTATGGAAACTAGGTTCTAACTATAACTACCTACTGGTGACCGCCAGTAAGTAATATTTATATACATATACATAACATATAAAGAAGAATTAAAGAGAAGGGGATTGACAGTTGCTATTGAGAACAATGGAGTTGAGGCTCATCATCCAGATGGGAACTGAGACACCCATGGGACATAACGTGGATACTGAGTTACATGTACAACTGTAACATTATGCCTATTGAAAATATACAAAACAATTGTTGATTAGAAAGATATTATGTGGCAGCTTTACAGAATACAGAAAAAAATATTTAGAGGAAAAAGAAGTCTGCAGAGAGGTTTCTAGAAATGTCAATTTAAAATCACCATTGAGGAGCTCTCTGTGACATAATTTTGAGATAGATTTAGGAGAAAACTATGAGGAAAAATTGTAGATGAAATTCTGTCTCTGTAAGCAAAGAAAAAGAGGAAAAAATAAGTTATGCATGCATTAACGCTTATATGGTAGATGATGCCAAAAGACAAAGTATAAACGAGCTGCTTAGATAATTGCACCTTATATTTAAATATGCTAGTATATAGGCATTTTGCATCTTAATATGCTACTGAGGGTTACTTTAAGAATTGCACTTTGTATCCAAATAAGCTGCTCTTTTTTCCTGCAAAATTTTGCACAACACGGCTATCAAATAGCTAAAGGCATTAATAGCTGATTAGGCACCTGCACTTTATATCAATAAGATACTACTGGTACACTGTTGCATGGTATATAAACACAATTGTTGAAACATGTGTACTTTACACTTCAAGACTTTTTTAATGCAATTTCTTTTTATATGTAACTTTTTGTTATAATTTGACAAAAATAATTATTAAATATATATGCGGCATTGTTTAAATTATTGAAGTTTTGCTTCTCAAATAGATTATTATGTACTGTTTGATCAATATATTTGTGAACAGGAGAATTATTAATGCGCTTGCACTTTCACCTTCTCCCCTCTTTCTTCGAGTTGTTTTATGTTTTTCTTTTTTGTTGTCAAATATCGAGTTTAGAAAATCTCAGAAAACAATGAAATAAGTAATTGTATATAGTAATTGCTTTTTTTTAGAAAAATCAGAGCAAAGAGTACTTCACTGTGATCGATACATAATACTGCATAGTTTAGGAATTCCAAGGAAAAAAGACAAACAATCAATATTCAGATGTTATATATTATTATATTATAATATTCAATATGCTTTGAGAGGAAAGCAGTAGAAAACTGTGTAGGACTCAAATAACCAACCATGAGAGCTTGCAATTTAGAGAAGGGTCACCATTATAGTTATAATGCTTTTTCCCCACCCGTTATTGATTATCAATAATTATTAATTTTGAATGTGTCTAATATTTTTTAAATTCCTCATATATATATATTTGTTACGTGTACCATGCGGTCAATTGTGCTTTAATTAAGGGTAGCATGTATTGCAGTGATATTTTTAACTGTTGAATCATGTAGGCACTTGCCCGCAAAAGTTTAATACAGTTTGATTGAAGTAGGGACAGAATTCACTGTGAGAGAAGAGTGATCTCTAATACTATGACAATTCATTAATATTTTTAAGCATGAGACAAGTAATCATGTTTTTTACAAATAATTTTCAACACAATACACGGAGAAATGTGTTAAGTATACTGAGTCTGTCTTCTATGGCTAGAGGAGCAGTATACCATGTGACCGAGAGCCTTGTATTTTTAATGGTCAATGTGAAAATGACGTTTATTGTGTGAGCCAGGCAGGAAATGCCGAAACGCGTAACAACTCGCTAAAAAATAAAAGGAGATTTCAAATGAGTGATTCATACCCCTGTGTTGGTATTCTTGTCTGATGGAGACTAGAGTTGGAGTTTATGTTTGGGCCGTGGTTGCTGGAAAGCGGCAAAACCGGCACGCCCTCGATCAGGTGGTTCCTGGTATCCGGCAAGATGGTGTGAGATACGGTGCATAGCTGGAAGTCCTCCTGCAGCATTGGAGGACACTTGGAAAATAACCACAAGGTGTGGAGAAACCGGGAGCAGTGGATCGGAGGACGCATGCGGTCCGGTAAGTCCTGTGCCACTTTCAGCGGTTTCCAAGCAATTTCAGATTAGGCGAGGAGCCGGGGAGGCTACCCGGTGGGGTTCTGAATCCCATTGTCTTCAGTTTATTGAGTGAAAAATTGGTGAAAAATAAGCGTTTCTGTACTGGTGAGCCACTATGGCTACGTGGCTGAAGGAAAGTGAGGAAGCAGCCAATTCCGTCTTTGACGAGAAGGCAGTGGAGACTGTCAGTCACAAACCGGGCTCAGAAATCCCCACTAATGAGGCCATTTCGCAAAACTTCATACGTAAATTGGAGAAGCTGAAACGAGAACAGGTTTCAAAATGGTGGGAAGTTAAGTCCCTTGATAGGGACTTGGAAATTGGGAGAGTCCCTTGTGGGCTCAGAATACTTGTGGCCCCAACGTTTGAAAACCCAGATCCTGAGATGCTGGAGGAGTGGGCCGCCAACAGTGCGGACTCCTCGCGTAACATGATAAAAATATTGGTGAAATATGCCAGAAAGGACAGAGAGAAAATATTGGAGGAAAATAAAATTGTGCAATCTGAATTGGCAAAAATAGTGAAACCAGAAAGCCTGGAGAAATTTGAGGCTGAATTGCAGTGTAGGCTAAAAAAACATGAACAAACAATACGAGAGAGGAAAGCCACTAAATTTTTAAAAGACAGGCTGGACTACCAAAGAGGGCAAATTTATACATTTGCCCGTCGATTTGACAATATACGGAGACAGAACTTGTCCAGCAGTGGGATGGTGGAGAAAAAACGACCTGAGCAGCATCAGGGAATTGACAGCAGTTCTGAGGCAAGTGCATATGTAAGCTGTGAAGCAGAGACTGGCTCGAAAGATGGTGCAGGCAGTTCCCACAGTAATAGAGATCAAGAAGAGCGCCCATCAGTGATTGATGAATTCCGTTTTTTACGGCTAGACAGGACTCAGAACAACAGACAGAGACCGCAACACCCAAAAATAAAAAAACACCTAGGAGGCGCAAAGCCCGACGGGGAGGGAATGGAAGTACGATCAGGTGCCAAGACCAAGGAAACCCACCAACTAAAGTAGGAGGTGATCGGGCCACGGTGATCAATTTGACGGACTTGACTCTCACCGAAGAAGAAAACAATACTTTTATTAGGCTTATCGTATTGTAAAAGAACAAACTTCAATTACAGCCAGACCCGCATTGATTTCTTTAAGTTCGTGAGAACATTAAAATTAAGGACATTTTTCTTTTTCAGAAAACAATCTGATTTCATGCAAGATATTCCAGAGGAAGTATCAAATCTGGAAGTTGGTGATTTGAATATCTTGAACGAATTGAGCGAACTAGAAAGAGAATGTGAAGGCTTACAGCCACCAGGTACTATGAATGAGACAGCAGGGGCCTTAGTGCTAGATATTTTTGAAGGTGTTAGAACCACTTTTAGACCAATGTCAATTTTTGTTCCAAATGTTCGAAAAGATTTGATTGATACTTTCTCAGAAGCGGTTATTAAAGATTTGAAAGAACTATCACTGATATCGAGTCAGGGTTTTGTGAAAGGTAGTAACTTCCATGACAGAATATATGCTATGGTCATGGGAAAAAATAAAGAACAAGAAAGATATAGTTGTCCGACAGTTGGACAAAGGAGGTAATGTGGTCCTTTATCCACTTGAAATGTATAATGCAGAAGCTAAGTCCCAATTGAGAGACAGCAAAAGGTACCCCTTAGCAACATCCTAGAGGTGAAAAACAAATTTTACAAAGACCTAGCGTGATGGAGGGGTATGGCATGTTATCCCAAGGGAATATTTGTATCTAAAGGTGGAGAACCCTGTTACACCTATTTTGTACCTTATTCCTAAAATGCATAAAAATAAAGAGGTACCGCCTGGAAGGCCTATAATTTCTGCTATTAGGAGCCTATTTGGGCCCACCTCCAGATATTTAGATTATTTCTTGCAGGAGTTCTTAAAGAAACTTTCTACATATATTCAGGACACAAGAGACTTTCTACATAAAATTGAGAACCTGGTTTGGAAAGAGTCATTCCTTCTAGTTACACTCGATGTAACCTCTCTCTAGACGAGCATAGCCCATGATGATGGGCTGAATGCTATGCAACACTATTTGAATACACGGCCCATAGCTCTATACCAGGACTCAGGGATGTTAGCAGAAATGGGCAGATTGTACCTGGAAAACAACTTCTTCATGTTTGGCAACGACGCCTACAGGCAGGTGAGAGAGACAGCTATGGGCACCTGCTTCGCCCCCAGCAATGTGAATCTGCATATGGGCTAGTGGGAGGAACAGGTGCTCAAAGAGAACTTTGCTAAGGAATGGAAAAAATGTGATTGTGTGGAAAAGGTTTATTGATGATCTCTTCTTGGTCTGGGAAGGGACGGAGGAATTTGCTCAAAATTTTGTCATGCAGTTGAATGACAATTCATTAAATCTTACATTCACTGACACTATTAGCAGGTCCCAGGTATCCTTCCTAGATTTGGAAATATATGTAAAGGATAACATCTTACATACACAAACATTTAGAAAGCCCACAGCAGGAAATTCGATTTTGCACGCCCAAAGTTTCCCCCCAGCAAAACTAAAAATTAGCATACCTTATGCTGAACATTAGAGGATGAAGAGGAATTGCAGCGAGGTACAAGCTTTGAAGGAAGTTCAAAGCAGCCTAACTGAGAGATGTATTGTAAGAGGCTATAATACGGAGGTTTTAAACCAGGCATTATAGAAAGTCAATGGACTTGAAAGAGATGAACTACTTAGACCCAAAAACTCCCATAACGGTGACATCAGGCGAGCCAATGAGGAGATACGGATGATTACTGGATACAGTGCCTACCATACCAGGGTGAGAGACTGTTTGAGTAGGCACTGGCATTTAATAAAAAGTGATCCTACCCTGAGTACTGTAGTCAAACGTAAACCACAGATTACATTCAAAAGGCAAGATCTATGAGGCAGGAACTGATGGACAGTAGTCCAAAAGTGGTGAAATCTGAGGGTTGGCTGACAGCTAACCTCGGCTTCTATAAGTGCCTGAAGTGCAAGGCCTGTAAAATTGCCCAAAATGAAAAACAAGTCATATCTCCACTTATGATGAGCCCATGGAAGATCAGGAGCTTTTTAAATTGTAGGAGTGAATACTTGGTTTACATTTTACAGTGCTCCTGCCCCAAATTATATGTGGGGAACACTATCCTTATGGTGCATGTGCGTATTCTCCAGCACTTACGGGTCGTTAAGAACAACGATAGGATCTACCCGGTGACCCGTCATATAAATGAGATACACAAGGGTAATGTGAATGAATTGACATATTTTGCAATCAATCAGGTGACGTAAATGAGAAGGGGAGGAAACAGAGAGCGCAAGTTGTGACAGCTTGAATCGACGTATATATTGTTGTTTAATACAAAAATCCCGTCAGGATTAAACTCCGGTGAGGATTTACATATACATTTAGGCCACTAGTAGTATCCCAGGTTAGTTTTAAAGTCAACATGGCTCTTTAGTGAAACTAAATCGACAAACTATTATTGAGTGTTGAATTTATTTGTAAGGGGAACTATTTTAACTACAACATATCACCAGGTAAGCAAAAGGGTCTAAGGGAAATTTATAGACCTGCGCGGATAGGTCCCCTAACCATATATAACAACAACATAGAATCCGCGGGTCCCTAAAAGATATATATAAACAGACAAGTGGACAACGCACTCCAACAGGAAAAACAAATGGGGGATGTCCTATTTTAGAGGACGGAATCCCATCACCCTCTGAGGTGGCATACTTCATCATTTGGGATCTCCTCTTGGCTGCAGCCTGGTGCAGCCAAGGAGCTACAACTCCTTGCTAGTGTATCATTCATGTATTGTACACGAAGCTGGTTCTTATACAATAATGACACTTTTAATGCTATACAAATACCCTGCTTGTAGCCCCATTACCTTATTCTGGGAGGCTATGCACCTGTACCATCTATTTCCATGGTGTACAATACACCAGCAAAAAGGGTTTTGCATAAGTTTTGCATAAAATGTGCGTAGCCTCTGTCAGTTGTTCTATCGGTTGATCTAAGGCGCCATGAGCAAATATGCACATATATGTTTATACATTTTTAAGAGAAGCCACTAAGTACATAAAGGGCGCTGGTTATTTCTACTCTAGTACCCATGTGTCTTTGAGAGGATACTTTTATTTTGTAAAATGTATTACGAGGGTCTTTGCACTTAACCGCTCATTACAACACTCTGTTGTCAATGATGAACTACATTACCCAGACTTCCTACTCTTCTGGGTAGTTTCATGAGACTCCAATGGACATGCTACAGCGTGCGTTGGTGAGTCGCGGCCAGTACGACATGCCGCCTTGTGCTGGAAGACCCGCGACTTTAACGGTCCTGCACAGGTGAGGACCTTTAACAATTAGTCTTTATTTCATATTTAATGCCGTGCACTCGTCCAATCGCTACCGCTGACATTCAGGAACGAGCCCGGGGTAGCGACGGACAGGTAAGTGCAGCGGGGGCTGGGGGTTGTATCTCTCCTTACATGCTCATGATGAGCTACGCCAGTATGTTAAAACCCGGTGCAATTTTAATCTTTGGCACTGTTTCTTGACAACATACACGAGGGAGATGGAGATGGTGTTTCCTCTTTAACTACAAATTTGGATACTATCGGTCTTTTTTTAAAAATACAGGCCCCTAAGCAGCATGCTATCTGTGCTACAGCCTAGGCAGCACTTGCTATTGACCTATGACATACAAATCTTCTGATGTTAGTATTGAGCAAATCTAATTATTGTGGTTTAAATGTATGATATCTAGAGTGAGCTTTTTTCATTAATAGACTGCACTTTCATTACTCGTCACTGTTTGGCTAAACAACATGTCTGTCTAGCAATGTGCAGACTGATTTAGTTTCCCTGCATATTCTATATCGGATTGGTGACCTTGATAAACCCTCATCTGGTTAACAAGCTTCAGTGGTGGTGCCACCATGGTCCACTATTTTTAATAAGAACTATCCATATTTGTGGTATTAGCTTCTGTACCACCCGTGAGAAAAGGATTGAGTTCATGAATTTGGTCATCAAGGTGGAAGATAATAAAATTCAGACCAGCTGTCAGGGGTCACGGCAGCTCCGTTCGCGCTGGCAGGCGCTAGACGGAGAAAACTACATTTCCCGGAAGCCTCGGCACGCCGCCAGACGTCGGACGCCGATCACCGCGACCCACGTGATGCGGAAGCGGTGATATGGCGAGGCAGCAGGAAGGAATGCTGCCGATTATTCCGCCGGAATTGTGGTCCTCGCTGGCTGTCTCCTGGTCCCTGAGGTCGGGTAAGGGTGCCAGTGGCACCACTCGTTCCATTTGTAGAGGGTTCCTTGAAGGCGGTGAGTTCGTTTGTAGCCTTTCTTCTACGCTTGGCAATACTTGTTCTATGAGGAGCGCGCTTTGCTTCCCAAGTCTTTCCTCCTGAGAGTTGTACACTAAGTTGCCAAAAGCTCTTATGGGCAAACAGGGACGCTCGCCCTGTTGGTAAAATTAGTACTGAACTGCTTTAATGTCGTGGTGTGCTTTTCCCTACGTTGGCGAACTCTTCCCTGCATAAGTTTGCAGAGTTCATGCGAGGGAAATTACCACTAGATCCTATACGAAGGAGGGGTTGCCCTCAGTCCACAGCTATCTTCTATGACATTGCACGATGTATGAGTGACGTAACTCTACTGAAAGTGTACCTGTTTATACCAGCTGATGTTGGCAAACTATTGCAGTTAATCATTGTGTGCATCGCTGTACTGCTTGCCTCCTATTGACTAACGCAGCCAAAAAACACGTTGTTTGTGATATCCTTTCATTTCCACAGGGGTGAGTGACAGAGCCAAGGTTTTCCCTCACGTACTAAGCCACCCACAGGCATAGAGGACTCACGCTCAACACCCCTGTTGGCTGGTCATCGTTATTTTCCTTTACAGGTTAGTGGAAGTATGGGTACTAGAGTACAATAGAGAGAGAGGGAGAAGAGGTGGAAGTATGGGTACTAGAGAACAATAGAGAGAGAGGGAGAAGAGGTGTAAGGTTCTTGTAATAACCATTGTTCATCTTTGTGTCTCATACAGGTCTCCCTCCCTGCTGTCCCCATCCTTCCCTTCCCCTGCTTAACCCCCCTTTAGTCTGCGCTTTATTGGTATCCAGACTTGGGGCTGTTGAGAGGTGGACCACTAGAGCATCGATTCGATCCTGAGGATACGTTCAAGCCTGGGACACCAGCATGGTCAGAAAACAGACAGCAGGCAAGACTTCTGCATGCCGTCAGCAATCACACAGAGACCCTCAAATGAAGTATTCCCTTCGGAGAGCTGCTAAAGGAAAAAAAGAAATGAAATAGAAAAGATCCTTATCTAAAACACAGGGTATTTTGGGGACTAAATTCAGGGATAGAGGATACCCAAGTCAGTTCTCTTCAAGGCCATTGAATGTGTCCAGTGGATCGTTTGAGAAAACAATTCAGAGCAGACAGTAACAGAGAGGAACCCGAGACCACAAGTATGGTGATGACATATAACACCAATTCTAAGGTAGTGCAGACGTCATCTGTAAAAACTGGGATATCCTTGAAAGTGATCCCACTCTTGGGGGTTTGCTAGGAGACATGCCCAATATGACATTCAGGAAGGGATGCTCACTCATAGATCTACTGGTATATAGTGATATTACTTTCAAAAGTCAGGCCAGAGAGCAGAAACATAAGGGCTTTTACCCTGTGGGAGATGCAAAGCATGCAATATTAGCAGAAGCAGGAAGGAATATTAGGTACCTTATGGCAGGGGCACTAAGAGTATAACACCTTTTTTGACCTGCAGATCACAATTGTTAGTGTACACCTTGGAATGCCCTTGCAACAAAAGATATGCAGGCAGCACTATACATGCTATCAAGAAAAGGATTTTAGAACACATAAGAGCAATTGATAATGGTTACCCTCATTATCCTATGGCTAGACATTTTAGTGAAATATATGATAGGGACAGATCTAAGCTCTTATATTTCACAACTGAGAATGTACCACATAACATTAGGGGAGGCAACACAATGATCTTGCTCCAAAAAGAGTAAAGAAACTTTCTAGACCTTGAAACCAAAGGTCTGCTGGGTTGGAATACTGATGAAGAACCAAGGGTACAGCTCAGTGATGATGGATAATAGTTCTGGTTATGTTGATCTCTATGTTAAAAAATGTTTTCTCCTTACTCACAGATCCCAGAATTTATTTAAATCTGTACATATGTTTGATTTTGTTGCAGGAGGGAAGAAAGGGGATCTCACTGACATCTTGGGAGGCTTCATGGTGGGAGTCACCTACCCTTTTCTTCCGATTCGCACCTGGGAGTTTGAATAGCAGTCACAAATAAGATGTCCACTTTTTCATGTTTTTGCTCATTGTTTTTGTGTTGGGGCGCCTGATGTAATTTATCAAGAGGGTTGCTAGACATTGCTTGAAGTGATGGCCATTTGTCCTTTATGTATTGTGTTTCTTCTGAATTACTTTAAACAGTTACGGAAACATGAGTGTGGTCCATCACCAGGAGAAGCTGCGTACTGACTGATATTGAGCACTTTAGGCATGTATTTTAGATGTGTGGACTTGCATGTAGAATGAGAATGAACAGTGATGATTGTGGAGAGATTTCTGAATAAATTGACCCTGGCAAGAGACTGAGTCTATTTGGACACAAAAAATACTGTATCAGGTAGCGATACCTTGACTTTTAGTTCACCATATTACAATAATATAGCTATACATAGTAAACCCTTAATATGCACCTTATGACTAGGATATCAATTGTAAGGATTTCTTGCTTTATGTATTCTGTTTTAGCTCACTGTGGTCAGGTACTGTCAGGTGATTTGCACAGCTTCTCTACTGATATTGCTTTGATATATCCACCCTGCACTATTCAAATATGGTGCCAATTGATTTAATCTAGTCTGCCTTCTATGTGATCAGGGGTAGATTTGGCGAAGGAACTGTAATGCCTGGCATGTGATCAAGGTAGTTGCTAGGTCAAAAAACATCAGGAGATGCTTGAACAAATAAATAATTTTTGTGCACTACATTTGGCCTTGAAAAAGTGTTTTTTTCTTAAAATATGCACAATTTCAGCTGGTGTGCTCCTCCAGCTGTACGCTGGATATGAGATGTAGCCAATCTGTAGTTATAGTTAGGGTTACCAGACATAGGAATTCCACAGATGTTCCACCATTAATAGCTTTGCAACCGTTTGATTAATCTCCACAAAACTTTGCAGACCTATTCTTCCTCTATATTTTGCACAAAATTCAAGGTATCATTGTGATTGGTCAATTGGGTGCAAAGGTAAAAGGAGGGTCCCAGAATGTGATTTTCCACCAATGCATTTCCTACAGACTTTGTATCTTGCGTAGAGCAAAAATGGCTGAACCAATTTGCATGATATTTTGGCAGGATTAGACATTATGGTGTACAAACCATCCTTTTTGGTACTACAGATAAGTAGGGTACGTATTTGTCACGTTATAAGGCACTTTAACTTAGTTATATGTGTTGGTGCAAGATACTTGAGAAATTTCACAGCATTTCGCAGAAGTACCGTAGTACATAGCGATTGCAAGTCATTATGTGATTGACTAATAACTTACTTTACAAATGTTAAAGGCAGCCATGTTGTTTTTAGGTACACTTTTCTTCTGTTATGCATTTCGTCCTTAGATGTAGGTAAGTATTAGGTTTGATATTTTTCCCCTAGCTATTTCCACTTGGTTAAACTGGTAAAAGGTAAGAAAAATATTACCGCAATACTGCCTTGGAAGGACCGCGTTATCAAAAATAAAAAGAAAATATATTAAAATATTAAACATACACTAGAGTACCCTATATTTTACCATTATAGTGCATTACAGTATACTTTCCATTTTTAACATATTTAAACCTTCTGCAAAAATAAAACAGAGTACCGCAATACTGCCTGGGAGTACCGAAGTGTCAAAAATGAAAATAAAAATATGTTAAAATATTAAAAATACACTGTAGTAACCCATATTTTAACAATATAGTGCCTTGCAGTGTACTTTACATTTTTAACATATTTAAATCTTCATTAAAAAGAAAACAGCGTACCGTGGTTTTACCTACAAATTACTACACTGCTTAAAAACTTTTTTTTTAATTCACAGCTCTTTCTAAACTGCCATAAAAATATGTTGAAAATTAAAAATACATTTCCCTACCTATTAACACATTTAAAAAGTGATAAGTAGGTAACAATAATAAAACCAACTACTTACCCACATTTAAGACCCTAACCCAGAATACGCAGACATGTGCTGAAAATGACATGGCTGCCTTTTACCTTTGGTAAACACAGACATTACCCAATCACATAGTGCCTTATCATGCGCATGTACTGCGGTTTACTGCAAACAGTATATAACTAAGTTTTTTAAAATTATTTAATTATAACTTTAACACTAAAATTACCAATTACACCAATTAATCTATTTTCCTACCACATTACATCTACATCTGTTAGCATACTAATCACCTGTTTCGATTCCCATACTTCACAGTATACTCTATGCCACTCCAGTCTATTTCACTCTACAGTATTCCACTCTACAGCATTCCACTGTACGTCACTCCCATATGCCACTCCACTCTATGCTAATCCATTGTACGTCACTCCACTCTACCTCGCCACTTTATGCCACTTCACTCTATACCACTCCACTTCACACCACTGCCCTATACGCTATTACGCTCTATGCCACTCCAATTTATGACACTCCAGTGTCTGCCAATACACTGTACGCCCTTCCACCACATGCTACTCCAGTGTACGCTATTCCACTCTACAACATTACACTCTACGCTATTCCACTCTATGCCACTTTAGTGAACACCAAGGCACTGTATTCTATTCTTCTGTACGCCACTGCACTTTACGCCACTTCACTGTACTCCACTCCACTATACAACACTTCACTCCACGACAACCTACTGTATGCTATTACCATGTACATCACTTTAAATTTACAGCACTACACCCTACGCCTCTCTACTCTATGCCAATCCACTCTACCATACTACACTCTATGCTATTCCACTGTACTACACTACACTCTATTCCATTCTACTCTACGCTAATTCACTACATGCCACTTAACTCTAAGTAACTATACTGTAGGCCTGTAACACTCGTTATTCCACTGTACACTTGTCCACTGTACACTATTTCACTGTATGCCACTACGCTGTACCTCACTCCACTCTATGCCACGCTACTCTGTGCTACTCCACTATTTGTAATTCCACTCTACGCTATTACACTCTCTGCCTCTCCACTCTGTGCCACTGCACTCTTACACACTCCAGTGTACGCTATTCCACTGTATGCTACTCCAGTATTTGCCACCCCACTCTACACCACTCCACGCTATTCAAATGTACTCCACTAAACTGTACTTCACACCACTCTATGCCAGTCCACCCTGTAACACTCCACTCTACACCACTCCACTGTACACCACTCCCCTCTAACACACACCAGTGTCTACCACTGCACTGTACACCACTTCACAGTAGGCTATTCCACTGTATACTGCTCAACTGCACCACAATCCAGTCTATGCCACTCCACTGTACACTACTGATCAATAAATTCTACATTACTCTTTTGTATGGTGCTCCACTGTACAACACTCCACTTTATGGTATTCCACTCTATGCCACTCCACTCTACATCACTCCACTGTATGCCACTCTAATATACGCTAATGAACTGTATGCCACTCCACTGTATGCATTCCACTCTACACCACTCTACTCTACCCCACGCCACTCCACTCTATGCCACTCCACTGTACACCACTCCACCTTATGCTACCCCAGTCTACGCCACTGCACTGTTCGTCACTCGAATATACGCCTCTCCACCTTGCAACAATCTGTTATATGCTATTTCACTGTATATCACTCCATTATATGCCTCTCCATTGTACATCACTCCACTCTACACCAATCCACTCTACCATACTACATTCTACCCTATTCCACTGTACAAGACTCCCTTCTATCCACTCTAGTGTACACAATGCCACTATATGCCACTCCACTCTACATCACTCAACTGTATGCCAGTAACACTCAACATTATTCCATTCTACGCCACTCTACGCTATTCCACTCTATGCCACTCCACTCTATGGCAATCCACTCTACTGTACGACATTCTAACCTATTGCACTGTACAACACTACATTCTACGCCACTCTAGTGTACACTTTTCCACTATATGCCACTCCAATCTACATCACTCCACTGTACCCCAGTAACACTCAACTTTATTCCACTTTATACCACTTTACGCTACTCCACTGTATGCCACTCCACTGCTTGCCACTCCGCTATATACAGTTTCACTCTTTGCCACTACACTCTACGACACTCTACTGTACAACACTCCACTACATGCTATTCCACTCTATGACACTCCACTCTACGCTATTCTACTGTGTGCCACTACACTGTACCTCATTCGACTCTACACCGCTCCACTCTACACCACGATACTCCACACTACTCCACTGTAGGCTATTAAACTCTACCACAATGCACTCTAGGACACTCCACTCTTTGACACGCCCCTGTACTCAATTTGACTGTACACGTTCCACTCTACACCACTCGACTCTCCAGCAGTCCAATCTGCAACACTCCACTCTACGCTATTCCACTATACACTACTCCACAGTACGCCACTCTGCTGTACCGCACTCAACTGTACAACGCTCCACTCTATCCCACTCCACTCTAGACCACTCCACTGTAGGCTATTTCACTGTCAGAAACTCCACTGTACCAAATATTCCACTCTACTCCACTTTACAATGACATACAAATATGGCAGTACAGTTTACGACACTCGCCTCCATTCTTCTATACCACACTCCTCTGAATGACACTACACTCGAAGACAGTAAACTCTACAATTTCAAAAACAAATGTATTCAAAATGTATTCAAAATTTAAAAAAAATGACATTCAATGCGAAACTAAAGGTTAAACCTTTGTCATAGTTAGGAAAACTTTAGTTATTCTTTCTATACAAACCAAACTTAAAATACACAAACATTGAAAATTCTTCAGTTATACCTTCAATTTATAATTTTTTGCACCACCTTTAAATTAATAGAACTGTATTTATTCTTTAGCTAGAGACGAAAGTTAAAGTACACAAAAATGAAAATTTCTGAACTTATACTTTAATTTATCATTTATGCAACACTGTTAATTTATTATAACTCACACTCCTCTGAACCCAGTGAAATCAACTCGACAGCGACACTACATTAACCATAACTTGCCACTCTGCCATGCGCTGTCTTCTCACAAAAAATTTGATTTGTGAACTCATAACTGTTCTTCTAAATACCATATTTTACATGGTATAAATGAGCTAATATAAAATGGTATACGCAGTGCATAGAGAAGGAGGAAATTATGCTACTGGAGTGTGGCTACATTTTTTCATTGGCTATACATGTTACACCACATTCATCACCTCATCCCACCTGAGGCGTGATTTCCCTGCCTCTCCGAGATGCAGGGGACAAAGAATCATGCTAGAGGGCGGTCCCCAACAGGCCTGCCATCTTGCTCTGTCCCAGGTCGGTCCCTCCATGCACTCCATAAACACACTTTTGGGGGAGAACCTTGGGACATTCCCACTGAAACTGCCCACTGAAAATGTTAATTACATTCTGAATGAGTGAGTTCAGCACCAAATTTCACAATGTAAAGGGCATTCCACCCTAGGTCTATTTCTACTGGTTTGACCTACCGGCATTTCCCTGGAGAAATCTGCTGGGATGGGGTTTTTGGCACACAATTTATAGCTCAAATCCCTGCAGACAAACAGTATGTAATAGCGGCTGAAAATTTTAATTTATTGTAACAAATGAATCCAAGAAGGGGTAGGAAAAACAAGTGGAAGCCAATAAATTACGTGTTATCTTAACTGTGGTTCAGCCTGGTAGAACTGAAGACTGTTTCAGCGCCTGGCCTTATTTGCTGTGAGATAAAAACTGCAGATTAAGGGCTGGAACAATTGAGAATTGCAAATCTGTTCTTTAAATGTTCAAGGGCCCATCTGCCAACATAATGTTTGTTTTATGATTAACTTTCCACAGACCAAGTGCTTCTGTTACATTACCTCCTCAGGTAGCAGAGGTGATATAAAGCTGAGGTCAGGTTGGTGCAGTCTGACCTTCGTATAAGCTGCCAAGGACATGGCTGTGTTCTTTTTATAAGGATTACAAAATAAAGGGTGAAAAAGACGTTAATTAAACCCACCCAATTGCGTGAAAATCCGCAAATTTCTCTTTTGTAGTGTTCATTTTCAGCTGGAGTGGAAGATGTCTTACCGGAGAGTGGTTCGTGCAGAAAAAGTGTTCTAGGAGATGTTTTCTCCCTTATCCACTACACTTGCACGTATCTCATCTGCATCTTAACGCGAGGTATGCACTGCCCGATAGCTCGATGATTTTCACGCGAGATTTAAGGAAATAATTTGACCAAATTTCGTATAATTTTGTCCAAATTGTTTTGCAAGTCTGCACAAGACATCTTTGCTTGTGGCCTAAAGTAGGAACACCGTCGACACATCACTGATGTGTAGCTCTCGTTAGCCATGGCCAGGGCCGGACTGCCTACCGGGCGTTTTGGCATGCTGCCGAGCTGGGGGCTAATTTCGTTGGTCTGCATCAAAGAAATTAGCCCCCACCGCAGTGACACCAGCCCCTGGCCATGGCTCTTGTGACACTATGATGCTACATTTAGCCCATGTGGACTATTTTGTGTAACCAATGTGCCTTGAGAGACTACTAGGTTTAGCAGCTATTTGTCATTGAAGCTGTTTATTAATACACAGCAGCCTCTGGCATTCGTACTGGAGGGTTGTGGCTTATTATCTGGTGGACTATTGGACTAATAGATCCACTCCCAGGATCTGTGTTTACTATGCAGGCACAAGTTCAAATCCCAGTGGATCCACTCAACCCTTAATCCTTTTGGTCAATCCATGCAATGAGTACCAGTGACTGACAATAAGCATCTGTTATCAGTGGCAATAAACCATCTTAGTTTAGCTTAGATGTTGAGTTCACCCAAAATGATCTTACTAAGAAACGAAATAGACATGGTAAGACATTACAACCAAGGAGAAACCATAAAAGAACAGCTCAACTTATGGAGGTTCACAATCTGTCTAGGATGTAAGGGCAAGACATTCCATTCCTTCACTGCTAAAACAGTAAAGGCATGACCACCAAAGGTTTGGAGGTAGACATTGGAAACAGTGAGGAGGAGTTTGCTCTGATCTAAATAATCTTGCTGGCTGTTTAAGACTGCCTCAGGAGCTCAAAACAGAGTCTGATGAACAGAAGACGGTTCTGTACACCAGACATATGGACTTAAAGAGGATGCAGGCTTTCACAGGCAACCAATGTAAAGAGGCGACACAGGAGCTATCTAGTCTCTCATATTCAATTGAAGGACCAATTAAGCTGCACAATTGTGAATTAGAAACAGATAAAAGATATATCAATCAATCAATCAATCAGAGCATTTATAGAGCGCGCTACTCACCCGTGCGGGTCTCAAGGCGCTGAGGGGGCGCGAAGAGCCAGGTCTTGAGGTGTTTCCTGAAGGTGAGATGGTCCTGGGTCATTCGTAGGTGTGCGGGGAGGGAGTTCCATGTCTTGGCTGCCAGGTAGGAGAAAGATCTTCCTCCGGCGGTGGTTCTGCGAATCCGTGGGACGGTGGTGAGGGCGAGGCTGGTGGAGCAGAGCTGGCGGGTGGGAGTGTAGAGCGAGAGGCGGTTTTGAGGTATTCGGGGCCCATGTCGTGGAGCGCTTTGTGTGCGTGGGTGAGGAGCCTGAACGTGATCCTCTTGCTGACGGGGAGCCAGTGCAGGTTTCTCAGGTGGGCGGAAATGTGGCTGTGGCGAGGGATGTCGAGGATGAGTCGTGCGGAGGCGTTCTGTATACGTTGTAGTCGTTTTTGAAGTTTGGCAGTGGTTCCCGCGTAGAGGGCGTTTCCGCAGTCCAGTCGGCTGGTGACGAGGGCCTGGGTGACAGTCTTCCTGGTTTCGGTGGGGATCCACCTGAAGATTTTCCGGAGCATGCGCAGGGTGTTGAAGCACGAGGACGAGACGGCGTTGACTTGCTTGGTCATCGTGAGGGAGGAGTCCAGGATGAATCCCAGGTTGCGTGAGTGGTCCGATGGTGTCGGCACGGGGCCCAGTGCTGAGGGCCACCAGGAGTCATCCCAGGTGGATGGGGATTGTCCGAGGATGAGGACCTCCATTTTGTCTGAGTTCAGCTTCAGGCGGCTGAGCTTCATCCATTCTGCGACGTCTTTCATTCCTTCTTGGAGGTTGGTTTTGGCGGCGGCTGGGTCTTTGGTGAGGGAGAGTATCAGCTGGGTATCGTCGGCGTAGGAGATGATGTTGATTGTGTGTTTGCGTGCGATGGCGGCGAGGGGGCTCATGTAGATATTGAAGAGGGTAGGGCTGAGCGAGGAGCCTTGGGGTACACCGCAGATGATCTCGGAGGCCTCTGATCGGAAGGGAGGGAGGCGGACTCTCTGTGTTCTGTCGGAGAGAAACGAGGTGATCCAGTCCAGGGCCTTTCCTTGGATCCCAGTGTTGAAGAGGCGAGTTATTAGGGTGCGGTGGCATACGGTATCGAAGGCTGCCGAGAGGTCCAGGAGGATGAGGGGGTTGTTTCTCCGTTGTCCATCAGGGTCCTGATTTCGTTGGTGGCTGCGATGAGGGCGGTCTCGGTGCTGTGGTTGGCTCGAAATCCGGACTAGGATGGGTCGAGCGAGTTGTTTGCTTCGAGGAAAGCAGTCAGCTGTTTGTTGACGGTCTTCTCGATGACTTTGGCCGGGAAGGGCAGGGGAGAGATGGGGCGAAAGTTCTTGAGGTCTTTGGGATCTGCTGTAGGTTTCTTTAGAAGGGCGTTGATTTCTGCGTGCTTCCAGCTATTCGGGAATGTGGCTGACGTGAAGGAGCTGGTTATGATGTTCCGGAGATGGGGTGCAATGATTGTGTCGGCTTTGTTGAAGATATGATGGGGGCATGGGTCCAAGGGGGAGCCGGAATGGATGGAGTTCATGATGTTGGTGGTGTCTTCAGTGCTGATGGGGGTCCAGGAGCTGAGGGTGGTGGTGGGGGTCGCTGGTTCGGAGGTTGGAGGTGGAGTCTGAGGTCCGAAGCTGTCGTGTATGTCTGCGATTTTTTGGTGGAAGAACGTGACGAGGGAGTTGCAGAGTTCTTGTGACGGTGTGATGTCGTTGTTGCTGGTGCTGGGGTTGGAGAGCTCCTTGACGATGTTGAAGAGTTCCTTGCTGTTATGGGTGTTGTTGTCTAGTCGTTCTTTGAATGATGTCCTTTTGGTGGTGCGGATCAGTTGGTGGTGTTTGCGGGAGGCGTTCTTGAGGGCTGTCATGTTTTCTGTAGTTTGGTCGCGGCGCCAGGTTTTTTCGAGGGATCGGCAGGTTTTCTTTGATTCTTTGAGGGCGTCTGTGAACCATGAAGTTTTCCTGTTGCTGGTCATGCCTGGGGGGTTCTTGAGTGGTGCAAGGTCATCGGCGCAGTTGGTGATCCACTGTGCGAGGTTGTGGGCTGCGTCGTTGGTGTCGGTGGTGTTGGCTGGCGGGTTCTGGCTCAGTGATGAGAGGAGCTGGTCTGTGGATATTTTGCTCCAGCATCTGCGGGGGATCTGTTGCGTGCGGTGGTGGGATGTGTTCTTATTGAAGGTGAAGTGGATGCATCTGTGGTCGGTCCAGTGTAGTCCGGTGGAGTGGTTGAAGGAGACGTGGTTGCTGGCGGAGAAGATGGGGTCGAGCGTGTGGCCAGCGGTGTGGGTGGGGGTGTTCACCAGCTGTTTGAGCCCGAGGTTGGCGAGGTTGTCGAGCAGGGTGGTGGTGTCGTTGTTGCTGTTTTTCTCCAGGTGGAAGTTCAG
Organism: Triturus cristatus; assembly: GCF_964204655.1. NCBI lineage: Eukaryota > Metazoa > Chordata > Amphibia > Caudata > Salamandridae > Triturus > Triturus cristatus. Next base: position 609,903,824 of record NC_140594.1, read on the forward strand.
GTCCCCTAGGAGGATGTATTCTGGTGAGGCTAGGGCGTGTGGGCTGATGAAGTCGGCGATGGTTTCGCTGAATTGTGTGCGTGGCCCTGGGGGTCTGTAGATGAGTGTTCCTCTAATGGTGGTCTTGGGGTCGGTGTGAATCTGGAAGTGTAGGTGTTCGGCGGCGGAGAGTGTGTCATCGGTGTTAGTCGCGCGCTGATGGTGTTCCTGTAGACGATGGCGATTCCTCCTCCGGTTCTGTTTATGTGGTCTTTCCGGGTGACCTTGTAGCCGTTCTGGATGGCTATGGCGATGTCGGGGGCCGAGGAGGCGTTCATCCAGGTTTCCGTGAGGAAGGCGATGTCCGGTGCTGTTGTGTCGAGGAGGTCCCAGAGTTCGACGGCGTGTTTGTAGATGGAGCGGGTATTGAGGAGGATGCACTTGAGATGGTTGTTGTTGTTGCGAGGTCCGGTGGGTGGTTTGCAGGTTCGGAGGCAGGTGTATTTGCAGGCTTGACAGGTGAAGGGTCCGTGGGTTCGCTTCGGGGTGGCTCCGTAGCAGGCGAGTGTTCGTCCGGTGTTTAGTGCGTTGAGGGCGGCTGAGTCGTATCTCAGCCGGGTTTCTTGTCTATGGCAGGGGCCAGGGGTACTGGCGCCGGGCGCGGTCCAGGCGCGGACGGGCGCAGACGGGCTTGCCTTAGGCGCGCCAGCGGCGCGCCCGCTGCGCGCGGCCTCCATATGAGGGGGAGAGGGAGGGAGGAGCAGCTGGGAGGTGGGAGCGGGGCGGCCAATGGGAATCAAGGGGGCGGGGCCGCAGGGACGCAGCGGTGGGAAAGGAACGGTGGGGGACACGGAGGCAACGGGACAGAAAGGAAAATGGGGTACAATGAGGAAAAAACGGGCACAGGGGTACAAAAAGGCAAAAGGTGGCACAGGCAGCGGGGACAGAAAGAAAAATGGGGTACAATGAGGAAAAAAAGCGGGCACAGGGGTACAAAAAGGCAAAAGGTGGCACAGGCAGCGGGGACAGAAAGAAAAATGGGGTACAATGAGGAAATAAACGGGCACAGGGGTACAAAAGGCAAAAGGTGGCACAGGCAGAGAAACAACAATGAGGAAACAGTACTGAGCGGCAGAGGCGGCGAGATGCAGGACACACAGGGGGCTGTGTGGCGGTGAGGGGAGCGACCTACCTGGTGGCAGGGTCAAAGGTCGCTCTCTCTACCGCTGCGCGGCCTCCATATGAGGGGGAGAGGGAGGGAGGAGCAGCTGGGAGGTGGGAGCGGGGCGGCCAATGGGAATCAAGGGGGCGGGGCCGCAGGGACGCAGCGGCGGGAAAGAAACAGCGGGGGACACGGAGGCAACGGGACAGAAAGGAAAATGGGGTACAATGAGGAAAAAACGGGCACAGGGGTACAAAAAGGCAAAAGGTGGCACAGGCAGTGGGGACAGAAAGAAAAATGGGGTACAATGAGGAAAAAAACGGGCACAGGGGTACAAAAAGGCAAAAGGTGGCACAGGCAGAGAAACAACAATGAGGAAACAGTACTTAGCGGCTGACACGAGCGGCAGAGGCGGCGAGATGCAGGACACACAGGGGGCTGTGTGGCGGTGAGGGGAGCGACCTACCTGGTGGCAGGGTCAAAGGTCGCTCTCTCTACCGCTGCGCGGCCTCCATATGAGGGGGAGAGGGAGGGAGGAGCAGCTGGGAGGTGGGAGCGGGGCGGCCAATGGAAATCAAGGGGGTGGGGCCGCAGGGACGCAGCGGCGGGAAAGAAACGGCTGGGGACACGGAGGCAACGGGACAGAAAAGAAAATGGGGTACAATGAGGAAAAAACGGGCACAGGGGTACAAAAAGGTAAAAGGTGGCACAGGCAGCGGGGACAGAAAGAAAAATGGGGTACAATGAGGAAAAAAAGCGGGCACAGGGGTACAAAGAGCGTAACTGGAAATAACAGCTCTTTATTACTGTGCTGACTTGATACCCCCGGAAAGAGTGAGATGAATCAATTTTTATGTCAAAGAGTTTAACATAGGTGGACGATACGGATTACAGACCGAAAGGAAGGTGGTCAGAAAGGGAGGTTCCCATTTAACATGAGTGTTGTCCCCGGTCATCCATCCTTCAACATTGGATTGGCAATTGTAGAGTGCAGATGCTCTCTTGTAAACATTTCTGGTTATCTTCCGCACAATCTGAGTGCCATCAGCACATGACAATAGGTTTAAACCTCAGGAGCGAATCAGTTTAGCTAAAGTGATCATGTAGAGATGAAATAAAAAGGGAGATAACATAGATCCCTGAAGGCCCCCCACAATTTAAGGTTCGTACTGATCAACTGAATGGCGAAATTGACACCTGAAATGATTTGCCAGAAAGAAAACAAGGGAACCAGGTGAGTGCAATACACCTGATTCCAATCTCTCAGAGCCTATTGAAGTTGACGTTGTGGTTAAACGTGTCAACGGTTGCTGATAGGTCTAACATAATCAGGGCAGTGGAAAAATCAAGATCTGCACAGTGGCACAACTTTCCCTGGGCTGATACAATAACAACTTCAGTGCTGCAGCTTGGACAAAATCCTAGTTAAGAAGAGATAAATACACTGTTAGTCATTATGAAATTTTGGAAATACAAAAATACAGTCCGCCCTGACAGCTGGGATATGGGTCGATTGTTGGCTAAGATGTCAGCACTCAGGGAGGATTTTAAAAAAAGGAACAAGAGAACGCCAATAAGCAATACGCAATAGGCTGCCATTAAGCCCACTGTAAGTTTTGGTATGGTCCAGAAGATATCTTTTGACAACAGACAACTAGCAGCAGTTCAACCTAAAAGCAATAGATGAGAGTAGGGGTGGCTCCTCTTCAGGGTTTCGGGGCGTAGCCCTCTGCCTGTGATCCGCACAAAATTCAGGGAGCCACTGGTTTATTAGATTATTACACTTGTAATAATTTAAATTTAGCAGTGTACATGCAAACACAACTTTCTTGTTTACATGAACTCTGCAGTGCAAAGTTCAACCCTCTCAGCCTGTCCACCAGGCTCCTGATGACAGGAGGAAGAGGAGAGGGGTGTGCGATGATCTACCTACAGAGTGCTGTTTAAAAACACAGCACTCTATAGCTGGATGTCTTGATTGTGCATGTGAGAGGCGCAGGTCAACTACAATCCTCTAACACAGGCACAATCCATTTTATTTAGCAGACATAGTGAGCAAGTATCAGGCAACACAATATATCTGCTAAAATGGTGCTGTCAGGGTGCATCCCTAAGACCATTGAGGAGCCACACAGAGCAGCACGGGCAAGATCCCCAACTTCGGATAGAGCTGTTCCTATCAAGAAGCGGGGCAGGTGGGACCCCTTCTTAAACCTGGCCATGCTGCTCAGACCAGCTACTCTTTAGGAATCATGGCTTGCTGGTTCCTATCTCTTGCTCCAGATTCCTGCGCTGCTGCTGCGATGGAACTTCTGCAATGACAGCAAATGAAGAAAGGTAAGTAAAAAAAGAATTCACTGTTGTTTCAATGTGAATCAAAGTAGGTTTGTGAGTGAGTTAGAGAGAGTGAGATTGAGAGAGTATTTGTATTAGTTTATTGTGATTAACTGTGTCAAAGAGAGTGAAAGAGTGAGAATCAATATGAGAGTGAGTATGACTAAGTGAAAGAGTGGGATGAGTAAAGCAGTGTGAGTGAGTTAGAATGAATGAGTGAGGGGGAGATTGTGAGAGGGATTGACAGCGAGTCTGGGGTACCTCTATTAATGATGCAGCAGGACCTCAAATGAGATCTTCTGTAGACCAGTAGTTGTGAGTCAGGGTCAGTGATTGTGAAAGCATTAGAGTGTGCAACAGTGTTTGTGGGTGAGAAACAGTGATGGTGAGTGTATGGGTAAATTTGTGTTTATGGGTTGTTGAGCCGAAACCCATAAGCAGGCCAAGGGGGAAAGGTTTATGGGTATGGGGATCAGTTAGAGGATTTGGTCAGGGAAAGAAACTGTGGTTGCAGCCCCTAGCCCCCTGCCCTCACAATGACCGCCTGCAGATCCTCAATGGAGGCTCGGAGGGCATGAAGGATACCATTCCAAGTCCTCCCGACATGTGGCGGATGTCACATGGACCTGAGCCATATATCAATGAGACAGCTTCAAAAGGGAACATCAACCATCCCAAAAAAACGGTTTAATCTGGTCACCTATCGCAGGCTAATATAGGTGGAACTCACCCACAGAGCTCCCCATCCCAAAGAGAACGCTGTTAACCATCCAACTGACCCTTTAATAAATAGAAACTGGCCCTGAACTAGCCGACTTTGTATTTATCATTACATACATCTGTGGAAACGGCCCTGCGCGCAGTGCACTAGTCCCCCATAGTGGCTTCAGAAATGTCATTGATGATGCAGTATGTGATGTCACCAGAGGTGTCAGCGATGATGACCTTTTTGATACCATGTGTGACATCATGGGTGAGGTTATGTGCAGTGCACCTGGGAGCTGTGGGTGCATACCTTAACTGGTAAATTTCAGTGTTTTGTCAGGTTGTACACTGCTATTACCCCTCCCCCACCTTTTTCTGTCCTTGTTTGCACAGTTTATGTGTCTTTTTTGTTTTCACATTACACTGTCCTGTGTTTTGTGTTGTCTCACTGGACACTACACACCCTTTTTTCCTTGAGAGAGAGTTACCAATGATGAAACTGACGTGGGCAAGCTGGTGAGAACCAACCAGTAGCTCCTCTGGTGGTGCGCACGTGAGGTACTCTCTCTCTCTCTACACATTTTTCACTTCTTCATTATTTGAGGGTCTGTGTAGAGTTTCTTTATCTTTGGACTGACTTCACTTTCTCTCTTATTCTGTTTCTCTACTTTGACTATATTGATTTTTACAATTATTAATTTGTAGCATTCGGGACGGGGTGACTCTATATAATATATTGAGCATGGGGGGTCAGTGGTAAAATACACTTCCTCCACTTATCCCAGAACAAAAATATATGTTTGCTACATTGTGCCAGTACTTTGTGTGTTTAAACTTCTATTGTTTGGAGGGCGTTCTGGCACGTTTTCCCTCTGTGGCTCCTTTTTGATTGAATAGGTTGTACACTGCAACCATAATGTTCCTTAAGCTCAAGTCTTTGGAAGGGGTTTTCAATGCTTTCTTATGCACATACAATTTTCTGATTTTAGTAAATATGTTTTGATTGAAGTCTTTAATTATTTTCTTTGGTTTCGTTATTATATAATTTGGTTATTATTATAATTTGGCTGTTACTATATAACTGTGTATAGCTAAAAGTGCTCACTCTCTTCTGCTGTTTTTGTTTTATCTACTGTCATGATGCTTCAATTCAGGTCACCCAATGGGATACACATATAACTACAGGCAATAAAGAGCAGGCAAGGAAATCTTCTACCTCCTTCTTTTGGTTTGCAGAATTGCAATCTACATGATATTCCTCTTTCACTGTAGCCCTCAGACTGATATCTATCACTAAATAAGAGGTACCACAAATAGACTGTTTTGTAAATTGTCTTACTAACATCACTTGCACGTCCTATTTTTATTTTATTGACTATGGAGGCCACAAAATTATTAAAAAGTCAACATATCTGGTGTCTTTATAGCCAAGCAATGTAACGATATAGATATCTGGACCCACCATCCTCTTTAGCGTTTGCCTGTGATATGGATTTTAGAAAATCATTTTTTTGTTTTTGTCATGCAAAAGCATAAGATCTTCACTGTCAAGTTGGGTCTGCCAGCCTCTCAATGAGGAAGTAAGAGATCTTCAAGCCAGTTAGAAACGTCTTATGTGCGTGAATCCGACCGACTTATCTTATTTTTTTTTTCTTTTTTAAAGTCACTTTTGAGTTTCCTTTGAGTACTTGCTATGACCCAAAATGTAATTAAAATCTTTGGAATCCATATTTTTAAGGGATGCAAGGTTATATAAGTGACACAGAGATGGCAGTGAGTTAGAGATGCTAAACATAATCGTCAGCTGTTTTGAAATGACTTGCAAAGGCACAAAGTATCCAGCATTTATTATCGGAGTTAAAGCAAACAAGCATTGGCAAAGCCAATAGTTCTGTCCTTTGCTATGTCAAGTTCCATTTTAGGTCTCGCCTATACAGCGCATGTGTTGTGCTGTGAGAGATATTGTTTACAGTTCTGTGGGCTTGCAACCTGACCACAGCACACCCTTAAGTGTTGTCATTCTCGCTCTCATTTGCAAGCATTCGATTGCGTAGTTTCCTTAGGCTTCCCTTCCTTTCTTATGTTAGGGTCAGCCTGGAGCATGGAGCAAGTACATGTGTTCTTCTTCATCTTTATTCTTCCTCTTCTTTTTGCACCGTACTTTTAAAAAACAATGTGTTAGCATTTTAGTATTATTCCTCGATGAGCAATTTGCTTTCCTACTTTTAAAAAAGGCGTACTGCTTCTTATTTATGTTGCTTTCGCCCTATCTGCCGTCTCTATTGATTCTTTAGTTACCTACACCCACACATGTTCTACATTATGCCACTCTACTCTATGCTACTCAACTCCATGCCACTACACTCCATTCCAGTCTACACCTCTCTACTCAATGCCAATCTACTCTACTCTATGCAACTCCACCCTACGCCACTCTACTATGCGCTACTCCACTCTTTGACAATCCACTCTATGCCTCTCCACTCTAGTCTATGCTGCTCCACTCTACTATACACAACTTCACTCTATGCTACTCCACTCCACGCAATGCAACTCTACAACACTCTATTGTACTCAACTCTGTGCCACTCCCTTCCACTCTAGGTTAACCCATATCACTCTATGCCACTCTACTCCACTTTACGTCACTCCACTCCACTCTATGTCACTCTCCTTTACACCACTCTACTCTGCTCCACTCTACACAATGCCATTCTGTGGCACACTATGCCAATTCACTCTACTCTAGTCTACTTAACTTCACTCCATTCAACTCCACTCTACTCTACGCAAATGCACTGTATGCCACTGCACTCTGCGCCACTCCACTCTACTCAATGCCACTTTACTCTGCACAATGCCACTCTATGGCACTCCACTGTACGCCACTCCATTCCACTCTACACCACTTCACTCTACTCTGCACCACTTTATGCCACTGCATTCTACTCTACACCACTCCACTCAACAGCACTCCACTCCATACAATGCCACTCTAAGGCACATCAGTCCACTCCACTTCATTCTACTCTAGACCACTCTATTCCACTCTACTCCACTCTACACCACTCTCATCCACTCTATGCCACTCTACTTTACACCGCTCTACTCTACTCCCCTCTGCACAATGCCGGTCTGCAGCACTCTATGCCACTCCACTCTGCTTAACTCTGCTCTAATTAACTCTACTCCACTCAGATCCACTCTATCCTATTCTACACCACTCCACTATGATCCACCCCTTTCTATGGCACTCCAATCTAAGCCACTCCTCTCCACACAATGCCACTCTATGGCATTCCATTCGTTGCCACTCCGTTCTGCTCTAGACCACTCTGTTGTGTGTAGATTTAGATTCCGTATATAGGTTTCCCGATTTATGCCCTTATATGGGTACAATTCATATTGCCCCTATTTAGGCATAGAAAAACCAGCCCTTATTTAGGCATTGTCCATGCTAACCAAATACAAGCATGGTCTCCTACATCCATCCATCCACGTCACAACGAGTTCTTGGAAAACCAGACTCTTAAGCCTTTAGGAATTTCCCTTTGATTGGATATTGAATTCTCCAAGAACTCATTTAGTATGCATGAACATCTATTCCTTAGAAGTTCATTCATGACGTTCCGATGTCCGACTTTTACGTCAATACAGGCATGCCTAAACACCTTCAATGTATAAATATACCTGCACTTGCCCTGGCAAACCACGGTTCCGGTATGGTCCAGCTCAATTGCCTACTTGCGGTTCGCCACAGCAAGTTCGGAAAGAGATCGAGTCCCAGCCTGATGCACTGACCAGACGCTGTCATCCTCCTTGCAGAGAATTCAGCTCCAGTGTTTCTGACTCCCCTTGCGGGGTGTTAGATATCGAGTCCCGGAAAAAAGATTCCAACCTCACACATTCTAAGGTATGGAGCAGACTAGAACTTAGAGAAACTTTTGGCAACTCTTGGCAAAACTATAGCTATAGCTAGCTATGCTTTAGAAAACAGCACCTACTTCTTACCTCGTACTACACTTAGGTTAGGTACACTGGGGTAGAACTATTTAGAAGCATCTGATGAGTATTCACATTTTAGCCTGTGTTATTTATTATTTCAATGCGCAGAGCATATCAGGGATATAGGAACTACACTACAACTCCATCACACTCTCCACCACTCTACTCCATTCTGCACCACTCTATGCCACTCTACTCCCCTCTACATCACTCAACTCCACTCCACTCTACCCTCGTCACTCTATAACAATCTATGCCACTCCACTCTACTATACATCAATCAACTCTACTATATGCCACTCCACCCTAATCTACACTACTGTACTCTATGCCACTCTACTCCATCCCACTCAATGCCACTCTACTCTATGTCACTCTACTCTACTCCATTCCACTCTACACCACTCTACTCAAAGTCACTCTACTCCAGGCCACTCTACTCCACTCCACTCAACTCTGTGCCACTCTACTCAATACCACTCTGCTCTATGCCACTCTACTCTACGCCACTGTACTCTACACCTCTTCACTCCACGCAACTCCATCCTACCCCTATCTGTTGGGCGTACTTGAAAGGGAGAGAACAGTATGCCGAGACAACTCTTGTGTATCTACTGTCTGGTTGCTGAAGGACCCTGCTCTTGACCTGCCAGATATCTGTCTCAGGGTTTGTTGTGGGTACAGTGCATGCCTCAAACTGGATTTCAGTGATAGCTGTGGGAAGATACTAGGATCACCACAGCACATTTCCCATACAACTCAAGCCCTGAGAGCCGATGTTTAGTGTTGGTGAAAACTTTCACCATCTTGAAAATATTGACACATGGCATTTTCAGCCTGTTTGCAGTACTGCAAACATGAACTGCTGTAAAAGTGGGCACGTCAGGGCCTGTGAACGTTTCCCCATTGGTTAGGAGTAACCAGGAGGGGTACCAGGAGTTACCAGGAGTAACCCCAAACCAGGAGTTACCCCGATCCACTAGCTGGCGACAAGCATAAATGTGGAACATCCAGACATCCACTTTAGAACACTTTCTTGACCTGCAGAAGATCAGAGAAGGACTGGAACTGCTGTTTGCGACCTGAGAGGAGCCTTGAAGAATGGAACCTGGTCCCATTTTGTACCCAAGACAAAGAGCTGGATTTCAAGGGTCAGTTGGCTGACCTTTTGTGTGGCTACAGGGAGTCAGGAAGCTGCTAGAGGCTTTTTTTCTGGAAGCTGGAAGCACCCAGCTGACCAGTGGCTACTAGTCCTGGACTGGACCCTGTGAGTCTCTAAGTACTTCCCCTGAGGTCCTGGGGACTTAGAAGTGTATCCCTGTGGTTGGTTGGGACATAAAAGACTAAGAGCCTGATGTAGAGTTCGGAGAATGGGCTACTACGTCACAAACATGACAGATACCCCGTCCGCTGTAATGCAAGCACCATTGGATATAATGCAATTGTAATATGGCTAATAGGATAACCAACACCTTTGTGACAGAGTAACCCATATGCCGAACTCTAAATCAGACTTGAGTCAGAAGATATAATCTTTGACTAAGTAGAGTTCAGTTGGAGTATCAATCTACACTCCATCGAGGGTCACTTACAAATTACGTCTAGGTCCTGGTCTATTGAATAGTAAAAAATGTATTCTGTTAAGTTAGCCACTACTCCTCTTCCATTTTGTCTACCAGACCCCATTTTTGTGTTTCTGCGGGGACTTTCATAAAGTCAGAAGTTACATATTCACTGGAAAGCTGGTTGTACTGATAATACTTGCGTGCCACAGTAAGGAGTCCTACCCTGCCGAAGGGCCAAAGTGCACAGCTGTCTAATCTGTTTGCCCACCAACGCCTGTAACCTCCCTTGCCTATCTATAAAGATGATGTGGGTAGGGGTTTATCAGGATTCAACAGTTCAGCATGTGCGCATTATGTAAAAATGCCAAAAGGGATTGTGTAAGGGGTTGTGTAAACATTATGTAACAATGACAAAGTGGTTTCAATGTGTTTCACGAGGCACCGAAAAGTATAAATGCCTTGTTTGAACTTGTACTTGTTAGCCCCTCCCTTGGGCACTTGCAGTGTCTGAATGATGATGGGACTCCTCTCATGAGTGAAATAAATGTGTATTTTGTTTCCACTCCAGTGTTGATGCTCATTTTGTGAACCCGTAGACAAAGGGTGGCCCAGCACTAGTGGGACAGATAAGATATCTCACTTCTACAATTGGCGCCCAATGTGGGTCCCCATTGCAGGACACAGCTGGAACAGAAGGAGGTCGTTTCGACAGGAAAGAAACACTAAGGGGTGCCCCGCAGACTGAGACTTGCTCTTGCGGCCAAGGTGATTTTCAGCTTATCGACCTGACCTTCGTGGCGGCTGTGTGTCTCAACTAGGGCTCTTCGGTTGGCATTTTGGAGGTGATCTATTGATCTGAGGATTGGCAGGTGGGAGATGAAGTACCGCGATCAGATAGGATCGAATTGGTTGTCTTTTTTGGGTTTTCTGTTAGTAAAAAGGCCTTTGCAAACGTCTTTGACAGGTAATGTGAGAATTATTTCTCATCTTTTGATTTTGGTATAAGAGTCTCTTAACGCGATTGGTAAGAAGTATTTGGTAAACATGCCTGTTTTGAGCACACTTCGTGCATTATGTTGTTGCAACTCAAATAGAATTTTGGAAGAAAGACAGCAAGCGACTCTAGAAGGCACTCTGAATTATGAAAAGTACATTAAATACGGTATTTCTGCCATACTGTTTAGCATATTGTGGAACAAATATACGAAGGCAGATGCCAGCTTACAGTAGCCACTTAAATGGTACCTTTTATTGAAATAAATTGTAATATGTAGAAGAACAGCTTTTTAAAAAGAAAAGTAGGCAGAGTATGTTGATGCTCTAGGATTATGGAAAAAATATATTAAACAGAAACAGATTAAAGAAGAAAAGGATAGGAAGAAATTTGAAGAACAGACTATTGCACAAAGAATTAAAGAATTACAATTAAAAGCACAAGAAGAGAGTGTAGAAAGTGATGAGAAAAGGGTTAGACGTTAAATGCAAAAAGTATATATGGCCAGGGCGCTCCCTGGTTGCCTGAAGGCCATGGCAGCAACTGCCATTTCAATCAGACAATCAACAGGACTTGTATTGGATCATAAATTGACGTTTTTTGTTCCCCATTCAGTTGATGTATTACTGAATCAAACTAAGACACAATATTTGACGAGTGCTCATCTTACCGGGTACGAACTCACTTTGTTAGCACCCCACACTACACTTAAACGCTTCCTGACCTTGGATACAGCTACTTTGTTGCCATTGCCCGCTGAACAGCCTAGTGTTATACATGACTGTATTTTTACCACTGAAGAACAAACAAAGGGGTCGATTGGACCTGACTGACATGCCCCTGCCTGATGCTCAGGGCGAATTGTATGTAGATGGATCTGGTTTTAAAGCTACCCGATGGCACCACGACTGCAGATTATGCTATTACTACACTGCATACAATTGTGGAGACAGCATGGAGAGTTAGTTCAAATTTTGCTGACTGCATTAATACTACCAAAGCGAGTGGCTATTGTCAAGTGTAGTGCGCACCAGAAAGTAGTAGGTGATGTTAATTATCAGATTCCTGATGAGAATGTACATTCTAAAATGGCCTGACAAGAGACAGCTATAGCAGAAATGACAGTTGAAAAATTACATTATGATTTGAAAAAAATAATAAACACAGAAGTGAGGGAGTTCACAGAGAAAGATGTCAGATTAATAAAACATGCAGAACATGTCTTATTCAAATTAGAAAGAGGTGACAGGTGTTCAAGAACACCATCAGTTGCAGACATTTTACTAATAATTGGAGGTAAACTCAATAAAGAATTTGTGATGAAATTGATTGGAAGTTTATGTAACTTTCTGATCACAGGTTCACAGAAACTAAATGAAAAGAACAGAATAATGCAGGAGAGTAGAAGTATAATTTTTCTAGGATGTCCTATGGTACTGAATCCAGCCAATATATTTTTTCACATTCCATGTAACGTTAATACACACCACTTCGTTGTCCACCGCCGCACATTCGTGCCGTTGATAGTAAAGTGGCTATTACTAACATGATACCGCGAATATCGTGCATACAAAACTAGGCATTCTATACACATTCGGCATCTGTGCAACACATACAGCACCATTAACAGCGCTACCATGATACCTCGAATATCGTGCATACACAACTAGGCATTCTATACACATTCGGCATCTGTGCAACACATACGGCACCATTAACAGCACTATCGCCGTATCTGATTCCTTGGCATTTTAATAAATACGGTACCTTCAATGCGTATACAACACTTTCTATAACGCAGCCCCGGTACAATCTCGTTACTACATGCGACGCTCTTACAGGAGAGATCAGGCCTCCATAACGTATATGCTTGTACACACGTAATCATGCATCCTTTGCCAAGTGTTTTGACCCACCAACGCTTCACCCTAGATGGACCTCACCACACGCCGTCTGATAACAACACGATAACAACTCTCGAGGCGCGCAACCGAGATTCCACTATACAACAATTTGATTGCCATATTCGAACATCCCTAGTTAACCAACTTGATTAAGAGTTAGTCTACCTTACCTTTACTTGTTGGTCAGCATTAACTAGGATAATGATATAGAGGAACACGGTTTACTATATGCATATCACAGGCTTAATATACCTTTCAGTGATTACCCCTACTAGGATGGGTATAAACAGTTCTGTCTTTAGATGTTTTTGTTTGCTATATGTTTTTATATTGTCTCCCATCCAGTCCAACATACATAGGAGCAAAGCCTTATGCGTGTTTCACCGGGCGCTGTTGAAGCCTGGGGAATTTATTGATTGGGTGAGTTCAGTCCAATGTATTTCTGCTACTGGCGTGTTTCTTCCTCAGGGCCAACAAGTCACCATAGTTCACTGCAGAAAACCACCACATGTTTTTAACTTATTGTTTTTTAGACGTCCTCACAACGCAAATTGCGTTCACTTCACATATGTTAACCAGCAGGAGTCAGAGTCACCGTTAAGATAGCATCATTGTTTGTTGTGTACCACCTCAGCCTGAATGAGTTCTGTTTTCATTTTCCTCTACAGGTAGATCCAGGTTTTAACAGGTACATTAATCAAATACCGCTTCCCATCGTGAGTATCATTGTATACCACTAATTCGAGCTGTAGATAGTTTATTATTTTCTGGTCCTGAAGAATCGCTAGTGCAGATAACTATAAGCGAGAAACATGTTGACCTACACTATGTAACAAGGATACCACTGAGCGAGATACTATACTCAGGCTAGTGCCTTGTTCATTGCTTTTATGTAGGATAGGAGACCCCCAGAATAAAGCTTTCCCAAGGTACTCCCAATCCTATTTTAAATCACTTCACTACATCTACACTGTCTTGGCCCCACACCTGCACTTCACCGCACGGCTGTTGGATAGAAGATCCCTGATAAAGTGCCCCTATTTAGGGTGCCCGTTGGTATTGCACCGCCGACCCAACGAGGAGCAGCCCAGATGATGAAGCATGACACCTGCAAGGGTGTGTGAGGGCATTAAAATCCAACATATGAATTGCCGACACTGACCCTTGTAGGACTTACTGTTGGCCCCCCCTTTCTTTCCTGACTCTGATTATCCCTACTCCAGAGGAACAGCATATCTCTACTTGTGTTGTAGATTGATCGGGCCCCCTTATATGCTGGACCTCCCACTCTTTCTCAAGTGGAAAAAGGCCCCCACATCCCCCCTATTTTGTATACAGCTTCAAGCACGGCTAAACCCCGTGGGACCTGTTTCCGGTGGGTAAGATTTGCTCTATCCCCCTCTCTCCCTATCAGATTCCACTACTTTGGAGTGGCTACCTCGCATTGAGTTTTGATTTTATCTACTCAGACTACTTCTCCCAACCGTACAATAGAAGGTAAGGGTCTGAGTTATGGTGATGAACAAGCAGCAGAGATACTAAGGACACCCTCTATACTGACGACCGATGGTGATGGCGCCACGGGTAGTCAATCAGAGGATTGGCAATCACTATCAGCCATGAAGAGGGAGTGGGTCAAGATCACCCTGCACGGTGCTTTGATGACAGAATACCTCAGGGCTAACATCTCTCCCAATGGCCTCGTTGTTAAAAACTTCCCCAGGATCTTCTGGGAAGATGGGCAATTCAAGATTGAATGGTCACCAATTTTGTGGAAATGTACTAGAGACCTCCTGATACTTATCATCAACACGGCAAAGAGACTGGCCGATGAATTGTTGATTCGAATACAAGTTGCTGAAAGTACCCTGAAGAACGCAACTCCAAGCCCCAGTTTTAAATCTAAACTCACTGAGTTAAACAATGAAATTGCCAAGCATAAAGAATATCTAATGAAACAGAAAGTTGTGAAACTTCAGAAAGATATTAAACGCTTCGACAAAGAAAAGGTATACCCATACCTAAAGACAGACTTTGTACCACCAGGAACGGGTTACCTATCTGACACCAGCACAAATTCCTGCAGACGAGGGTCCTCCACCAACAGTGACTCCAGTGCAGAAAACTGGAGACCCAACAACCCTAGAAGGGGAGGGAGACAGGGGTACAATACCTACCCACCACCCCATTATCAGGGCCCCACGTTCTGGCAATACCCAATGTTCCCTCAAGGCCCACCTCAATTCGGACCCCCAGGCATGAGCCAGCCCTTTTTAGGCAGAGGTTGGGGCAGAGGGCGCGGGCGAAGAAGAGGGAATCAGCAGGAAAAGAGGGTGCAATGGGAGGAACCACAGCAGCGGGTATACGAGACCAGAAGCCACACCAGCAACAAAAAATGAACCTAGTGGTCAACTTGTCACCAAGAATATTGACCAACACTGAACAAGAAGTCCTCCAGAAAGATCTTGGATTTGTCCCCACACTCAAGGTGGACCACTTTAAACAAGCATGCGAAATACACCAGTTTTTCCGCAAAGTCCGCCTCAAGGCCTTCTTTGACGGTAAAGAAACCTAGGGAGAAGTAGACTCGGGTCTACACAACCCCTCTACCTTCACCCCCCACAATGGTATGGTACCGAATGAAGTGCTAACCTATGAACAGGTGGTTCTTAAAGATGTGAGAGCACTGACTGTCTCGAGGCATTTCAACAATATGTCCAATAAAGAGATGCAGGCGATGGAATCATTAGCCAACGACCCCTCTATTACCGTGAAACAAGCGGACAAAGGCGGAGCAACGGTCATTATATCAACATCTGACTACGACACAGAGTGTCTCAGACAAGTGAGCAACAGGCAATCCTACACTCCCATTGCCAAGAATCCAACTGAAAGACTAATCAGAACCATCACAGGACTGGTTGATTCAGCAGAAACCCAGGGATGGTTGAGTAAGAAGGAGGCTTCCTTCCTCACCAAGAAATATCCCAAGACCCCCTGTTTTTACATACTACCTAAAATTCATAAAGGTAGACCCATCATATCCGGGATTGACTGTGTCCTGGAACCTTTATCACAATTTTGTGTTCACTTCTTACAATCGTTGCTTAAACTTGTGCCGTCATACTTACAAGACACCACGGATGTTTTACGTCTACTTGAGCAGTTCCCACTTACACATGAGATCAACTTCCTCATCACTCTAGATGTTGAAGCCCTATATACCAACATACCTCAGAGGGCCACTCTAAACGTGATAGAGGAAGATCTTAATGCAGCTACTTGGGAGTCACCCACCCCCCCAAGCTTCATTACGCAGTGTGTTTAACTTGCTTTAACTGGGAACTTCTTTGAGTACAAAGGGCAGCTTTACCATCAAATGCAAGGTACTTCCGTGGGAAGTACCTTTGCTCCCACCGTGCCTTGCCTGTACATGGCGGCCTTCGAGAGTCGTCATATCAATCATGATTCAAACCCTTTTTGTGAGAATATATTACTTTGGAAACGTTACATCGACGACATCTTGATCTTCTGGAAAGGGAACGATGTAACCTATGGCAACTTCTTTGAATGGATTAACAACCTTAATCCCTACTTGAATTTCACCATCACGGCTTCTCCCAACAAGATAGCTTTCCTAGACCTTACTATTCTAATACAGGGGGGACAACTAACCACGACTATGTACAGAAAGAGCACTGACCGCAACAGCCTCTTACTTTTTAGCAGCCACCACCCTAGATCACTCAAAGAAAATTTACCATTTGGGCAGTTTTTAAGGGTCAGGAGGAATTGCAGCACAGTGGAGGAATATAAATCTGAATCAGCAATTCTTGCACAAAATCTCACTGCACGAGATTATCCCTCCAGAAATGTGGCTCTCTCTAGGAAAAGAGCACGCAACAATAACAGAGAGAGTCTATTAGAGCAAAAAGAAAGAAAAAGCACATCCGAGTTGTTGACCTGTGTAACGACTTTCACACCAGCCTCCAACCAACTTACCAAAGTGCTAAAAAAACACTGGAACATACTTAAAACAGGCTCGCTCAATCTAGATCAACCATGGTTTGCTTTTAAACGCTCTAAGAACCTCAAAGATATGCTCATTCATACTAGACCAAAGTCAACAGCGATAAATCTACAGAGTACACTTTGGCATTTACCAGCAGTTACCGGCCACCACCCTTGTGGCACTTGTACAGCCTGTGCCTTCACCTGTGTACACAAAACTATTAGATTGAATGACACTTTTCTCTGGGAGATGAGATCCCATACAAACTGCAACACAGCCAACTGCATATATTTACTCACATGTCCTTGCGATCCGTACTATGTGGGAATGACCAACCGCCCGATCAAATTGCGCATTTCTGAATACCGTAGTAATTTTCGGTGTCACAAGAGTAACACTAAAATGTGTGCCTATTATCTTGAAAAAACCCATTCAGCAGATTCCTTAAGATGGGTGATCTTGGAAGCAAGCCCGCACATATCTAAGACTAATTTATTCACTAAAGAACAAAGATGGATACATCGATTATCCACTCACGATAAGGGGCTTAACGAGGATATACCTTTGAGTACCATCAGAATTTAACTTACACTGTTGGGCTTCCATGGAACTTTCCAACTAATCCTTTGTACCCACCATTAACATCTTCTCTGATAGTGGGCCTGTCATTTTAATTACTGAATCAGTACCACTTGACCACTTACAAATGGCCGCCGCCCCAGTATACATGTACCGATCCCCTCCTAGTCACAGAATACCTGATTACATTTATAACCAAGTAACGCGACTCATCGCAAGAAATAACTTATCAACCAAGTATGATAATTGATGAGCTCACCTTTCTTTTAACGTTTTACAATACTAATCCTTGCCGGAACCTCACTTGAGACCATTCCAAGATGGCCGCCGTTCTCAATATCCCACACTCCGACCGAGTTAACCACACCCACCACCACGTGATTACTCGACGGGTTTAAAATCGCCATAGCATTATGCTCCCGCCACCTCCCGGACCCGGTGAACAGGGCAGGTCAGAGTAGAAGCATAACGTGCATTAACCGTGAGTTCAATACCCACCCATTACTTGCAAAGATACCTTGTATTAACTTCCACAGCGCCACGCTTACTCTTAATTACACCTGGTTCTAGCTACCTTAGCGCCATGCCCTCTCAGATACTTTGAGTACGAGTATCACACATATAGCTCTAGCTACCTTAGCGCCGTGCCTCCTTAGCCATTGCGAGTCCGAGTATCACACATATGTCAACGATTCTCCAGCGGGGCTTACTCATTATTTTTTATTTTTTTGTAACGTTAATACACACCACTTCGTTGTCCACCGCCACACATTTGTGCCGTTGATAGTAAAGTGGCTGTTACTAACATGATACCGCGAATATCGCGCATACACAACTAGACATTCTATACACATTCGGCATCTGTGCAACACATACGGCACCATTAACAGTGCTACCATGATACCGCGAATATCGTGCATACACAACTAGGCATTCTATACACATTCGGCATCTGTGCAACACATACGACACCATTAACAGCGCTACCGCCGTATCTGATTCCTTGGCATTTTAATAAATACGGTACCTTCAATGCGTATACGACACTTTCAACAACGCAACCCCAGGTACAATCTCCTTACTTACTACATGCGACGCTCTTACAGGAGAGATCACGCCTCCATAACGTATATGCTTGTATACACGTAATCATGCATCCTTTACCAAGTGTTTTGACCCACCAACGCTTCACCCTAGATGGACCTGACCGCACGCCGTCCGATAACAACACGATAACAACTCTCGAGGCGTGCAACCGAGATTCCACTATAGAACAATTTGATTGCCATATTCGAACATCCCTAATTAACCAACTTGATTAAGAGTTAGTCTACCTTACCTTTACTTGTTGGTCAGCATTAACTAGGATAATGATATAGAGGAACACGCTTTACTATATGTATGTCACAGGCTTAATATACCTTTCAGTGATTACCCCTACTAGGATGGGTATAAACAGTTCTGTCTTTAGATGTTTTTGTTTGCTATATGTTTTTATATTGTCTCCCATCCAGTCCAACATACATAGGAGCAAAGCCTTATGCGTGTTTCACCGGGCGCTGTTGAAGCCTGGGGAATTTACTGATTGGGTGAGTTCAGTCCAATGTATTTCTGCTACTGACGTGTTTCTTCCACAGGAACAACAAGTCACCATAGTTCACTGCGCAGAACCACCACATGTTTTTAACTTATTCTTTTGTGATGTCCTCACAACGCAAATTGCGTTCACTTCACATATGTTAGCCAGCAGGAGTCAGAGTCACCGTTATGATAGCATCATTGTTTGTTGTGTACCACCTCAGCCGGAATGATTCCTGTTTTCATTTTCCTCTACAGGTAGATCCAGGTTTTAACAGGTACATTAATCAATTACCACTTCCCATCGTGAGTATCATTGTATACCACTGATTCAAGCTGTAGATAGTTTATTATTTTCCGGTCCTGAAGGATCACTAGTGCAGATAACTATAAGCGAGAAACATGTTGACCTACACTATGTAACAAGGATACCACTGAGCGAGATACTATACTCAGGCTAGTGCCTTGTTCATTGCTTTTATGTAGGATAGGAGACCCCCAGAATAAAGCTTTCCCAAGGTACTCCCAATCCTATTTTAAATCACTTCACTACATCTACACTGTCTTGGCCCCACACCCGCACTTCACCGCACAGCTGTTGGAGAGAAGATCTCCGATAAAGTGCCCCTATTTAGGGTGCCCGTTGGTATTGCACCTCCGACCCAACGAGGAGCAGCCCAGATGATGAAGCATGACACCTGCAAGGGTGTGTGAGGGCATTAAAATCCAACATATGAATTGCCGACACTGACCCTTGTAGGGCTTACTGTTGGCCCTCCTTTCTTTCCTGACTCGGATGATCCCTACTCCAGAGGAACAGCATATCTCTACTTGTGTTGTAGATTGAAAGAAATAATAAAGTTAAACACAGAAGTAAGGGAGTTCACATAGAAAGATGTCAGATTAATAAAACATGTCTTATTCAAATTAGAACCAGATGACATGTGTTCAAGAACACCATCAGTTGCAGAACTTTTACTAATAATTGGAGATAAATTCAATAAAGGATTTGTGATGGAATTGATTGGAAGTTTATGTAACTTTCTGATCACAGGTTCACAGAAACTAAATGAAAAGAACAGAATAATGCAGGAGAGTAGAAGTATAACTTTTCTAGGTTGTCCTATGGTATTGAATCCAGCCAATATATTTTTTCACATTCCATGTACTGAAGAATGGCTTACTGTTATTGATTTTTGTCAAGTTCATGTCACAGTGCAATTGCATGAGAATAGTCAGGAATACTCTCAAAAAGAAGATGAATGTCGGGGCCACATAATTAGAAAAGGAGCTAGAAAGGTGTCACCAGAGAGAGTGGAAATAATTCACCAGATGAATCCACCTCAAATTCAGAAAGAAGTCAGGATGTGTTTTGGGAAATGGTTGGCTGCTGTAGTGAGTGGTTACCAAACCTTTCCCTAGTGGCTACGCCTTTACTGAGGCTGACACACAAGGATGTGTCTGATCCGCTTCCATTGGACAACAATTGCACAAAAGCATTCCTGAAGTTGAAAGAGACAAAGTGTTGCGCCCCGGCACTAGGAGTGCAAGTTTATTTAAAAGAAAATACACCAATTTGCAGTGAGAGGGAGGGCTGCGCTCTCTCAGTGCCTGTTCAGAAACATGAATGTGTTCAAAGGTCTGTGACGTATTTCCCAATGACCCTTGACCCCAACGTCACAGAAATGCCCAGCTGCCTTAATTTAGTAGCTATGGTAAATGTCAGTCACAAAAATGCTTTCCTTTGTAAAGTTGTTTTGGGATAATACTGTGACTAAGAAATGTCTGAATTCAAATGGATTGAGCTCACAGCCAACAAATGAAATTGTGATGAAACTGAATCTGAATGTCTAGGTGTCATGAATCTATGCGTAAAGCCAAGGTTAGACTTTAAGGATGAATGTCCATTTTGTAGATTGCCCAGGTTTGAAAGGTAACAATGACAGATTAGGAGCAGCACACGCTGTGCTCCCTATATATTATGTTGTCAAAGCTTCATGGCTTTCAGTAGTTACATCAGCCCAAAATTCGAAATTGATTGCCCTTACCATAACATGCAGTATAACTGCTCAAATGGGAGTCATTATTGTCATGGGAGAGACAAATGCTAATTCAGTTGTACAATATTGTGACCTGTTAGCATATACATTCAATGGAATTTTCACAGGTGAATATGAAAAGGATACTGTTTATTTAATGCTGATGTTAAGGACTCAGAGGACTTAAAGAGGAACAATAAATGTTTTAGAAGCAGAACAACAAGGTTGTATCAGAACAGAATGTGAGAAAAATGACAACTGTATAGTAGCAAATGTGTTATTGCAAAAACTGATGCCCAGGTATAGATTACCAGTTTATCTGGAATAAGATCATACTGAGGTCTCAAAGATTATGTGTGCAGAACCACAGATTGGACAAAGGTTGGATTGTAGCTATCTGCCTGAAGTTTCAAGAACAATAAAGCAACATGAATACAGCACAGAGTTACACTTCGCAAAAGACTGTGTTTCAGCATCACTAAAGTGGCTTGAATATGTACATGCAAATGCACTTGTGAAAATCACCGATGAAAAGACTAGCCACTGCTGTGAAGGTCTGGCTAATGTAGAGCATGCAGTTTCTCACCAGATTGCAGCGGCAACACAAGATCTGCATAATGGTCGGTGCCAAAACTTTGATCTGAGAGATGTTGTGAAATGGAAAGGCCTGTTCCAAATGATCCTGGCAAAGACTGATGTGAAATGTGGTTGCCTTCCAAATTGGGTGTATGCCTCTTACACACTATGGTCCTGTGTCCCCCTGATAAAACAGCTCCTCTTCAAGATAAGATGCCAGCAGTGGTCAAGAGCCAACAGAAGAGGGTCAGTCAAGCTGTAAGGGAACACACACAGTCTGAAGCAGCACTAAAGCAAACTGCACTGGAAAAGGAAAAAGTGAAAACTGACTCAGATGAAAGCGGTATAAAAGAGGTGAATGAGGCAGGTGCAGCCTCTGAAGGAAAGATTAGTGCTGTGGGCCTACGAGTGGAGGAAGAAAAAAGCTGGCTGAAAGGGTATCCAAAATGTCTGCAGTGGTCCCTTGAAAAATCATTTGCACCCATACCTGTGTGGAAAAGTAAGTCTGTTATCTTGCCATTCACTCCACCATTTTGTGCTATATCCTTCATGACTGACCTTCTCTCTTTCACGATCACTCTGGAGCTCCACTTTTGACCTCCCACATTCCTGCACGGACGCTCACACCCTGTTTGTGCTTTGACCTGCCACAAACTGACCAGCCCATGCTCAACCAGTCGGACAGGGAGTTTCCCAGATGTTTATCGTCCTCACCCTGCACACTATGCCCTGCAGGCGTCCAAACAGCTACCATCTGCAGGCCTATCAGATTGACCTCTGCTTGCTGTGTAATCATTCTTCTCTCCTGTGCCCTGCAGGGGTCCAACAACTACCATCTGCGGACTTATCAGATTAACCTTTGTTTGACATATAATCATGCCTTTTCACCTATGCCCTGCAGGGGCCAAACAGCCACCACCTGCTGATTGTATCATAACTGACCATTGCTTGTCTGTAAATTATTGGTGTTTGTTATTGTTCACCTAGCACGCACAGGGTGGGGATGAAGGGTATATAAGGTGCAGAAGCAAAGCACTCAGGAGATTGCCTCCTCAGACAAGCTGCGGGTGTCTGTTGCCGATGCTCTCTCTCCATCTCATGAGATTGTAATAAATATCCTTTCTCTCGGCGCTCTAGTGTTGGTCTCAGTTTGTATCCCGGACCCGTGGATGAAGGGTGGACCCTGCACCTTTGGGTGGTCCCCCAAAAGACCCCCAAATCCACAATTGGCGCCCACACATGAGGCCCGATCAGAGACGCGGCTGCCCGGTTGAAGGGTCCAGAGGAGGAAGTTGAACGGACGGTGGTGGGGCATGCCTACGCGAAAAAGACCCTCGTCCTCGTAGCCACCACCCGACCTTCACTACATCCAAAAAGACCCCCGCAAGTGGCTCCGGTCCTGACTCGGGCCCCCGATAGACTTGGACGATCTTTGCAGTAAAGAGACCGCCTGGAGAACGAGACAAAGGATTCTGGTAGGGTCGCTGGTTTGCGACACCTTTTTGTTATTTGTTTGGTTAGCTGGTTTTCTTCGGTAAGAAGTCACTCTTTGCAAAGAGTGATACTGGGCGGGTAATGTGGACTTTTTGTCTGAACTAGAAATTTGTAGAGACGTTTTTAACATAGAAAAACATGCCCGCGTTTCGTAAATTTGCACGATGGTTTGGTTTTTGTATATCTCGATCGAGGGTGTTGGTAGATAGTCAGCCGGCTCCCCCGGAAGGTACCTCAAGTAAGGATATGTACATAAAATACGGTATTTCTCCCATAATGTATAATTCATTATGGCATAAATACACGTCCAAGGATAAGGAGACTCAGTGGCCTATATATGGTTCTTTTGAATCTCACAAAATTGAGTCTGTAGAAATACAGCTCTTTAGACGAAGGTCGCGACAAGCTATGTTTGACACCCTGGGCCAATGGAAAAAGGAGGGAGCTGAAAGAGAGAGAAGGGCTCAGGCGAGGCTACAGAAAGAGGCTCGTAAGAGCGATAAACAGACATTAATAGAATTACAGCAGGAAAAAGTTGCATCCAATCTTGCGTGTACAGACAGAGAACACAGGTTGAATGTGTCTGGTCAGTATCCTGTGCGTCATACACCACTAGCGCAAGCAGACCCCCATGAAGAGGAGCTTCTCCTCCATCCATTGCCACCACCGTACCATGTCCCTCCCCATCCTATCCCATTGCCGGCCGATGGAAATGTACCCTCTGAAAATGCACAACCCCTGCCTCCCGATCCCACTGCCCCTCCCGCTCAATCTGACCCCGAGACCACATCTTCTGCTCGATCCCACACACCCCGCATTACATCCGCACAGAAACAGGCCTTGGATGGTCTAGTTCGCACCTGCCTGGAGGATCTGTTCAACTCTAGCCAAGTCCGTGCTATCTATGAGGCCTATGCACCACCTCAAAAGGGCTACTTCCAACAACAATTTACTTATGAAGTATTCTCTCTTTATGAGAAATGCCACAAAGTGACACCAGCAAACCATGTTAGAGGATTGTATCGTATGTTGACAGAGGGGAGAGGAAGTGCTGAGGAAAGCAACAGTTTGTTAGCACTCACGCTACAAATGATGGAGGGTCTAAGGAGAGACCAGGAGGAAGAGGAAAAGCCACTAGTAATGGAGGGTGCGACTGGAGGTTGTATGGCACCAATAAGGGAAGCAGCTCCAGTCTTTGTCCCCGCTCGAGGGGCAGGTACTGCTGAGGGACTGGACAGTCCAGATGCCAAAAGTAGGACGTTATATAATTGGGTGTACACTCCGTGGCTTCGAGCTGACATCTTAGCTTTCAAAACGGACTTGCCTGACCCCCGGAAGAATCCTACGGGATTCTACGAAGGGCTGGACACGGTTATTACCACTTATACGATGACACTGACTGACATAGATCAGTTCTTTGGGTTAATTCTGCCCCCAGATATTTGGAGACCCATAAGGAAAGTTGACGACGAGGCCTTGTTCAAACATAAGTGGGAGGATTTGACGACAATCGATAGGGACAGAAAACCAGGTGAAAGGCCTGCAGAAGCTATTTTAGAGCTGCCAGGTAACATAGTAAAAAAATTGAAGGCCACAATTCCAGCTAGAAAAATAGATTGGACAGCCATCACTGCTTGTAAACAAAAATCTGAGGAATCTACATCTGACTACTTCTGCCGTCTCAGCCAGGTGTTTATTGACTATAGTGGACAGGACTCGACGACTGAGACAGGTCGACACTTACTAGTTCAGACATTTGTTAAAGGATTGTCGCCACCCATCTCCACAAAGTTACAGAGTAGCGAAAGCACGTGGCCTGCTGCAACACCCACACAGATCTTGACTATCGCCCAATATTATGAACATCTGCAGAAGAAGATAGAGGAGGAAAAAGATAAGAAAAGAAAAGAAATTAAAGAAAAAGTAATGCTTTCCCAAATAAGCATCAGCATCAGGAAACGGTAGAGGTCCACAGTATAATTATATGCCCGCAACTGCTGGAACACACCCACCCCCACGTCAACTGTCCCAGGACAAATGCGCATATTGTAAGGAAACAGGCCACTGGCGCGCAGATTGTCCTCTTTTACAGCAAAATACAATGGGTCGGGGAAGGGGACTGAGTAGAGGTAGAGGAAGAGTCCCACCCTCCAACGGACAACGTCCCAATGTCTTCGATAACGATAGACAGGCTTTTGCACACGATTTTTCTGGTGACCACTTCCCAGACAATGAATTTGCATGAGACAGCCAGGGACAGGGAAAGGAACCAGTGGAACTTCCAGTTGATCAATCAGGGCCCTATGTCACAGCTTCAGTGGTTGGAACTCAGGGCAAATTCTTGGTCGACACAGGGGCCTCTAGAAGTGCCCTCTCACATAAGCTGATTCCTAGGGCGCCCCTGTCTGGCTTATCGGTCACATCTGTAGGATTTGACGGCATGCCCTCCACCAACCCCCTTTCTACTGAGGTGCCCCTGGACATACAGGGGAACGCAGTGATGGCCTCTTTTCTGCTCTCCCCAAACTGCCCAGACAATTTGATGGGCATTGATCTCTTAAAGCATTTCAGAGCCATCATTCGCTGTTCTCCTCAGAATGTCAGTCATACTGTTTGATAATGATTGCCCCCTTGGTTATGAATCCCGCCTTTATTGTCTCACTGATTCCGAACAGCAAGATTTGTCCCAGTTACCGGACACCCTGTGGGCCATCATGGACACCGACGTGGGGGAGATTGTGATGGATCCTGTCCACATAACAGTAAAACAGAATTCACCTCTTCCTCGCCTCCCTCAGTATAACATTTCCGCAGACGGCGAAAAGGCTCTCATGACTATAGTACAGGATAGGATTGCAGCTGGGGTAGTTGAGGAAGTTCAGTCTAACATTTGCAATAGCCCCATCCTTCCAGTTTTGAAACGTACATCCACTTCTGAGAAAATATACCGTTTTGTCATTGACCTCCGCGCAATTAACAAAATAGTGGTCCCACAATATCCTGTGGTCTCTGACATAGCAACTATATTGACAATGATCCCCTCAACTGCTACTACCTTCACAGTAATAGATCTCACAAAAGCCTTTTTCTCCATACCAATACATCCTGAGTCACGCTATCTTTTTGGTTGCCCCATAAAAAACAGATCGTACAGATTCTGTCGGGCTCCTCAAGGGTATACCGAAAGCCCTAGCATCTACAGCTAGGCCCTTAAACAACAGCTCGACCAAATACAGTTACCACCCGGCGCTGTTCTCATCCAATATGTCGATGACATTCTGTTGGCTGCAGACACTCCGGCCCTGGCTCACACTGCCTCTCTTACTACGCTGCGCTTTTTGGCATCACAGGGCCATAAGGTATCCATGAATAAGCTACAGTATTGTAGACAGCAGGTGACCTACCTCGGCCATCTGCTATTTAAGGAGGGACGTTCTCTCACACCTGACCGCATCCAAACAATACTACACCTTTCCTCTCCCACCACCCAAAGAGATGTTCGTGCACTAATTGGTCTCACTTCCTTTTGTCGCCAATGGATACCGAATTTTTCCCTCATAGTTAAGCCACTCCTTGCTTTGCTTTCAAAAGACACACCCACACCTCTTCCTTGGACACATGAACACGACCAAGCCTTTCAAGACTTACGCCACGCTCTTTGCTCTGCACCAGTATTGGGCACACCTGATTACTCTAAACCCTTCTGCCTCTACACCCATGAGCGCTCAGGATGTGCTCTCTCAGTCCTGACCCAAATTCACGGCACCAAACAACGCCCATGCGCTTACTTTTCGGCCACCCTAGACACTGTGGCCCGAGGTCTGCCCTCTTGCCTTAGAGCGGTTGCAGCAGCGGCCGTCTCTATCCGACAAAGTGAAGGGATTGTGTTGGGAACTAGATTGACTGTATTAGTTCCACACGCAGTCGACATATTACTGAATCAGACAAAGACACAACACCTCACTAGTGCACGACTAACAGGATACGAACTTACGCTGTTAGCACCCCATATCATGCTAAAGAGATGTGCGACCTTGAATCCTGCCACACTCCTGCCCACACCAGATCCTGACATCCCAGACATTGCACATGACTGCCTCTTTCGAACAGAAGAACAGACTAAGGGACGGGTAGACTTAAAAGACACCACTCTCACGGAACAGGATGGGCAATTGTGGGTGGACGGATCTTGTATTAAACTATCAAACGGTACCATATCTGCTGCCTATGCCGTCACCACTACCAATACCATTGTTGAGACTGCACGCATACCTCAGAAATCGGCCCAGGCCGCAGAACTTATAGCTCTCACCCGCGCTTGTATCCTTAGCCAGGATCTCGCTGTCACCATCTATACCGACAGCCAGTACGCCTTTGGAGTGGCCCACAGTTTTGGTATCCTTTGGAAGGCGAGAGGGTTCTTAACGTCACATGGTACGCCCATTCAGCATGGTGACTTAGTCACTGCATTGCTCCAAGCATTGACACTACCCAGAACATTAGCTATTGTTAAATGCAACGCACACAAGAAGGTCACAGACAAAATAGGATTAGGAAATGCATTTGCTGATGAGACAGCCCGGGCTACAGCACAGGAAAGAATACATACCCCTATGTACATAGTAAAATCCCAAGCAGAGAAGTGGCATGATGTTACACAACAGATCCGGGACATCCAGTCCACTGCCACCTCTGAAGAACTTCAAAATTGGGAGAAGGAGGGCATGCTTGATGAAGAAAATTGTTGGCGATCCAAAGATTCAAAACTTTGGAAATTGCCAAATGCTTATCTCCTCCCATTGTTGAACATGACTCATTTGCCAGCACACACCAATGCTGCCACCATGACTAAAACATTACAGGAAGTGTGGGATAACCACCAACTCCGGTCTACCGCCTCCAGGCTGGTCCAACAGTGTTTGGTTTGTCTCCGCTACAATGTAGGTAAAGGGACTCGGGTACCTCGGGCAGGATATGCCATCCCCACAGCACCTTTTGAAGTGCTGCAAATGGATTATATCCAAATGGAACAATGCAACAACCTTAAATATGTTTTGGTGGTTGTTTGCGCGTTCAGCAAATGGGTGGAGGCTTAACCGGTTAGAGACAACACTGCCCTAACCACCGCCAAGATATTGCTGAAGGAATTCTTTCCCCGCTACGGCCTTTGCCGAGTCCTATGGAGTGACAGTGGGAGTCATTTCATTGGAGAAATAGTCAAGCATATACTATCAGGATTAGGTGTTCGACAAAAATTCCATGCAGTCTTCCACCCCCAATCAGCAGGCCTAGTGGAAAGATACAATGCTATGATCAAATCCAAACTAGCCAAAATATTAGAAACTACGGGGCTAAAATGGCCAGATGCGCTACCACTGGTCCTTCTATCAATAAGATCTGTCCCGCATTCCCGCACCTCATTGACTCCGTATGAGGTGGTCTTTGGACGCCCAATGAACATCTGGGACGCACCCCCTGCTACCACATTGTCTGATTCACCTTGTGAATTGCTGAGTGATTATTTGTCCGTACTTACACAAACTTTGTCTTCCATTCATCAGCAGGTCCAGGAAGCATTGCCTGATCAATCCACCGGGCCGGGACATGCCATCCGACCCGGCCACTTCGTCATGGTAAAACACTTTGCTCAAAAGAAGACGCTGGAACCCCGGTGGAAAGGGCCCCTGCTAGTCCTTCTGACCACTAGAACGGCCCTGCGAGTGGAAAGCAAGAAATCCTGGATCCATGCTGTGCACTGCCGGAAGATCCCAAGCATCACTCAAACTGATCCTACCTTCTCCACCTACAAGGAAGTTCTAACGTGCGACCCCCCTGTGTGTGGTCTCCCAGAACCAGAACTGGAAATATTCAAAGATAACACCGTGCCAACTAAAGAAAGATACAACCTACGCCCATGCACGGCCTCTGGAGCTCCAGCGACCGGACAGGGGAGGTGAGCCAAAAGTCGCAGGGCGGTAGTATTATCTGGAAGGGTGGATTGGTACTCCAGGTAGCGGGGTACTGAGAAGCCTAGCCAGGAAAAGCAACCACCAGCTACCGGCGATGCGTAGAGCTCACCTTTTCTCTCCAACAGCTGTACAGCCCAAAAGAAGACTGATTATGACAAACAAAGAAACCATGGAACTTTCCAACAAGAAGATAGCACTATGTAACAAACTGCATAATAACAGGTCAATAGCTTTGACGACAGTTCTCCTCTACACTATTATCTTTGGCATCCTCTTCTGGATCCTAGAGGAAGGGGCACCAGCCAAGGATACCATATTGCCCAGCGATGCCACGCCTCCTGAACATTCCCATGTCTCCTTGTCCCCTTATCTCCAAAATAGGCGACAAGAGTTTTGGAACAACACCTTCATCCAAATGTTGAATCAACATAATGAGGTATTGAATAAAACGAACTGTTGGGTCTGTGGTCTCCTGCCTCACTCCACGGAGAATAACATTCCCTTCCTCCCTTACTCTTACTCTATACACGCCTCTTGCGCTGCCTGGATGTCGCTCGTCATGGGCGCCCATCGGTCCAGCGGCATTGCCGACATCACTCTCCAACAATTGCAAGATGAGTTCTGGCAGAACAAAACGGGCAATGCTGTTTGTCCAAAGAACAATTCTACATGCCTGTCTGAGGATGAGAAGGAGGAAATGCTGGTATTCGACTCTACCAGTAGAATACGCTTCTCCAGCTTCAAAGCAAGGACACCCGCCAAGCGGACCCCACCACTAGCTGTTGTTCGCATTCCTGGACTAATGTGTATCAGAGGCTTAGGTATTGAGTACGTTGGGGACAGCTCTTGTGTCGTGACAACAACTCTGAATACGACATCTCCAGCGCCCCTTGTTGCCTCCCCAAACACCTACTTCGTGTGTGGAACAACGGCCTACACTTGGCTTCACGAGAACTGGGGAGGCACATGTTACATTGCTTTCCTCCTTCCCCCGTCTACATTGCTTCTCCTCTTCATCATCGCACCCGCCGCAGCAACGATGTGGGTGAACAAACAGACACAATCTCTCAACAATTCCTGGATGCCATGAAGGGCATCCTTCCCTTCTGGGGACCAATGGCAAACAGCGGAGCCATTCGCCACCTCACCAGAGTCATGGAAGCCACCGTCAACATCACAGCTGGTATTTTGGCCAACAACACTGCAGAGCTCCAAGCGGTACGCCTCGTCACTCTACAAAATCACATGGTCCTTGATGTCATCCTAGCTGACTGCGGAGGAGCTTGTCGCATCATCGGCACCAGCTGTTGCGTGTATGTTCCGGATCATTCATCATCTGTCTACGAGGCTATTTCCGCACTCCATCGAATAGCCTCTGACCTCCATCAAGATACAGACCCATGGTCCCTTGGTTCTTGGATATGGCAACTTCTACTGACATGGGGATGGAAGGTGCTAATGATCATCCTGATACCTCTTGCCCTGGTTCTCTTTTGTTGTCTTTGCCTTCAATGTGGTCCTCCACTCTGTGGCCTCTGCGCAAATGCTATCAAGTCAGTCCCCGTAAATGCACAGGTCAAGAACGATAAAATAAGGACTGAACGTGAGACACAGCTATTGATGAACATTGTAATTGACTAAAAAAAAATGGTTTTGCTTATGGCAAAAGGAGGGACTGTGGAAAAGTAGGTCTGTTATCTTGCCATTCACTCCACCATTTTGTGCTATATCCTTCATGACTGACCTTCTCTCTTTCACGATCACTCTGGAGCTCCACTTTTGACCTCCCACATTCCTGCACGGACGCTCACACCCTGTTTGTGCTTTGACCTGCCACAAACTGACCAGCCCATGCTCAACCAGTCGGACAGGGAGTTTCCCAGATGTTTATCGTCCTCACCCTGCACACTATGCCCTGCAGGCGTCCAAACAGCTACCATCTGCAGGCCTATCAGATTGACCTCTGCTTGCTGTGTAATGATTCCTTTCTCCTGTGCCCTGCAGGGGTCCAACAACTACCATCTGAGGACTTATCAGATTAACCTTTGTTTGACATGTAATCATGCCTTTTTCACCTATGCCCTGCAGGGGCCAAACAGCCACCACCTGCTGATTGCATCATAACTGACCATTGCTTGTCTGTAAATTATTGGTGTTTGTTATTGTTCACCTAGCACGCACAGGGTGGGGATGAAGGGTATATAAGGTGCAGAAGCAAAGCACTCAGGAGATTGCCTCCTCAGACAAGCTGCGGGTGTCTGTTGCCGATGCTCTCTCTCCATCTCATGAGATTGTAATAAATATCCTTTCTCTCGGCGCTCTAGTGTTGGTCTCAGTTTGTATCCCGGACCTGTGGACGAAGGGTGGACCTTGCACCTTTGAGTGGTCCCCCAAAAGACCCCCAAATCCACACCTGAAATGTCTGAAACTGATCAAAGTGAAAATAAAAGTGAAAAGCTTGGATTGAAAATGTGCAAAGGATTGATGGTGCTCTGTCAGAGTTTCTCAGCACCTGAGTGGCCAAATTGCATGAAAAAAATACAGAATGCCACATTGAATGAACTGTGTAAAGCAAAGTTTGAACTGTATGAGCCACCCTGATGGCAAGCTGATAACAAAGAGTCAAGAAATGCTGAAATAAATGACTGAGAACTGTCAAGAGCTGAAGAGAAAAAAATCTTTGAATGGAAAGAAGATTTGTGGTGCAGAAAACTGCTGATACTATCTGTGTGTACATGTCTTTGCTCTGCCCAGGGTTGGAAATAGAATCTGAACTTTCCACCAGTTGGCCCAGAAATGTTTCTTGAAAAAAAAGCAATCTATTTAACAACCCTTCAGGCTGTAGGGGATGAACTTGTGGACGATCTTTCTTGAATACTTGCTATATTGACTTTCTTTTTCATTACTATGTTTTTATTGAACTGCAAGTCTTCAACGATTTTTGTTTTTTTTAGCTTGGACTTTGATTGAGGTGAAAATGCTGTTTGATTGTTTCAAATGTTTGCTTTCTTTCTGAAATTCCATATTGACTGATATATGCATTGGACATAAACTATAGACATTTTTGAAAAAGAACATTTTTGTGCAGCGTTTTTAAGAGCCAATACATTTAAAGACATTGCTGATTTTTGGATGAAAAACATGACGGAAGAACGCCCGGATGTTTAACACCCTACTTCGAGAGAGACTAAACATAAATGGACATTAATTTATTTGGCAGCAGGTTTATCTAGTGTTATGAGTATTTGTGTAATAGCTTAGTTCCTACATGTGAAATTTCCTATGCATACACTTGTATGCCCAACACCTACACCTGAACATTATTATTTTACTCTTTCACTGTTAGATGAGAAACATAGGTTTTCTTACCAGAACAATTCATTTACTCAAATGTTGCATTATACGCATAGTATTGACAATATTTTGATTGTTGGGTTTGTGGATTGTTGCCTGCACACCAGGAAAAAGGGGGAACGTCTCTCATACCACTCTCATTCTCCCACAATGGCTCTTGCACAGCTTGGTTTGGAGTTTTATGGGCAGCACATGTTAGTAATATTTTTACCTTTGATATAGGAGGTCTTAATAAAGAGCTAAACATAGCATGTTATCCAGATGATGATGGTAACCCACAGGAAAAAGGATCAGATTTAGAAGCGGAGGAATATGGTGGTCATGGTGATTATTTCACTAAGTATGTTAATATGTTCTCTTTTATGCTTTCTGTACTCAAGAACTTTTATGTATCTGGAAGATATATTTTTTATTATTTAATTAGACAAAATGTGTTTAGTAGAGTCTAAAAGGAGGGACAGTTGAACGGTACAAAATGTATTCTGTTAAGTTAGCCTCTACTCCTCTTCCATTTTGTCTACCAGCACCCATTTTTGTGTTTCTGCGGGGACTTTCGTAAAGTCAGAAGTTACATGTTCATTGGAAAGCTGGTTGTGCTGATAATACTTGCGTGCCACAGTAAGGAGTCCTGCCCTGATAAAGGGCCAAAGTGCACAAATGTCTAATCTGTTAGCCCACTAACGCCTGTAACCTCCCTTGCCTATCTACAAAGATGACGTGGGTAGGGGTTTATCAGGATTCAACAGTTCAGCATGTGCGCATTATCTAAAAATGCCAAAAGGGGTTGTGTAAGCATTATGTAACAATGACAAAGTGGTTTCAATGTTTTTCACGAGATACCGAAAAGTATAAATGCCATGTTTGAACTTGTACTTGTTAGCCCTCTCCCTTGGGCACTTGCAGTGTCTGAATAATGGGACTCCTCTCATGAGTGAAATAAACTTGTATTTTGTTTCCACTCCAGTGTTGATCCTCATTTTGTGAACCTGTAGACAAAGGGTGGCCCTGCATCAGTGAGACAGATAAGATATCTCACTTCTACAATTGGCGCCCAATGTGGGTTCCCATTGAAGGACACAGCTGGACCAGAAGGAGGTTGTTTCGACAGGAAAGAAACACTAAGGGGCGCCCCGCAGACTGAGACTTGCTCTTGCGGCCAAGGTGTTCATATCTCTGGTTCCCCTTATTAGATTTTTGTCATTTTGTTTATTAAATTGTACTCTATTTTTCTAATGCAGTTTGGGAATCTGATTGTTTTGCATGTTGACTTTATTACTGCTTTTGTGCTGCATAAATACTTTACACGTTGCCTTAAACTACGCCAGTCTGCTCTGTGGCATTGCTACCAAGGGGCTGAGCTCAGGCTAATTTAGTGACTTTGAGGGATCACCCTGACAAGGGGGGTGATTATACCTTGAGCTGAGTAGTCACTCACCCCAAATAATAATCCAGCGTTTTACAGCTCGGTCTGGTGGCCTAGGGGACTAATGTGCCCACTGTAGGGGCCTGCGTTCGACATCAGGTTCAAAACCCAGCTCTTCCTTTCAACCTTCAGATGTCAATAAAATTAGCACCATTGTGTTGGTTAACAATAAAGAACTGCTATTCACCGCAAGATCTCTTTCTGGGTGAACATGTGCTTTACAAATGCACATCTTATGTTGCCGCTGAAACAGAAGTTTTAATGCTTTTAAAATGTCAAGAATTACCAATATTATGCCAGTACAAACATTGCACCAGGGCTAGCCACCATGATTACAATTACCACCATTTTGCCAGCGTAAGCATTATGCAGCAGAAAGCACGATCACAACATGGATGTCAACAGTATGACAAGAATTACTGCCATTATCCCAAACCCATGTTTATGCATGTGAGGGGCAAAACAATGTCCAAACTATGGCCTTTTCTAACAAGAATTAATACCATAATTCCATGAATTGCCATCATGATATGAAGATCATCCTTATGCTAGAAGTGGGTATTTTTGTGTCATGAGCTCCACAGTATGCAAACAACAATTACCATTATTCCAGGGGTGGCATTATGGTCAGGGACACTGGAATTATGTGATTGTGTGGCTGCCGTGATTTTAACATAATTATCGATTTGTCGCAGTTGCCACATAATCCATCATCTGCTGCATTATCTGCAGATTTTAACAAAAAACAAATTCTAGCTTAATTGGTTCAAAAGTTACCAAAAACAGTGTGACACGTGTTGCTGCACAGTAGAAGGCCCTTTACAAAGGTTGACTGGTCACCTTTCTGTAACTTATTGCTGGGTTTGGGTGTAAAACTGGTACTAAAAAGTTGCAACTAATGCCCAGACAGTGTTAACATTTCTGCGGCATAATTTGCCTTTTATTGCTGCATAATTTTTTCATCCCTGCCCCATAATTTGGTCCTCCCCGGTTTTATAATTCCAGTGGCCCTGATTATGGTATGGATAGTCATCATCATGCCACAAATGCTCACATTTCGCCTTTAATGGGCAATTCATAACCCTCTTAATTGTCCTATTCAACTACTATTTCATGCACAGAAAGATATAAACCCCATCAAAACGCAGCGATCAAAACAAGGGGCATTAATTTTCTGTGATAAACACATGCAAATGCATTTGCAGTTGCAGCCTTCCCTAAACACCCACAAAAAGTTACAAATTCCATCCAACACAAAGGCACACTAATTATTTGGCATTTTAAAACTGTCTAAGAAATCCCAGATTAGCCAATGCAATAATACACCTACCCAATACAAAAAAACATCAGCATATTGCAGTAACAACCAAGGCAAATAAAACAAATGCACCACACAATTGCATTGTTGTTCTGTAGTTGTCTTGCCTATATTTCTGTTGTGTGGTGTTATTAGTATGCTTCTTTGTTGTTTTTGTAAGGTGGTGTGTCAACATGTTTTGTTGGAATGTTGTGCTGGTACTATAGGATTGTGTGCTGTTGTTGGATGTTTTGTTCGTGTGTTGTATTTTTCTGTTGTTGCATTATTATTGTTGTATTGCTGTTCAACTACTTATGAATTGTGTGTTAGTACTGTTGTGTTGCTACTGCGAGGTGTTGTTCTATGGTTATTGTTGTGTAGTTTTGTTGTCATAATCTGTTATCCTGTTTTTGTGTTGTTACTGTGTTTGTGTTGTGTGTTGCCTTGTGTGTGTTTGCATTATTATCGTTGATGTTCTGTGTTGTGTGTAGCTGTGTTGTATTCTGTAGTTAAAGTATTATGTTTTGGCTGGTGTGTTGCAGGTTGGGTTTCTTTCACGCTCCCTGTGCCCTGGACGCTACGCTGCTTGTGGGGGCCTTGGATTGCCTAGAAGACGGGACTGCGAGGACCTTGGAGCATTGCGCTCCGCTAACTCGGCTCACCTGCTCCTCTTCCCGCTGGCCTCTCCACCCACGCCACGCCTCGCGGCCCCCGCTGCGCGGGAGCCGCTCGCAGGCCTCCTCATCAACATTTAAAACCTTGGCTGGTGTGTTGCAGGTTGGGTTTCTTTCACGCTCCCTGTGCCCTGGACGCTACGCTGCTTGTGGGGGCCTTGGATTGCCTAGAAGACGGGACTGCGAGGACCTTGGAGCATTGCGCTCCGCTAACTCGGCTCACCTGCTCCTCTTCCCGCTGGCCTCTCCACCCACGCCACGCCTCGCGGCCCCCGCTGCGCGGGGGCCGCTCGCAGGCCTCCTCATCAACATTTAAAACCTTGGCTGGTGTGTTGCAGGTTGGGTTTCTTTCACGCTCCCTGTGCCCTGGACGCTACGCTGCTTGTGGGGGCCTTGGATTGCCTAGAAGACGGGACTGCGAGGACCTTGGAGCATTGCGCTCCGCTAACTCGGCTCACCTGCTCCTCTTCCCGCTGGCCTCTCCACCCACGCCACGCCTCGCGGCCCCCGCTGCGCGGGAGCCGCTCGCAGGCCTCCTCATCAACATTTAAAACCTTGGCTGGTGTGTTGCAGGTTGGGTTTCTTTCACGCTCCCTGTGCCCTGGACGCTACGCTGCTTGTGGGGGCCTTGGATTGCCTAGAAGACGGGACTGCGAGGACCTTGGAGCATTGCGCTCCGCTAACTCGGCTCACCTGCTCCTCTTCCTATAGCCCCGCCCCCCTCATCATTATTTATTCACGGCTTAGTCTTTCCGCAGCGCGGATCGCAGCGCGGGCGAAGCCCAGGCCAAGGGCGGGCCCGTTGTAGCCCGTTCAAGCCCGCAAGAGTCCGGACCGGGCCACGTCCCTTTCATCCACGGACTTGGGTGCAGGTTTGAACTGGGCTTTACATTCATATTGTTGCATCGCTTGTGGGTTGATAGAGTTCAGCGGGCACAGTGGGTGTTAGGCATTGCTTGTTATTGTTGCGGATGCTCTGACGTTCCAACGCAATTGTTTCCCCCATATTCTGAGCTTAGCGCAATGGCCTCCAAAACGGGCAGGATTCCTGCTCGCAATGATAACCTCACGGGCACCTTAGATAATTTCATCATCAGAGCTAACTCAGTGATAGACCAGGGCATAGTTCTTATGGAACGTAGGGTTTCGCAAGAACTTGCTCAGGCCAGACGCTCTTCTCTGGGTCCTTTAGCCTCTGTTTGTACTCCCCGAGCCATTGAGGGTACTCCTAACTGTACAGGCGCCAAATCATCTGCACTCCCACTGACCCAATTTATAGATGACACTCCACAAAGTGACACCATGAGTTGCGATGAACTAATAACATCACCGAAAACTAGATCCCCTCCACCGCCGTGCTCAGGCCCTATCCTGCGCAACAAGAAGGATAAAACTCTGATAGTGCCCTCGAAGAATAAATCTAAATCTAAAGCTCCTAGTGGGAAGAGAACTCATCCCGGGGGTAAGAAAACCTCAAAGCGCCGGGATAATCCAACCACTGAAGTTTCTATCAGGTTAAGTGAAGATCTTGAGTCATGCACCCCGCACCTAGTTGCCCCCACTGTTATGGTCGATGCAAGCGCTCCATCCAACATCCCGCTACAAACTGAAGGGGTTGTAACACTGCTGCAACTTAACTCATTGTTGCACACCCTACTCGATCCCATTCTTATCAGGTTAGATAGGATAACAACTCACCTGGCACAGCTTGAGATTCTTATCAATGGAGCACAAGGAAACGTCCATAATAACACACAATTGCAATGCTCCTGCAAATGCAACCACAACAACAGGCCGGATGGGATAACCCCAGCTGCACCCTTAAATAATCAAAACACTCAGCAACTGTCTAACCACCATACAACAGATCAGGCAGCTTCTGCCCATATTGTTAACCCAGCACCCCTCCAATCTGAAGACAGGGCCGTTAACACCCAACTACCTGCTCCTATTATTCCAGCATCTGCTCTGGTGGCAAAAGGCAGTGTCAGTGGAAGTTCGTCAAGAAGGGGAGATCTGGGAGAGGTACCTGGGCCTATACTGTCAATTGATTTACCTCCCGAATCTTGCCCCCTTGTGGTCGTTCTCACAGGTGTCCCAGAAATAAATGAAGCTACCACAGAAGACTACATCTCCCTAAAGAATAAGACGATGCAATGGCTGTGTACCCACAGGCCTTTGCCCCCCCATGTCAACAGTGAGATTATTATGGTCATGAGGGTGGGCTGGATAGGGCATACCCCCAAAACTATACAAGGTGACTGTGTCTTAGTCAATTTTAGGGACCCCAAAACAGTGGAGTACATTTGCAGGGGAGGATTCTCCCACCTTGATACTAAAATCGCAACATGCCCACTTTCTTCCTTCTATCCTAGCCAATCTGCGATAAGCCAAGAAACCGAATGGTCCCTTGTACCCCATTCCCGAAGGGGGCGTGTCGGGCAACCAAGGCGAGAAGCTCATACCTTGTCCCGCACTTTTATCCCCCTTTACAACAGGTATAGCCAGTTAGATCAGGTGGACTGACTGATTAGGTCGTTAGACGGGACCCAGGCTCCCCACCAGATTGAGTCAATTCATGAAGGCAATATGCTTCCCTGTAGTAGGGAGGCACCTTCTCCCCCTGGAGGGATCAGCTCTGGTCACTCCCTAGAGAGTATTGGTTGCAGTCTCAGTGAGCAACACCCTACAGAAAATTTAGTCAATGACAACATTGCTCCTGAGGACCCCATTGAATCCAATCCATCGGAGAGTTTACCCCATTCGACTGTCTTTCTATCTCTACCCAATAGTCACGTCCAGCACATGACCATAACATCCTGGAACGTGGCGGGAATAAGCACCAAACTTAAGTGCCCTGAATGGGGCTCCTTTGTAGACACCTACGATGTGATTCTATTTCAAGAGACCTGGGCTAGGGAGGGAGCCCACAGACTGGGGTTTGTGGCCTTTAATACCATGGCACGTTGGAGAGGCATTGGGAGGCCGTCTGGCGGCCTGTCTACGTGGGTTGGTATCCACCTGGGTTGCAAAGCAGAATTAATTGAGACCAATTCAGCTGACATTCTGTGTGTCTTACTGACATGGCAATCCTCTTTTAAACTAGCCCTAATCAATGTTTACTCCCGCCCCATAGCACTGGCTAGGGAATCTCACACCATCAGAGAACTTTCAGCTTTTCTCGACTCTTTGAATCGGGAAATCCAGTTTATAATTGCAGGTGATTTCAACTGCCATTATGAGCCCCTACCAGGGATGTATGAGGGAGCCCTGTTGGAAGAGGATGAGTTCTGGGGAATTCCTCCCTGCAACTCTGCTCCTGCTAAGGCGTGGTCCCCACTAGCTACACAGATTATGTCTCTTACCCTTCACAATTCAGTTAGGGCGGTCAACGGCAGGAAACCCTCGGACATTCCGTCTAGATGTACGTACAATAAAAAAGATCACGAATCTCATCTAGACTATGTCATGGTCGAGACCAGGCTTTGGCCAAAGATCGTGGATCTGGAGGTACTGTCCAGGACTGATAGCGATCATAACGCTCTGGTGCTAAAGATGATATCTCCTCTTGTTTCAAAGCGACAACCCGAACTGCCAACTGACCCTGGCCTTGTTTTATCCAATAACAGGCGGCGTGTCAAATGGGCGAAACTGCAAGATAAGAGGGATGCCCTCCCTAGATTATATTTAACTATTCTCCCCTTCCTCACCATGGCAAGGGACATCCTGATCGCGGAAGAGCATTCTGTTCCCTCTGTGAACTTGCTTACTCTCCATCAGGATCTGGTGGACACGTTAGCCGATATTTTTAATCCAGCTGTAACCTCCAATAAACCTATGGTGCCCCGCCCTTCCTCCTGGTATAATGCTGCGTGCAGGAAGTCAAAAACCAATCTGGTAAATGCAATTAAGGATGGTACGGATAGTTCAACTATTCGGGCCCTCAGACGCTCCTACAAGGAAGTAATGGAACAGGCAAAAATTGCCTGGGACTGGGAGCGCTGGCACGATCTTGCCTCCGCACTTACTAGTAAGGAATCGCGGAGATTCTGGGCAATCGTAAATAATGGGACTGCTGAACCCCGCAATGCAATAGAAGTAAACCTAGACCCAGGGGTTTGGGAATCCCATTTTAAGTCTCTCTATGCAGGATCCTCCGACTTAGATGTTCTGCATTTTCATCCCCTTATACCTGGAGATGATGAGGTTGAGACTCTGGCCTTCACCCACGATGATATTACCCTTGCCCTGGGAAAATTGATGTGGGGCAAAGCCCCAGGTTTAGATAAACTTCCAGGTGACATGTTTAAGGACCAGCCCCTGATTTGGGCACCGTATCTGTGCGCCCTATTCAATAATATCCTGCGAGGCGCAGAAGTTCCTGGGTCGTGGCTGGGAGCAGAGATTATACCTATCTACAAAAAGGGATCACCTCTGCTCCCAGCAAATTACAGACCTATCAGTCTCATTGATGTCCCCCAAAAAATATTTGCGCGACTTATTTTAGATCGTCTGCAAGAGTGGATCAATGAGAATGATATTTTGTCACCCTATCAGGCTGGCTTTAGGAGTAAAACATCCACCACGGATCATCTATTCCGCCTAGCTATGCTATACTGGAAGACCGTCACTATAGAGGGTGGCAGCCTCTATATGGTGTTCGTTGATCTCCGTTCAGCATTTGACACCGTGCCTAGGGGGAAATTGTGGGCTGTTCTTCGGGACCTGGGAATACCCAATGCTCTGTTGAACATATTAGTGAGATTGCATACACAAAATTTTGCACAGGTCAGGTGTGCGAGGGGAGGAGTCTTGTCCGCAAGGTTCCCGGTAGACAAGGGAGTTAGGCAAGGGTGTGTCCTTGCCCCCACCTTGTTTTGCCTATACGTGAATGGGTTGATTTCTCGCCTGGATGCAGTACCAAACAACGATGCACCCAGGCTGGCAGGTAAGAAAATCGCGGCAATAATGTTTGCCGACGATACTCTTTTATTAGCTAAGTCACCCATGGGGATACAGCGCACATTGGTTGGGTTTCATGAATTTTGTATTGATCATGGTCTACAAATCAACGTAGACAAAACCAAATTCATGATTTTTAATCCCCCACGACGCACCAGACCCCCTCCTATATTGGATACAGTTTCGCTTGAGAGAGTGCAGACCTTTCAATACCTAGGTGTCACGCTGAGCGAAAACCTTTCCTGGGTGCCACATCTCCTAAAATCCCAGCTTAAATTGACTCAAACAGCGGGTGGAATATTGAAAATGAACAATGCCTCATCATACAGGCCCATAAGCCCAGGTTTAGAAATCTATAAATCCAGGGCAAGATCAGCGGCCCTGTATGGGGGGGAACTATGGGGGTACGTTGTGAGTCCCGAATTAACCAAAGCGGAGAATAGATTCTTGAGGCAGCTGCTAATGCTTCCACAGAGTACCCCCCTTATTCCTCTTCGGCTTGATCTGGGCTTACTCCCAATCCAGGAGGAACTGTCTATAAAACCCCTTAGATTCTGGAGGAGATTATGGCTAACCCCCGAACTCACACAATATAAAAACTGAACTGCAGGAAGTATTAAATATGAGCCAAGCTGTGCACATCCCCTGGCTCTCCTATGTCAAACAGGAATTAACGTTAATGGGTCTTGTGGATATGTGGCATCAACCAGCGATTGCCTGCAGTGAGATCTCAGGGAAACAGCTCACCCAGTCACATAGAGCTAGATGCACTAGTGTATGGTTGCATAACTCACGCATTGGTCCTATGGTAAATTCATTTCTAGAGTTTAAATCTGTATACTCCTTTGAGGATTATTTAAATGTAATTTATCCTGTACTGGCCAGAAAGTTATACATCCAATGGAGGTTTGGCTGCCTCCCCCTTGCATGCTTCACAAACAAGTGGTCTAGCTCCGGGGTTTCCAAATGCCCAGGCTGCGGCACGGATTTAGAGAATGAATGTCACATCCTTTTCTTCTGCCCCATGTACAGCAGAGCCCGGAAGCACTGGATTATACCTGTATGTAAGAACCTGGGCTTCCGCAAATATGCAGATGCACTTAGAGTTTTTAAATCTAACACAGCAGCTTACATTGTGTTTGCACTTTCTAAGTATCTCCATGCATTCTGGATAAAAAGGAGTTTTTTAATTCGAAACAGTGCCTAGACTAACTTGGGGTGCTAGCTGTAAAAATTCTTTTCAACTGATGAAGTTTTTATTGTGTATTTTAATGTACTGTGTTTTAAATGCTGCTTTTATAGCCGAAACAGGTCGAAATAAAGTATTATTGAATTGAAAATTGTATTATGTTTTGTGAGTTGTGTTTTGTCCTGGTTTGTTCTACTAAATTGCTGTTGAATGTTGTTATTGTTTTATGTTGTTGTGTTGTATAGTATATATAGTGCTGTTATTGTGTTGTTGTTTATTACTTTGCTCTGTGTTTTGTTCTTATGTGTACCTGGGTTGCATTGTTGTATTTGTTTGTGTGGTTATTGTGCTGTATTATCTCTTGTGTTGTGTGAAGCGTTGCAGCACTGCACCATGTTTATGCATTGTGTTGTTGTTGTATTGTGTTCTCTGTTCTTCTAGGATAATTCAGTGTTATTGTGTTTGCACTGAGTGATATAATGCTATTATTGTTGTTTTGTTATTTTGCTGTGTGCATAGTGTTGTTGTGTTGTGCTGTTTTCATGATCATGTCTTTATGGATGTTACGAATTTTGCGATATGTTGTTTTGCTGTGTTGCTGTGTTATTGAGGTATTGATAATATAGTATTATTGTGCCATTTTGTTGTTGTGGTACCTTAACTGCAGTCCATCTGCAATGTGTGATTGTGAGCATTGATAGTCTACTGGTATGAGGTGGTAGTGCACTAATGTGCAGGTAGGTAGAGATGGGGTGAGTATGTCAGCCTTTAAAGTGGTATTGTATTTGCTGGGGTGCGTAGTTGTGAAGTTTTTTTCAGATGATAATTTAAGCATTGAATCTAGCAGGGTACTGAGTAATAGTGTGCTGCTATTAGTTATTTTCAGAGCCAGACAGGGGACCAAAGTAAGCCCTGACAAAAATGTTCAAACCAGGCTACCCTGCAAGAACTTGATATTGGAGACATGGTTGTGTCACGGCACCAACTTTTCCCCAAAAGCAACCCCTAGCCTGAAACCACTGGGGAGATGCCAGTGTGACAGAAAGATCAGTCCCGTCCTGGGAGTTTTGTAGTGATGGGAAATGGTAATGCAGGGGTGGGGTGATTCTGAGATGGTATAGGGGGAGCAGGTCAGGGGAGAGTAGTGCAAGAGTGTTGATATGGCAGCTTGGTGATTATGGACTGGTACTGTGTCAATCTGGGATGGCAGTGTGATGGCATTGGTGGTGGTACAATGCTAGGCTGCAGTGTTTAGTGCTAATATTGTGGATTGAATGTGACAAGACATGTAATAGTTCCTTGTAGTTGTAAGATGTAAATTTGTACCTGCCTATGTCACATTCATTGCAGTAAGCACTCCAGTCCAATTGATACAGCTAGCATTCAATAGCATGCAGTGAAAGTGGAATGCTCCTCTTAAGAGCCTTTAAAAAAAGTAAACACAAGTGTTCTGGTAGAGAGCTAAAGCTGCCGGCAGCCTTAGGAAGGCCAAAAAATGGCTCCAGCTTGAGCGGGCTCAAATACCTGCCTTGGCTCTGATGCACCATGTTTGCTTAGTACGAACCCAGCAGCCAATAGAAGGGAGAGAGAGGAATACTCCTCTGCAGCAACATTTAGAAAAGTTCACCAAGGGGGGAGAGTTGTAGAAAGACCGGGATCACTGAGTGCTGCAATTAAATCTCCTCCGTTTGGTATTTTATCATCCGTACACTTCGCGAAAGTATCATTGGGTATCTCAATTTGGCTGCTATAGAAATAAACAAATTATAAATGCATAATGCTTGCCTGTGTGTCTTTAATGAAATAAGGACTTTCTGACACTGCTTTAGTTAGCCAATCTGCCAAAGAAACCACATGGTCAAGTTGGTTATCTTAAGCAGACCATAACAAAGAGTGATGTCTGCCAACATCAGAGGAAACTCTCATGCAGAGCAGAATGGGAAGACTGAGGGAAAGCCTGATTGGCTTATTTGACACTTTGCAGACTGTATTCCATTCCGCCTGGTCAACATAGCGATGTTCTCCACGCACCCTAGAAGACTACAACCCATCATAGATCTACACCTGCCTGGCACTGAAGCTTTGCTCTGTGTGGGCACCATGTTCAGGGTGTCTGCAAAGTGGGAGTTTGTTTGAAAAAAAAGACCCTAGAATGCTGGGAGTTTTCTCTCTGCATGTGGGGTAATTTATTTGTTTTCCTGTCGGGGACCACCAGGATTTTCCTGCTGCTGCC
Organism: Triturus cristatus; assembly: GCF_964204655.1. Classification (NCBI taxonomy): domain Eukaryota; kingdom Metazoa; phylum Chordata; class Amphibia; order Caudata; family Salamandridae; genus Triturus; species Triturus cristatus. The sequence continues at coordinate 609,947,851 of NC_140594.1, forward strand.
AAACAGCATACAGAGTACGTCAGACAGTCTGTCCTGAATAGGGCAGACATTCTAAGGTACTTTCACTGATGCCCCAATATCAGTTGATCCATCGCACAAAGGTACCATTGGCGAGCCAGCCGAGGCCTTGCTTGCAGGAACATGACAGTTCACCCAACTCTTAGCGGATATGTGAACTGGGACTATGTCAGACAAGCTATTCCACAGCATTATGATGGTGTACCTTGACTGCCAAACTCCATATAAGCACATTTAATTTGGAGTGGCAATGGAAAATCCTACAATTTGTGGATGATGTGAATTATTTATTGGAAAATGTGCTGCTAGTGGAGTATTTCCTGGTGGCATTACTGCCAGAATCCAATACTTATGCAGAGGTAATTCTGTTATAGGATTCATCATAGCATTCACTACTTCCTCTATAAATCATTAGTGTTTTGTTAAAAAAGTTAACCCAAACTGGTTGTTCTGACATTTAGGGCAACATGTACAATGTGTTTTGCCATTTGCAAATTGTTAGACTTGGCATCTTTTGGCGTGTTTCCCCTGAGTTTTTGCTTTCTGCCCTCCCGGTTTTGATCAGTGGTAAAGTGCAAGTGTGGTAAATTGTGTTATGGATTGGTGTTTCCATGATTGGATATTTGATTTACTTGTTAGACCCTAGTAAAGTGCACTGCATGTGCCAGGGCCTGTAAATCAGATGCTACTAGTGGGCCTGCAGCACTGATTGTGCCACCCACGTGAGTAGCCCTAAAAAGGCAACTTAGACCTGCCATTGCAGAGTCTGCGCGCAGTTTGTAACTGCCATGGCGACTTGGCAAGTGCACCCACTTGCCAGGCCCAAACCTTCCCTTCTCTACATGTTAGCCACCCCTAAGGTAGCCCATGGTACCCCTGTTGTAGGGTGCAGTGTGTGTGAAAGGTAGGACATGCCCTGGTGTGTGTGGCATGTTCTGATAGTGAATTACAGCCCATTTCGTTTTTTCACTATTGCAAGGCTACCTGTTCCCCATAGAATAGAATGGGAAGTTTGTTTATAACATCTTATAAACATAACTGGCCCTGGGAACTAGGTGGAAAAATAAAGTTTAGTACGCCTGAACTCAGAATCTAAAGATGTATCTTTTAGTGAAGGTGAATTTTTACATTCTGTGTTTGAAAATACCAATTTTGGAAAGTAGGTATTTTCTTGCTCAGTCATGCCGCGTGCCTCTTTTGGAATGTGGATTGCCTGTCTGCGTTTTGGATGACAGAAGGCTGGGGAGCAGGAGTGGCTCCAGATAGTCTAGGTAGGGTCAGGAAAGGGCTGAATAGACCTGGGCTGCATTGGGGGAAGTGGGAGGAGATTTCCTTGCACCTCAAAGGGGACCTACCACTTTGCTGTGTGCTTTGCTGTGTTGGCCTGCAGTGGCTGCTTCTGTCTTGGGCAGTGAGAGAACTGGACTGAACTTTCTGCAATCTGCTTTTTGAGTTGCTCCAAGAGCTTGAGGTAGAGCTTGCCCCCTGTTCACGAAGTCTCAGAAACAACAAGACTTCAGGCTCTTCTGCCCGCAGCACTTGGGACTGTGTGTTTTGTGTTTTGTGCTGCAACAGAAGAAAACCAACCCGATGACATCTACGACGCCGCTGCCGACTCCGTGTCCTGATGGCACCGCAGAGGGCACCACCGCAATGCCGCACCATGACCGTGGTCTCACTGACGACGCCTGCTGATGCCGCCACCAAGTTGCTGCTCACGCCGCGACCTTTGGGCACCGCACTCCGCACCGCCTCGCTTCACGACGATGCCTTGGCACCGCAGAGGGCACTACCGCAATGCCACACCGCGAACCTGGTCTCACGGACTATGCCATCCGACGCGGCCACTGAGCCGTTGCTCGCACCGGGACCAGTGGGCACCACACTCCGCACCCCCTTGCTTCACGACAATGCCTTGGTAACCCCGACGACGCCGCTCCACCCTGAAATCAACGGCACTGCTTGCACCGTGGTTCAAGGGCACCGCTCGTAAAGTTACACGACGCACCGCCCTCATCCCGCACCGCAGCTTTGGCCTACCGACGCCGGTGCCATCGACTCCAGTTCGTCAGCCGACGACAGCGCTTCAGCAATGACAACGATGCTGCTTGCACCGTGACCTGCCAGCACCGTGACGAGCACCGCCTTAGTCTCGCACCGCAACCCTGGTCTCACCGACGATGCCATCTGATGCCGCCACCGAGCCGCTGTTTGCACTGTGACCTGAGGGCACCGCACGCCGCACCACTGCACTTCGCACCGCAGCAGACGATGCCTGCCGACGCCAGCTCTCCTGACTCCACAGAGAGGAGCTCGACCTGCAACACGTGTGACGTGTGACGTCGAGGGCCCCGACGACTCCTGCACTAACTCCGGAACTGACGCCTGCGGATGCTGTGTTTTTGAGGCTGCCGACGCCCTACATTTCTAAAAGGTACTGTTTGCGGGTCTTCTCAGCACTGTAGCTGGCCCGCGACGCCGCGGTCAGCCAGAACTGTTTGGATTTTTTTGCTCACGACGCCGTGATAGCGCCGGACGGAGCTATCGACATCAAGGAACTGTTTTTAAAACTTATTTTGACAACTGTAGATTTTTATGTACTATATTGTGGATTTTTATCGTTTTTGGTCTTGTCTTAAAGTATATAAAAATATTGGCTATTTTTCTAAACTGGTGTGGTGTCCTTTTGTAGTGCTTACACTGTATTACTGTTGGTTATGTGCAAATGCTTTACACACTGCCTCTAAGACAGGGGTCTTCAAACTGTGGGGCGCGACCCCCAGGGGGGCCGTGGAGTGATGCAAAGGGGGTCGCGCCTTCCCAGTCACACTTCTGCCCAGGCCCAAGGGCTTCAGCCCCCCCCCCTTCCCCCGTCCTGTGTCTCAGCCCGGGCTGCTGCAGTGAAACTTGAGCTGCTGGGGGCTCAGCTGGGCAGTGTCTGGAGTCCTATCTCCGGCACCCCCGTGTTTTTTCACAGGTCTTTAAAGACCATTCAACATGCCTTTGTAAACTGGTTACAGAGGCTTAGGTTTTATCCCTGGTTCCAGTACCCCCTGGGTCCCCACTGTGCCTATTCCTTACATTTGGATTTTCCATTCACTGCCTTAGTGTGAGAATACATTTCATGGAAAGGAATACAAAGTTGGCTTCCTGGGGGCGCCGTGTGTGAAAGTTTATTGTGCTTTTGAAGCACCTGCTGCAGCGTTTCTTTCCCGGCAATCACCAGGCCTCACATAAATGTCAAGATAACGTGTGATTAATTATCTTCCTGGAGAGAGATCAGAATGTTGTATAGTTGAGGTTTTGACTTGGGTGATGTTAGTGCAGAGGGTTAATATGCCTGCTGCAAAGAACGTGTACCAAGTAGATTACAGAGTGCGTATGATGTGAAGAGATCAGCAGGTTACTGCTTTCAAAGAGACATCCTTTTGTTACTTGCAATGTATAACTTAAAGTCCTGATATAGAATAGTGAGCTATTAACTTTCATCCTAGAACAGCATGCACACTACAAAGAATACATCATTAGACCATTGATTAATGTTGCAAAAAGGGTTAATTTGGGTAGAAATCAATTCTTATTATTGAAGGAAACTCCCAACTTTGCTGTTTCTTTTTCGACTCTGCGTTTGTGCTTCTCCACACCAAGCACTCTTGAACTATACTGCCAACCAGTATGGATGACATGTGACTCCTATACTTTTAGTCCTTTGGCTTATGTAACATTTCCTATACACTGATTTACACACTTATGATTGATTGTCTCTGTGTAATGTGTGTGTGATGCAAAGTGCTCGGACACCCTACACTGGTATGAGTGGCACTGTATAACTAATTCAATGCATCTGAGAGTGTGGGGTTATGGAGACTTGGTCACTGTTAAAGGGTGCTAGTGAGAGAATCCGTGGTGGGGGTGGTCATTGTGGGGGGCACCAACAAACATTGTCGCACAGGGCACCACCAGCACTAAAGCCGGCCCTGGGAAGTATGCACAGATAAGCGCTGAAAATACCGCTTTAGGTGACTGCTTTTTTTTGTACCAACTGGGCCACCAAAATAATCTGCTGGCAACCCTAACCATAGGACTGGAAGTTTGTTGCAGGATCAGCACATTATTTATTTCCTTCACCCTCGATCCCCGATTAATGCCGCAATAGTTTAACTTAGATATTAAAGTCTACGTCCCCCGTCAATAACATGCTGAGTTACTTCATGGGTCTGGGAATGCACCCTGCATTCAGACAACTCATTCCTCATTCTCGCCCTTCATTGTCACGCTCACCCTGCACTCACAGTGATCACAATGCACTCACACTGATCACCATGCACTCACACCATTCACCCGCTCACCCTGCACTCACAGCGATCACAATGCACTCACACTGATCACCATGCACTTGCACCATTCACCCGCTCACCTTGCACTCACAGTGATCACAATGCACTCACACTGATCACCATGCACTTGCACCATTCACCCGCTCACCCTGCACTCACAGCGATCACAATGCACTCACACTGATCACCATGCACTCACACCATTCACCCGCTCACCCTGCACTCACAACGATCACAATGCACTCACACTGATCACCATGCACTTGCACCATTCACCCGCTCACCCTGCACTCACAGCGATCACAATGCACTCACACTGATCACCATGCACTTGCACCATTCACCCGCTCACCTTGCACTCACAGTGATCACAATGCACTCACACTGATCACCATGCACTTGCACCATTCACCCGCTCACCTTGCACTCACAGTGATCACAATGCACTCACACTGATCACCATGCACTTGCACCATTCACCCGCTCACCTTGCACTCACAGCGATCACAATGCACTCACACTGATCACCATGCACTCACACCATTCACCCGCTCACCCTGCACTCACAACGATCACAATGCACTCACACTGATCACCATGCACTTGCACCATTCACCCGCTCACCCTGCACTCACAGCGATCACAATGCACTCACACTGATCACCATGCACTCACACCATTCACCCGCTCACCCTGCACTCACAACGATCACAATGCACTCACACTGATCACCATGCACTTGCACCATTCACCCGCTCACCCTGCACTCACAGCGATCACAATGCACTCACACTGATCACCATGCACTTGCACCATTCACCCGCTCACCTTGCACTCACAGTGATCACAATGCACTCACACTGATCACCATGCACTTGCACCATTCACCCGCTCACCTTGCACTCACAGTGATCACTCTGCACTCACAATGCACTTGTCCTGCTCACACTATACCTCAACCTGCAGTCACACAAGTACACTACTCATCCTGCACTCATGTGACACTTCACTCACCTGTCCCCCTCACTACTCAATATGCAACTCACTCAAACAAGCCCATCAGTAATCATACATTCATTCATCCCATTCTGAACTTGCATCCGCACCCAAAATGAGAGAGGACAGCAAGGGAGTGAGAGAATTTGATTGAAGAGGTCAGTGATGAGGAGAAATGTGAATTGCCGAAGAGAAGTGTGGACACGCAAGTAGTGAGTGTGATCCAAAGGTGAGGGCTTCTGTTAGAACAAAGGGGAGATGTGAAAGAGGAATGGGGGGACTGGAGAGGTGTAAGATACAAATAGACAAAAATTTGAATGAAGAGACGAGGTGAATGAGAAGTGCTGAGGGGCACGGGAGGTGACAGGGCCAGAGAGGCCATGCGATAAATGTGAGAGACTGTTAGAGATGAGGGCAGTGAAAGGACAGAATGGCAAGAGGTGATTAAAGGTGAAGGGAGAGGTTGAATGGGGAGAGTTCAGAAGTTGTAAAAAGGGGTGAAAGAAAATGACCTGCAAAGTGAGAGAGGGATCCGGGGTTAGGAGAGGAGAGAGGGATGGAAGGGAGGTGGTGAGAGGAAAGCTGCATGGGTAAAAGGCTTAACTCTACACAAAACCGCCAGGGTTTTAAGGGACCCCTGCTTCTTCCGGTCAGGGCCAGGTGAGCTTCTAATGTGGCAGCACGTATTGCTGCAGAGTGGAAGGCCCTTCACAAAGGTTGACTTGAAATATTTCTGATGATAATTGCTGTATTTTGGTTATAAATGGGTACTGATTGGGTGAAATCTTTCCTCAGCGTTACTGTGTGTAACAAATATCAAAATAATGAAGCAATGCTATCCCAAAATACGCGGCATCACATAACCTTATTTACATTTTCATCCCACGCAATTTAGTCAACAGGTTTAGACATTTTTGTCAAGAGGGGGTCCTTACGCCTCAAAATGTTGACAGGGGGGTCTCGGCATCCAAAAGTTTGAAGACCTCTGCTCTAAGATAAGCCTGACTGCTCGTGCCAAGCTACCAAGGGGGTGAGGAGGGGTTACTTTATCAGTGTAACTCCCTTTTCCTGACTAGGAAGAAGGGTCCCTATTTGGACAAAGGTGCAAGCCCTTGCCAACTAGAGACCCCCATTTCTAACACAAATGCAAAAAGGCTTTTTGAAATCCCTATTTGCGATTCGGTAACCTAGTACTGAATCACAAATTGGGTTTGTGATTCGGTATTAGGAAAGGAACATTAGGCATGTTTAGGGCGTTCCTTCCTAATACCGAATCACAGAGGTATGTGTGAATGTTTTACGACTGAAATGTGGCTGCAAAACATTTGGATTTTACCACCTAATTCAAGAAGGTGGTAACCCCTTCGCAAATGGGAAGGGGTCTGTATGGATCCCTTCTCCTTTGTGAATGTTTGTTAAAACAATTTTTTAGAGCAGGCAGTGGTCCCATGGACCACTGCCTACTCTTAAAAATTAAAAGAAAACGCTTCATTTTTTTAAACACATCCAGTTAACCTTTAAGGAAAACGGGCTGCATTTTTAAAAAAAGATTGCTTTATTGAAAAGCAATCACAGACATGTGGTCTGCTGACCCCAGCATGCCACAATCCCTGTGATTTTTGCGATTCCCAATGGGTCGCAAACCGAGACCTACCTCATTAATGTTCATGAGTTAGGTCTATCTGCATCCCACTGGGACTCACGAAATGTGTAAAACACACATTTGGACATGGATCTTAGTGATTACCAAATAGCGAATTGCAGAAATTCGCTTTTGGAAATCGCAAACACTTACCTTTGTACATGTGGCCCATAATTCTTTGGTATTCTTATTCCAGGATAAATGTGTGGGTTCATCTTCCATACTGATGAGTTCCTTTCTGAGTAAGACTTGGTATTGTGAAATTAAGTTATAAACAGAGAAGACCACAACACTCATTGAAGCTCTGCGCAGTTAAGCAGGAAGTGGCGTGTCATCCACCCACAGACAAAGTTCCCCCACTGTATAAAATGTACAAATATGAGATTTGTTGGGCCTATTTGCAGTGCTCACATAAGGGGTTCATCACAATCAAATGTTACCCAATTATTAAATCCTGTTCAAGAATTTTCTGAAATAAGATGTTATATTAGCACCCCCTGCAGACCACGTTCCCCATGAAAACCCATATCTATATCACATCCAGCCTCAAAAATTTAAGGACACGACTACTATTCTTTTTTTCACGATTTATGTTTATCTCTTTCAGTAAAAGAAGTGAATATTGAGCAACTTGGTGTAAAAAACTTCACAATTCTCTAAATATGTTGGCCATGCCAGACATACATGTAGAGGGCAATAGAAAAATGTAAGAGGTCACCCAACACTATAAAAATACAAAATTGATTGTTGCTGTACTCTTCAGGGTCAAGGAGCTAAAAGTATGTTAAAGATATGAAATGGAACACTGGAAAAAAAACATCTGGAACCCAGATGAGCAAACACCCGGACATTGGAATGGATCATCAGCATTAAATGAAAGCTTTGCCACCAATGCGTACAGTGTGCAGTTCTGGAGGCCATGCCTCATGAAGGATGAACATGAATTACTTCTGAGAGAGTGCAGGTTTTGGACAGTCAGACATTCTAAATCCGTGAAAGTTTGAAGAAGGGGAGAGAAGCTAGAGTTATTTAAATACTTCGGATGCATAAATACTATAGAGTGGGTGAGCATATTCTAGTCTGACTCTAGAAGAAGGGGTCATAAAACAAGTGTTGTCCAGTGAACCTCTATAGTAACCTAAGAAAGGTCCAAAAATGAGGGTGATAAATGCTTGGAACTGCACTTCAAGGATAGAGGCGACTAGGGTCGGATTGGAGAAAAAGAGGCCTGAGCACCAAAATAAAAGAGGCGCCTTTAGTGAATTAGACAGCTAAAAAAAAGTGGCCTATGTTTGCAAATTGTGGGAGTTTTTAACTTGTAATGACATTCTGTATAGGTATTTTGCAAGCTATGGAAGACTGCATGGATTTGAGTTTGCTGCAGGCAATTTTTGTTTTATGATCATGAAAATCAATTGTAAAATCCAGCCCAGGAGACCATAAAACAGGCTCACAAACAGCCAGAACACACTGTCCTGTCAGACCAGCCCATTGGGCACTGCCTTATTGACCTATAGGTCAGCCAGGCCCTTGAGATGACATAATAGACTATCAAATGGTCTGGCACAGACTCTATAATACTGCGATTTCAAAGCAAAGAAAGAGCTGGAGACTAAGTCTCTGATTACAACTGTTGCCGATATCAAGACTTCTAGGATGCTGGTATTCCAGACCATTACAAGTTGGCCCATGAGAAATGGGGAATAACATTGGGGAATGCACTGGTCCCTGCATGTTTTCCCATATGATAAGGCCTATTTTCACTCAAAGATTTTGCAAGCTTTTGGCAGGTGAAATGTCTGGGAGAATTAAATGGGAGCCGCGGTTTTCCCGCAGATCTTGGCTCTCCTGTTTCAAATGATATCTCAGATTACTGGCCGAATCGGGACTAGCAGGACTTTTGTAATAAGACTCTAAAGTGAACCCTGGGTTTTGGCCGAAAAGGAAAGGGACATACCTATTGGGCCAGGTAAGCCTTGTCTTCTAATAATGCATATATATTTAGGATGATTGGAACCTTAAGGTAGTTTGTAAATTGTGTATTACTCTAACAACTCTCACATTGTAAATTTGAGAACCCAGTTTGTTGAGTATGCAATATAAATAATATATATTAGTCATTCTTTTATACTAAGAGGGCCACTGAGAAAGGGACTCTGGAAAAAAATGAACACTGATGTGGACACTGGACCATGGACATGGACAACGGGACACAGACCCATTAATGAGACACTGACGGGACACTGCCTATGAATCATGGCAGTAGGATAGGGTCACAGGGACGGGAATCAGAGTAATGGGCAAGGAGACTGGGCCAGAAATGTAGACACAGGGATATGTACATTGGGATAAAGACACTGGCGCTCAGACAGGGATGCAGGGACAAAACTAACAATATTTGGCCTCAGGGAACACAGATTCTACAGAATATACCGATTTTGGAAAACCGTGGCATTGGAATATGAACCCTGGAAAACAGGAACTGAACCTGGCAAGCAAACTGGGATACTCAAATATGAATAACGAGCCACTAGTGATGGGAATCTTGACATTGGAATGTGGGCACGGGAACAGGAACATAGACAGGGAATTTGGCAATGGAAAAGGGCAGTAAGAGCCAGGCAAAGGCATGAGGACACTGACACTGGTATGTGGACTACAATACTAACATCAGGGAAAACAGATACTGACAAATATTCAGGGACGTCAGTGTGGTTGAATGTCACAATATCAACTATCAATGTAGCATCACAACGAGCCTACATAATGAAGAATACATTTACCATTTTTAACCCCACAACTACTTAGCTTAATGATATGTCGGTAGTCTATATTGTGGATAGATAGATAGAATGTTATTGTGTCAAGTTATTTAAAACTATTGCAATATAAAAACAGCAATCTGGATAAAACAGATAAAACTGAGCAACAGGTAATCCGAAACTTAATCAATCGATATATGTAGCAGCACTCAACTCTATAAGAACCAGATCAGATAAAGTGCAAGGTGGGATGATGACCACATGAGATTGAAAGGGCTCTTGTGGAGTCAAGATAAGTGAAGGTCGATATTTAAACTTTGATACTATGGACGAATTGGAAGAATACCCATGGGTACTAGTACAAAGACATGGACATTGGCCCAACTCATCGGACCAAAGACGCCAGGAGCCACAAACCACTACAAGAACACATCCTGGACACAGGGATTTTGTCACAGAAAATGAGGAACATGGACTAGGAAATCAGAATATTGTTGCTGATAAACAGATACTCAAATCTACTAGACATGGACAAATAGATATGGGCACCGGGACACGTAAAAGGGAAAGGAAACTTGTACATAGACAAAAAAAAACCTGGACATGGAGACATAGTTCTTCAGAAGTAGGCTCTCAACCAGACATGGTCCCCGGTGCATTGATGCAGGGTGTGGCCAGACTCTGGGACTCTGACATTGGAAAGTTCAGCCATGGATCATGGGACTAACAAGGCCCAGAGGATGAACGTCCAATAGGGCACTGACACTGTGGCATGGATATAAACAGTGGAACAATGGGATACAGACACTGTAACAAGTGTCAGTAGATAAGGAAACTGGGACACATACATGGGCACCAGATAATGACCCCAGTAAATGGATAGGAATACATGGACAGTGAGAATAAAAAAGCATGGACTCCAGAATGGAATATTAGGACACATATGCAGGGACTGAGACACTAGGACAAAGACTTTGGGACTCAGACCGAGGGACATTGAGACTAAGGAACAGATAAAATAACATTTACAGAACAGAGTGATAACTAAGACAGCAATACTGAAGGTTTGGTCACAAAGATATTGACTGAATTTCAAAGACCTTGGGAAATGGACAATAACCCTCACATGGACACACACACACTGCAACGCTGGATCAGGCGCATGGATTAGTTGAAACAGACACTAACCCAGAACTTGGCGCCTGGATGATCAAAGGGACGTGAACTCTAGAAATTGGATTTTGGAATACTGGCTGGGATATGGACACAGGCACAGATACATGGTAAATAGAACAAAAAGACCAGGCATAGATATACTAGAACGTGGATACTGGTGCATCGACAGGGATATGGACAAAGGCACCTGGACATCAGGGCATGGCCTTGGGGACAGGGAAACAGACACTCATCCTGATATGGACACGGGGCACAGAAAGGGACATTGGTAGTGGAACACTGACACAGGGACATGGACTATTGTATGCAGACACGGACACTAGCATGAACTCTGGCACACCAAACAAGGACATGAACACTGAGCCCCTGGTTGGTAGACAGTCACAGAGACATGGGCATAAAGACAAGATAGGAAACATTGCCACCGTAACATACACATGAGGACACACATCTCTCCTTTCACTGTCTTCAGTTAGATTCCCACCTATACACCAGACTCAGGCTCACCCATGACCTCCCTTACCAATATAATGGCTAACTCTAAGTGAACTGCAGCTGAACACGAAAATGGGCTAATGACAGTGGAAGTGCAGCAAGACACCGATACAAATCCAGAGATGTAGTAATTATGAAGACATTTTGTGAAGACATGGAGAGATGGACTTACACACTAGAAAACAAATCCCACCCTGATGCAAACAACGGGACAGACAACACTGAAACAGAAACACTGGTTTATGAGTTTTAAAATTGACACCATGTCACTGATCCTGGGACAAAGACACTGGGACACTAACTCTAGGACATGGACACTGGAATGCCAAGATGCACATGCACAATCACTCACTCTGGTGCACTCTCAATAACACAGGGACTTAGGTACCAAGACACAGACTATGGGGCCGGAAGACTCTGAAAAGGCCTCTGGCATATAGGAACAGATTCATCAAGAAGTGAATAGGAGATACAGACACAAGTAAAAGGGGGCAGGTCCTAACACTGATTCTGAGGGCAGACACTGGGCGAGGACTCAAAGATACAAATACTGAGACAGACTTATGGAACTAGTGACATTAGGTCGCTGAAGTTAGGACGTGGACACTGAGACAAGAGATTTGGGATTTGGATTTGTGTTATGGACACAGATAGGAGGCTACAGCACAAGGAAATGGACTCTTATAAACGGGCATTGACATAGACACTGAAACTAGGATAGAGGCACTTGGACAGTAGGAAGCCAACACTGGGAAAAGAATGAGGGCATTGGGAAAAGAACATTAGGAAACAGATAGCAGGGTACACACTCTAGGATAAAGCCACAAGTGTTTGAATGAATTAATACAGTTTAGTGGCGTAGCTGTTGCCCATCAGGACATTCTGGCACTAAAATGGGAGCAAAGGAAGAAAAGAATCCAGAATCTACAGTTATATCGTGAACAACCAGATTTTAAGCTTTTTTCCTGGAGGCTGTTTTGGATTCAGTGCTGCTGAGCTCTAGAGGGAGGGAATTCCGCATTATAGAGCGCCCCCCCAGTGGAGCAGCTCGATTTTAGGAATGCAAAGCAACTTGGCATTCAAATCCCAAATAGATCTAGGGGGTAGATAGGGTTTGAACAGTTTGTACCCTGGCCCTGAATTATCCAGGGCTCTGAAAATGAAAGATCTGGCCTTACACATACATCTTTTGTGGATTAGTAACCAGTGTAAGCTTCCGAGGTGATCGGATATAGGTCGCCCAGAAGGGAGGTTGAAAATTAGCCTAACAGCCGCATTCTGGACAATTTGAAGTCTGTGGGCCTGATTATGAGTTGATAGGGATTTTCTGACACCTGAGTAAAGCCCTGTTTGTACTGGGATCAGAATTCCGAGTTAGGTGCTATTTACTGCATCTGGTAATTACGGGACACTTCAATCTCCCCCATCATTAAAAGTCAGCAGGTCAAACCTGCAGGAATTTAATGGGAAACAGCATACGGTATTTAGTGTAGCATGCAGATGTTATACACCAAAACTTCGTAATATGTGCTCTTTATAGCACCTGATAAACAGCGTATCCCAGGATATTGTTATTTATCGGGTGTGTTATATAACACCTTCATTCCAACAAATTCGGGATCAGGGCCTATGTGTTAGATATTTTGGCAGACCTAAATAGAGGGAGTTACTGTAATCGATCCTTGATATAACTAAGGCATGAACCAGTAGGACAGAAAAAATATTTCTTAAGGGGCTTAGAATCGCAAAACATAGCGCCACTTCTGCATGAACGCGCTCCAGTCAGAGACATTTTTAAGGCATGGGCAAAGTGGTGTCTGGCCCAGGGCCCCAGCCTTTCAGGGGGGCCCGGTGATAGAACCAATTCTGTTCTGCAGGGTCTTGCCCCAGATAACCTTGAATAATTCTTAAACGGATTGTTTCAAATACCCTTTCCCTTTAATTTATTTGTAATGTGAATGATGTGTGGAAGTCTATTGCAGACAGTTTGCAGAGTAATCCTGTGTTTATGTTCCATGCAACATCCATAAAAGGTTTCTTTAAGTTCAAAACAGGACTCAAATATGAGAAATGGGAGGGTGGTCACACGTTATTTGGAGTAATATTTGTGAGCTGCTACCGTGTTACAATATTGAAAACACAGGTCTCTGTCCCTGAATATTAGACATAACAACTTCAGAATTTGGAGGAGTGTGCCTGTGCTCTGTCAGTGACCTGGCCGAAGTGGGCATGAAAGACCTGAAATCGGATCATAAATTAAAAGCTGTTTCAATCAGGGGCCCCAAAATACATTCGGCCCCGGGACCCCAAAATCCTTAAGATGTCCCTGACTCCAGCAAGGCGCAGCACTCTTTGAAGAGGTCCTAGAGCATGGGTAATCACAATCTTTCTGTCGGGGGCCAAAATTACAATGTGGTTTGTGGCCGAGGGCTGCACCTGTAGGGGTGGGGTCAGTGGGGGCGGGTTAAGTGAGGGGGCAGGCTAGAATAAAAAACATCAAACCCCTTTCAAAACATTAGACAATGCAACAAGGCTGTATTTCAAAAGAAGATGCAACTACAAAGAACACATTTTGATAATACATTTTTATTAGCAGACAATAGCAATCTTAAGAGGCATTGCATAGCTTCATACACACTTTGACCCCAATTCCATCACAGTCTCTCTCTCAGACAGTCAGTCAGTCTCTCTGTCAGTCAGTCTTTCTCTCAGTCAGTCAGTCTCTCTCTGTCAGTCTATCTCTGTCACTCAGTCTCCCTCTCAGTCAGTCTCTCTCTCTCAGTCAGTCAGTCTCTCTCAGTCAGTCATTCTATCTCTGTCAGTCTCTCTCTTTCTGTTAGTCAGTCTCTCTGTCAGTCAGTCTCTCTCTCAGTCAGTCAGTCTCTCTCTCTCAGTCTCTCTCTGTCAGTCTATCTCTGTCAGTCAGTCTCCCTCTCAGTCAGTCTCTCTCTCTGAGTCAGTCTCTCTCAGTCAGTCATTCTATCTCTGTCAGTCTCTCTCTTTCTGTCAGTCAGTCGCTCTCTCAGTCAGTCCGTCAGTATCTCTCTGTCAGTCAGTCTCTTTCTCTGTCAGTCAGTCTCTCTCTCAGTCAGTCTTTCTCTGTCAGTCACTCTCTCTTAGTCTGTCTCTCAGTCAGTCTCTCAGTCAGTCTCTCTCCACTCGCTCTCTCTCCGCAGTCTTTCTCTCTCCACTCTCTCTCTCTCCCCGCTGTCTTTCTCTCTCCACTCTCTCTCTCTCTCCTCCTCTCTCTCTCTCTCTCTCCACAATCTCTCCACTCTTTCTCTCTCTCCACTTTCTCTCTCTCTCACTCTCTCTCTCTGGGGGGCCATGGGTACATTACCTGCAAGGTCTGCGGGCCATCAAGGAAGACCTGCCAGGCCGCTGGCAACCCGCAGGCCGTACTATGAGTACCACGGTCCTAGTCCTAGAAACTAAAGTCTATTCAAATGGCGGATACTGCACTTTACAAATACCACCCAATAACAAACGATAATGCCCAGTGGCCCGTGCTCTGATGAAGCGCTCGTCATCTCACAGTGGGGTCAAGCGAGTGACTTTTTATCCAAACAAGTCAGATTCATGGAGACACCAGGCAAGCTGCATCCTGTTAATCGGGTCTTTGTTATGCTAAAGTGGTAATTTCTTTGCAAAGTGATCTCTGTATAGCACAGGTCAGTTTTTGTCCTAGGCACGAGAGTTTAATGGAAATCTGTCACCGTCTAAGCAGCTGTTAGGATTATTGTAAGGAGGTGGGGTCATTGGTATGCTAAGGTGGTCAGTTTCATGCTAAGCAGGTCAGGAGTTTGTTAATCAGGTCGATTTTCGTTTTTTTTTCTTGCTTACAGCTGATTAACTTCAAACATGTATTACAGAGGTTTTACCAGTTTCATAGATGTTAGGCTTCCGTGTTGCAATCAAAAACAGATCCCCATTTTCAAACAATATCCATTATTATAAAGTCGTTTCTGAGGGTTAATTTCCGGTGAGGTCGGTGTCAGCAGTTGTTTTGTTTCTGGTGATATGCTACTGCCCCAAAAAAAAAGGCGCTTCATTCAACACCCCATCAGGGGTAACAAGCGCTTTATAAGTACAAACCTTTATTTTCCCTCTTCTATCCTTCCGCTATCCTTCTGAATTCAAATGATTGACTAACCTATCCACCTCTCAAATTACTTTCATAGTTCACTATACTAATTCATCACTAATCCTTTATGGGTCCCGGAGTAGCGTGCTACTCGCCGAAAAAGCGCTTTGACAGCCTCGTCAACTGTAGTAAGCGCTATATAAATGCAATTACAATGCAATACAATATGTTAGATTATATTGTGCAAAGGTCGGTTTCGTGTTGTATCTAACTATAAAGACAAGGACATGATGCTAAATGTTTATTTTTGCAACACGCACATTTTATTTCTACCCAATGGGTTTATGTTTATAGATCTTTAAAGAAGAAAAGATTCGACTGGCGCAGCCAAGATTGAAAATGTCACACCTATATCCTGACGCTTTTACACAAAAATTGAGCCGCAGACCCTGAACCCACTGAGGCATCTTTGTATTTCATGCAAAAGGGAATAAAAGTAATCTGATAACGCATAAAATATCGTTTTATTGATAGCTCACTTTCAGGGCTCAATACCGTAAATTCCTAGGTTTTCAGCTAGTTTAGTTTTTCCGTAAATTGTAGACAAGTGGGTTTATAATATTCATGTGTCTGTCACTTCGCGTGGTGTGAGACCGCTCTGTGTTATCCTCCGGAACCGGTCAGTTTTGTTGAAATGTAGGGCCCCTTATCAGTTACTAGTCAGAAAGAAGGGTTTTGCGCCTGCAGCGACGTGGGGACTGCAACCCCCAGCATGCCGGCGCCTTTGGGGGAGGGGCGGCCGGCGGGAGGGGGTGGGCGCAGCGGGCGCGGAGACCTGCAGGGCGGAGAGAGTGTGGGCCTGGAAGTAAGAGGTGGGAGCGTGGGAAGTGAACTGAGTCAGAGCTTGGTGGAGCTACAAAGGGACCGGAGCTGCCGGCAGGGAACGAGCTGAGAGCCCAGGAGCATCAGAGCCTGCAGGGGCAGTGGACCGGCGGAGGGGCTGCTGGAGCAGAGAGGACAGGGAAAGGGGACCGGAGGAGACAGGATCGCAGGGAGGAGAGCGGCTCTGCAGCTGGCGCCCGGACTTTGCTGGCTGAGGGGCTCGGATCGGACACTCCTCCCGACTCTGGATGGTCTCTGCGGGGTCTGCTTGCGCTGCCACCGGACTGGGTGGTTTCGTCTTCTGCAGGGGTGGACTCCCCAGGTTTACATCCTCAAGGAGTGATTTTGCTGGTGGGTTCCTGTTTGACGACTTTCTCCGGGACTTGTGTGTCGTTCTCATCTGGGATCTACAGGGCGCGCAGGAGCGACTGGGCTGAAGGTGAGTGCGGCATCCGTAAAACACCTTGGACTCTGTTGTAGTCATCACCCCTCACCCTTACTGGACTCTGGGTGTGTGAGCCCCCCTAAAAGCACTAATCCATACATGATAGTGCAGACCCCCAGCTGTGCATAAGTCTGCTGTGTATGAGTTGGGAACGTTGTTCACAATGGCTGACGGGAGACCACTGTGCGCTTTTTGGCCACAAGCCCTTCTGTGCGTGCACGAGACTTTGTTTTAGGGGGCGCGTATCCGACTCCCGTAGAACCCTTCCTGGTCTGGATCGCAGTCACTGCTCACGGGGTGTGTGCTATGTGCATTTAAACACCCACGGTTGTTTATGCTTTTTTTTCGGTTTGCAAGTGACTCGAATGCTCCCTGACGCCGCGCTTCGTGGCACTGCAGCCTAAAAGTAGATTGATCACAGTGTCAGGGGCGGAACTTTCAATAGTACCTCAGTTGTAGTGGAATCGACTCCCATGGTTTTTTGTGCTTGTGTGTTTTTTAACTTATAAAGTAGTATTTGTGGGACCTGATTCCCGGTGCATGCGTAGGACCACTGGATAGAAATGCATGAGGGGGTGACTTTGTATGGTTGCCACCGGGACAGGCGAGGAGGGAGGTTAGTTTGAGCGGTGCGAAACTAACTTCAGTGGTGGTTCGCCAACACCTGGTGTTCTTCTCTACCCCGTTGCAGAGAAGCCCGCTCCTAGTTTACTAGAACTAAAGAAAACAAAAGCTTGCCCGGAGCAGGCAGAGGGGAAAAGCCAAGCCTCGGGCCAAAGAAAATAATCGGCTCTGGGGGAGGGGCGGGCCCGGGGTGTGGAGACGGATTCGGCTCGAGTGGAGTCTGCTTAAAAGGAGGGGGAGGGCGGCCCTTCTGGACCACAAACGGGGGAACGGCTATTACCCCTGCCATAGGTGGGGGAGAGGGGGCGGTGCCAGCTAGCCTTGATGTGCCAGGGGGCGTGGGCTGTCCTGGGGCCCAGGAACGAACAATTACCGCCGGGATAGATGAGGGGGGTGAGGGTAAAGCCTTCAGCGACCCCGGGTGAGAGTAGTGTTTTCTTTAGGGTGCCTCAGGTGCTCCAACGAGCGCTGGCTCCGGGAGGGGGATGCGCGTGCAGTGGTGCGGGGCTTTACGGGGAGAAGGGGGTGCGCGTCAGGGCATCAACTTTTCTTGTGTGTGTGTTCCTGTAGCTCCCCCGCAGTCCTATAAGGCTTCCCGTAAGATCCCAACCCCTCCCGACTTGTTTCAAGTTTTTTCCATGCCTGGTGTTGGCAGGAGGCAGGGAGTAAGGAATGTGATGGTGTGTTTGTTACTGTTCTGTTAGGGGGCGGTGTGTGAGGAGAGGTGGGGCGAGAAGGGTTGTTTTTGTGCTGGTGAGTGAGTGACCTGTGTACGACGGGTGTGAGGGGTATCTTTTGGGAAGAGGGGACAACGTGTGTTTTGAGGAGGGGTTAGTGGAGGTCGACGCTGAGGAGAAATTGTACGGAGCATAACTGAAAGTTTCCATTTCCTGCACTTCTGTAACCTACTCCAAGCCCAGCACTAACGAAAACTATACACATTAAAATTACTCCCGCTCTCCTGCACTGGAGTAACATTACTCCCGGCCCCATCTCCTGCGCCGACGTATCACTCTGGCCACTTCTCCTGCACTGAAATAACATAGCTCGGGGTCACCTCCTTCCCCAGCTCCTGTGAAAATGCAACTTGCACTATGCGCACTTGAGCATATTCGCTATCGCTCCATAAATAATACAATTCTTTCATGTAATCCACACCTGTAATGTCTTTTTCCGTGTATTTAACCTACAACTGGCGCCATCTCCTGCAAGAATGTAAGCCACACCGGTCTGTCTCTGCACCTGGCACCATGTGATTTACACCGGTATCCCCTGCTCGAATGTTACCCGGTCCCACATTAATGTAACCTACATTTGGTTCCATCTTTCCTACGAATGTAACGTACACCTGGCTGATTTCTGCACTCCTGTAACCTACACCTGCGGCAAGTAACGCACTCCTCTATCTGTCTCCCGCTCTGGCCCTCTCCTGGCCACGAGGAAACGCAGAGGGGATGGGTGGAATGACTGCAAACAGTCTCAAACGCTGCCAGTCACTTGGGTCGTATTTGAGGCCATCCGTGTACTCCCCACCCCCCCTGTGGCACAACAGAGACTATCTATATGCACACCCGCCTTGGTTTGGCGCCAGGAGAGCAGTCCAGCCCAAACTGCCAAGCCAGACCCCCTCTGAATGTGAACACAGACGGCCCCAGCCAAGTTTCAGTGTACTTGGGCTGGAGAGGTACATCTTGAGTCCTGTGCCACAGTACCTGGGTGTGTCATATCATGCACTTCTCAACCTGCAAGTGGGCCAACTCCTTCATTTCTGCACCTACAAACTCTGGCACTAATGTTAGCAAGGTTCGACTGGCCTATGGGCAGGGCCACTTGAATTATGCAACAAGAGAGGGCCAAATTATGTGGCGAGGTTGAGTAAATTATGTGGCATAAGCTGGCACATTTTTGTAATTGCATTACTTTGTCATTTTTATACTTTGCAACTGGCTGGGCCTTGGTTGCACCTCGGTAGTACCACTTTAATACCCAAATATAGCATTAAGCAAAAGAAAGGTGACCAGTCCTGCTTTGCACTGGAACAGGAGTCACTGCGTGTTTAGTAACTTTTTAACCATTTGAGCTAGAAACAATATTTTTTGTCAAAATCCCAAGATTGTGAGGCAGATCATGGCTTATGCTGCAAATCTATTATGTGAAAATCGTTGGCGGTTGCACAATCCAGGGGCGTAACACAGGCCCCCACGGTGCGGGGGCGGCTGTAGGGGTCCCCCTCAGCACTGTACTCGGGCCTGACAGCTCCGGATTAAATCTGAGCGGGCCCCTCTGTGTACCTTGCAAGGGGGCCTCTTCAATTTTCATTAGGCTCAAGCTCATAACTCCAGTGGTCCTGCCAATAGGGCAGACGCACAGAGCCCATGGGCTGGTCTGGCAGGTCAGTTTTATGGTTTTCTGGACTGGTTTTGACGTAATGTGTATTTGTAAAGCACAGGTTCACCCAGAAGGGTATATTGGCATAACAAATGTTTGGTTACCCAACTCGGTGGTACTCTATCCGAGATGGATGAACTGCTGAGTGCACTCACTGGGATTTGATCCTGTGACTGAGTTCAAGCACACATTAGTCCACTAAGCCACCAGACCAGGCGCC
Organism: Triturus cristatus; assembly: GCF_964204655.1. Lineage (NCBI taxonomy): Eukaryota > Metazoa > Chordata > Amphibia > Caudata > Salamandridae > Triturus > Triturus cristatus. The sequence goes on from NC_140594.1 coordinate 609,967,920, forward strand.
CGATATTAATGCGAGCAATGCCTACAGAAAGCTCAAATCAATGCGGTCTTCCACACCTTACAAAACACTCGTCTTTACAACTTCAAAACAGTCCCCATTTGGGAAAATAGGACTTTTTTTTTTTTTTAGCAGCTATCTAGAACCTAATGGAGCCCGGGCCTATTTTCTGTCCTAGTCCGATCCTGGTGTAACCCTCATCTGACGCACTCACGTGCATGACTCGCCCACGCCTAACTCTATCTAATGCACCAATGCCCTCTTCGTTGGGCTTCAGCGCCAGCACTTCCTGTCCCCAGGCACCTTCTGTCAAGAAAACAACACGGCCCCAAAGTGACACAAGCGTTGGTGCTTGCAGTGCATGTGGTGGTGTTTGTTCCACGGTGGCACCCGTCCACCATTAAGATGTTAACTATGTTAGGCTTTCGCTGTTACGCCTCGTCTGCTTGAAGCCCCATCAAATAGGCCACTATGGGATGAGGAGGTAGTACGGGTCCCGGTAGTTTGGTGAAATGTTTCCCTCCATGCTGACTCCTAAGTAAATGACAAGGTATATCTCAAAGTTTTTTCGTTTTTTCTTTTAACTAGCTAGTGAATATATAGCCCCGGCCCCCCGAAAAGTTCGTGGCTAAGAATGTCATCCAGTGTACCAGCCTCACTGGCGAGGTGTGCTAGGCCTCCGTCCTAGTAGCCTCCTTTGCTGTTCTGCCCGGGTTGAGGGAAGGGCAGCTCTCCCCAGGTCCTCCACCCGAGGTCACAACCGGGCCAGTGAGGGGGCTTCCCCCACTGGAGCCTCCGCCCTGAGTCAGGTCTCGTGCGCACGACTGTGAAGAGCCGCACACATCGGGAGTGCATCACCGCTCACGTGCTGGGTGAGTGTCCCTCTAGAGTGCACCGGAAGTGGGGCCAGGCTCTGTTCTCATCATCCAACGACCTGTCTGGCATCCATTGAACTGGTATGTTTGGTCTGTACTGCCCAGCGGCTGTTCCTCGGTGTGGTTAACGGGGTGCACGCAGCTCCTCGGTTGTGTACAGCGCCCTCTCACTCGTACCTGCCCAATTTCCAGGTCCATGAATTATAAGCTGCTCCCACCCAGGTTATGCTTTCGGTACATTCTGGAAATGGTCCCTGTTTTTTAATGGGACAAAGAAGACCACATGTCCCAGAATGCAAATTAAAAAAACGTACTGGGGCAGATAATATCGATTCCTTTCCTGCTGTTTATGAACATCCAGTGAGTGGACTGCACCATGCCTTATGGGTGTTCACTGCTCTGACACTGCATTGGTATGTACCGTTTTGGAGGTGTGCATACGTTGCACCTCACTAATTTGTAAGACGGGTGGTCCAGCTAGGGCGCACTCGTGTTACCTCGGAACACCTCTTTTGGTCACGTGGTCTTGGATTAGATTAACTCAAGCGTTTCTCATGCAAAAGATGTCGCAAGACAGAAAGATATCTACGTGGAGTCGATAGCAACTACGCCGTTCGACCTCCACGTTTAAGCTACCGGTCAACTAAACATGTTTCACTACCTGTAGCATCCAATCCTATCCTGGCTATCAGCTAACTCGCTAGTGTTTGAAAACAATGCTGGCTTCTAATTGTGGCGCACCAGAGTTTTCATCTATGTTTTTAAACTTTAAAGCACCAATCACGATGGACCATTGAATCCTGTGTTGGAAGGCGGAAGGGTTAAATCATGTCTGAAGGGGTTAATACTGATGTCTGTGCAAGCGCAGAGGTTGGTGCTTTTGAGTACAGGCTGGCGGAAACCTTGCGCAAACTACGGAAGCACGTAGCACAGCGCGCTGTTTGCGCGTGCGGACGTAGATGACACGCACTGCTTCGGAAGCCATACTTAAGCCCCAGTTTGCTATGGCTCAGTTTGCGCGTGGAATTAGCTGCTCTGCTCTCTACCCAGTGGCAGACTCTCGTACCAAAACGTAGTTTCAGCCACAAAGATTGCTTCCGTGGTACATTCTGGGCTCTGGTCCGTTGGCGCTGTGGGTAAGGAAAACTTAATAAAAATGAGCTTAAAGCATTGTTTTCGGCTTTCTTCTCTCCTTTGCTTCGTCTTGGGCTCCTCCACCGGTCCTTTAGTTTCCCGTAAACTGCAGCTTTTCAACTGAGTAGGTTTTATGGGGGACATCCGGTTTGGCAGGTCTGTTCCCTTACCGTCTTCTCTTGATTTGGACAATCTTTGACCAATATTTACCGAGTCCGAGATCATTTGCATTTTGTTTACTGTTTTCTTTCTTCTTCTTTTTTTTTTTTTATCTCCCCATTCCACGGGAGGCTGCTCCCAGCCACTATTTCCCCTTCCACTTGTCTGCTTTTGCCAGTGTAAAGCCATTCCGTGGAAAGGAAGGCTGGTTGGGTGCCTCTGCTAAATCTCTCATATACCTGAAGACAAAATGGCCCCTAGGGAGAGCAGGACAACTTCCGGTACCCTAATACCTATGCTCGATCCACATTGGCCATTTTAGTGGACTAGCCAGGGTTGCCGCCTGTTTAACCAAAAAGCATTCAACTTGGGTCGGGTCCACCAGGGACCAGGCCCATGCTGGTTAATTCAATATACCAACACAAGCAATGTTTGTTTTGAATGGAATTTAATGTATAATTGGTGATCATCCTGAAATTTTGGCATTATTTGCCCCATAGCTAGACACCCTTTAGGCCCAAATGGGACAGTTGTCTCTTGAGACCCAATAAGAGGGGTTGCCAGACACTGTCCATATGGGATAGTTAATCCCTCTGATCTAAACAGAATGAACCAAAATATTCAAGGCAACCCTAATCATCAACCTGTGAGTCTTTATTTTATTTAACAGCCAATAAACACTACACTGGTGGCAATCTTAACAACTTAAGCTGACCGGGTTGTGTGTCAAGGGGGGGAAAAGCATTGGCAAAGTCAAAGTAGTTTGCATTGTGTGTCCTGTCTAAAATAAATAAAAAAGGAGGCTCCGTAGAAAAAAAACAAGATTGGTTTACGCATTTGCGCATCTAAGAGATAAACAATTTAAGTTGTGAAGATTCAGTGTTCTTTTGAGGTGTAAAATACATCCTCCTGCATTGCAACGCAAGCACGATGCAATATGGCCCATAAACCAAATGGATACTGCAAATGTAACTGGAAAATGAAAAGTTCTAGTAAAAGATTGAGGTAAAGCTCAGGAACCCCAGTTCTTGTTTGTGATTTGTGGTCCTAGTATTGTTCCATTCAATTTTCTAGGCTTGGTGATTCTGCTCTGTTACAGCTAACACAGGTGGCTCCAGCATCTTTCGCATATGGTTGTATATTTTATCCTGCTTTCGGAGCGTTTAATATACGGCGTTTGGTATAGGACGCTATGCCCCTCTTTCTAGCGTCACCGGGGCTATTTTCCCCATATAGAAATGTGGAGTGTGCCGCTTGTTCGTACCCTACCTTTTGGTTCCTGCTGTCTTGAGTTTCTCTGTGTTTCACAGACACTCATGCCATTAGACAGATGTTGAGTGAAAATTTCCTCGCTCATCAAGAACGCGGGCATCGGAGGCTCTTTGACTCCTGGCTGAGGGGTTTCTACCGCTGAGTTAATGCATGACGTGATATGTGGGAGGTAAATGGTGTTTACCTAACTTGCCGACTGCCCTTCTCTGAGTGAAGTGAGATAAAGTGCTTGGGCCTTTTGTCCAAAGTGTGTTTCATTGGAAGTGTGAGTTTTCTCTTAGAAAGGAGGAATTAGTCGGATGTCTGTGGATTGGCTTTGGATATCAGATGAATAGTCACCTTTTTAAGGTCTGCTTTAGCGAAGCTCTTATGAGTTGAGTAAAATTATGTGTGCAATATAATTAGTTCCAGGGGCTTTTAGCCAGCTCACTTCATCCATTGGTCTGTTGCTGCGTTTGCTGCGTTATCCACATTTGTATTTGCCCACTGCAGCTGACAGCATGGGGCAATAAGTCTGCCCACTTCAATTGGCCAACTTCACTGTGAGTGACATCATTCTGCCCTTTCACAAGGGGCAACACAAAATAGTTAACTTCAGTGGGAGTGATTACAATGGCAACGTGCACTTTTGATTTTTTGGGTTTTTTAATGATTAACAAGGGGCCATCCGTTTTCCCAACAATATCGTTTTCCAAAACAAGCACAGAAAAAGCCAAGAATCTGATTCCCAGACTAGTTGGCTCTGTTAATAATGCCTGTTTCCAGATTCATCGGAGGCAGTTGTTTTATCAGTTGCAAAATGTTGTTTGGCTGTGCTATGGTAGTTGCTTATTGACTACTGTGGTGATTTTATCCATGCTTTTCTTTCCCACCTGTCCATAGCTATATCTGATTGAGGGGAAGATGGCTTTTTTGCACCTTCTCAAAAAGTGAACATTTATATTGTGGCTGTTGAATGTAAGCCCAAGAGGGCAGGAGAAAAGTGCCAGATTTTCAAGATATCTTCACTTGATACATAGGCTCACAGTGATTCTAAATAGGAATCATTTGTATTGGCGGAAGTTATGGGAACAGTCCACTCAGAACTGAGATGAGAGGCTCTTCCCCTGAAGGGAACAAAAGCAATCCCAGACTGGTTATGGCAGCTGAGCCATTTCCCGTGATGCAAAGAGATCACAGCCAGGCATTACACCTTTGGACCACTGGGTTTCTCTACTATTAGGCAGGAAGGCACGTAGTAGAATGCAGGCCTGCCAATTTGTGAAACTTTTTTCCATTGTGTGCGAAGGGGCGGGCCTTGCAGGGGGCGGGTCTTAGTGCCAAGAACAGCCCCCCCCCCCCCCCCCCCCAAACGCAAAAAACAAAGCTTTGAGGCTGCTGCCAATGTCCTGGGGAGGGGTCTTCACACCATGTAATAGACATCGAGCTGAGCAGAACCTCCAAACTGCCGTAAACCTTCTCTCTGCAGGGGTTTCAAGCTAATTGTGTGCACACTGTGTGATATCTTGTGATGGGAGCCAATATTGTGTGACACACTGTGGCATCATGTGAGTTGGAAGGTCTACAAATGGGTATGAATGAGAACATGAGTATTTTGAGTGACTACCCCGCAGGGAGCTAATCAAAGATATGTTCAGAAACTGGCTTTCTTAACTAGGATTATTGTTCAGGACTTTCCATATGTAGAAAAACACTCCATTTTTGTGGCCACCGTTATCGGACAGGCATATTGTAAGTTTTCCATATCCTAAAAGTTCTTCTTTACATTGGGTCTATTTGGTTGCATGTCATCTAGATACCCTACGTGGCAATGTTCCTGATTTGTGTGTAACACATTCCCCCTTTTTACTATCCATGACCGGCTTCCAGTTGTGCAAGGCCTTAACCAGTGATTGGTCTAACCTGGAACAGCTTCTCTTATAAAAGCAGCCTTAGCCTATGTTGGATATGATCATATTCACGTAGTTAAGGCTTCTCTTCGAGTGAGCGCTGTGGTTGGTGCTGGTCTACCACTCGAGAGACCACTCTGATCTTTGGAGTCTCGGATCATAGCCACATAGCCTAGATTGCTCTTGGAGAGAGATGCGGCTTAACTCGTGGAGGTGGTCTCATGCTTGGGTCTATATTTTCTAGAGTGCTTTAACAGGACTAGACCCCTCGGAAATAAAAACTTAACTCGAAATACCACTTCTATCCATTTCCAATATTTGATGTAAGGGTTATTACGATGTAATGTCCCTTTTTTCCCCTTCTTTAATAGAGTGCATTGGTTCTAGTAATTGTTCATTATTAGTGGTGGTACAGCCCCCTTAAATAGTCAGGTCTCCTAGCCCTATTTTAGGGCGTTGAGTGATTCGTAGTGCTGAATCCAAGAATCATCTAGTCATTTTGCTTTTCCTGTGTAATTTAAATCCCTTTCCCCCCCCAGAAGCTCTTCACTGCAACATTTCAAGTAGAGGAGACGCACATATGTTACTTTTTTACTTTATATGTTGCACTGGTGTCAGTATAACGGAATGCACATACACAGAGCAACAAAGTAACACGTCCCGTCCCCCCTGCCACTAATAATGTATCCAGTTAAGAAAGGCGAGAGAATGATGTCTGGCAGCTGTGTAGTGTTACTTTTCAGCCATTAAAGTTGCCAAAAAATAGCAAGTCACATTGGGAAAAACTAATATGACTGACAAATGCTGGGAGTGTGTACTGTGGGGCGTTCAGGATTGAAAACGTGTTGGGTGTAACTTGTTCTTTGGTTGTGCTACATTAGTGTATAGTTGAATCCTGATCCAGATTCGTAGTCCCTTGAGTGGCTCTGTCACATGTTGGAGTCTCTCTTGAGCATCCAGATGTATATAGATCCCTAAAGCCCTTGTCTGGTGTGTCACCCTCCCTAAGCCCCTTCAAATATAATACGGAGTTATAGGGGCTTTCAGCATGCCCTCTTGCAACATTGGTCTGTTGTGGTGTCAGTCACATATTTCTTCCGCCCAATACGGCATATAGCATGTGGTCCACTTCAACCAGTGGTTCGCGTCATTGGACGCGTTCAACTTTTTCACAAGAACCACATCCGCACACAAAGTAGTTCACTTCATTGTCAGAGAACACTATGGCAAAGTGTGCTTTATGGGACAAAAACAATGTGTGTGTGTGTATGTGTGTATATGTGTATATATATATTATACTCTCACTAGACCTATTGGCTTTGCCACTTCTTGGTTATTCAATGGGGTTGTGTCTGGCCCTTTCAGCTAGAGAGGTGTGTAGGTATTCAAAGTTTTCTTCAATTTCTTATACGGTCCAAAATGGATTTTTTAAAATCATTTTTGCCTTGATATTGCCATTATCCTATTATAACACTGTCGTCCACGGAATGCTGAGAGTGCCTGCCCTTTGTGGAATGTAATCTCCGAGTTGACTTTTGACGCTTGTTAGTGGGGAGGCGGGAGGGCGGTTTCCAGTTAATTCCTTAATGGACTTCGTTCGCCGTTCGTCATTGAAAGCCGGGACGCACGCTTGTTACCCGATGTGTGAGCCTGGTTGGCAGAGGAAAGAAATGCCCACATGAGCGTGCAGTGGGCGCACGGCAGGGATGTGGGACAAAAGAATTCGAGAGGACGGGGTGTGCCAGCCTGACTCAGGCCCGGGTGAGGGCTCTGTGACATTACTGCCATTGTCCGCCGAGATCTGGGAACAGAACGGCCCACGCCACAAAGGCCGTGTGACGGGAAGGCCTGAAGCCACCCGGGCAGTCCTGAGATTTCCAGTCAGGTGCCTCTGAAGGGCTGGCAAGGCTCGTGCACTGTAGGTCGCATGGTAGGCTCGTGCCCAGCATACGTTTCACTGTGCCTAGCCCGGCCTCCCGAAGACCATGGCTGACGGGGACTGTCCAGGATACCCTATTGTGCAGTCCTCATGTTTGCGGGGCAGGGAGCTTGCTATTGTCGGGTTGGATATTCCTGATAGAAAAAAAGCTATTCAACTTTCTACTCCCATAGTTGCCAAGTTTTCAGTTTAGGTATGTGTGACATTACTATATTTGCCATATACTTAAATTTAAAGTGTTATTTTTTCGTGTCTTGAGTGACACTCTATCATGAGCAAAGCAATTAGATCTGTTTCACTGTTACTTACATAACTAACCAATGTTTCACAATGTTAAGAGCTCTTCCAATGCAAATATTTAAGTTCAGATTCAATTCTTCGGATCTCAGGAGTCCTGTGTAGTCTTTCTTCCATAACATTAGATGAGCTCGCTCCTCTCCATCCCACAAGGGTACTTTGTCTAATTCTCCCTAGTCCTCGTGCTCTCTTTTCGAGTACCCGCTATTGCTGTTCGAGAATTGTATGTCGATTCTATAAATTTGTCCAGAAGGGTCAGGCTTCTAGGAGCGCAGCCCCACACGTAGTTGCAGAAAAACGACGTTTGCACCCCTGCCTGTAACTTGCATCAAAATATAAACAAACACGCAACCAAAGAGGTTGAAAATAATTGTTTACAATTTCGGAGCTCTCCTGTCATGCGTGCTCTGGGTTCCACCTGCCTGTCTGCGTGACGCGCAGCGCTCCCGCCCCGGCTCTGCTGTGTGGGGGTGAAGCTGTCTCTCTCTCTAACCGCCGTGTGCGGAGCTCGAGCGGTCACAGCAGACAGCTGTCGGAGGAAGGGAGAGGAACACCTCCGCTCCGCAAGTTCCACTGTGTGCCTTCTGTGCAGAGCTGAGGGCCTGACATGTCCGCGGTGACGGGGCTCTGTCGGATTGGGAGGTGTTCGAGGCGAGTCGCCGGTATAGAGTGACAAGGTGCTCTGCTTGTCGGGGAAGGGAGCTGTCATTGTCCGGATCAAGGCACAGGTCCCTTATGGACAGCAAACAGTGTCCCGCGGGTCCGCACAAAGCAGCTGAATTCAGCCGAGCTCTTAAATACCCTGCTACAACACAGTACACCGAGCCCGGGAGCTGCGCATGCGCTGTGACTTTGGTACAGACTCTACCTGAATGAGGCACACTCATGAGGCCGCCCGTCCAGTCCACCCACCGCCCTAACCACGACAGCCTGGCTCTGCACCCGGTGGCAGGTTAACAGCTCTGCTCTGAGACTGAGTGCCATCTGCGATCTGAACAAGACTAGGTGCTATGAATTGGGTGATATAATTTCAGTGCTGCCATGCAGGGACAAGCACTGAAATGTGTTAACGCTTGATGCGTTAGACCTGGCAGGGCCACACCCCCAAACCATTATTTCATCAGTTTGTGTTGCTTTAATTCCGTCTGTCTGGACAATAAGTTTGTATTAACGCCTTCCACAACAGGCTTGTTCTAGCCATGCTACCAAATAGTTGCCAGATCAAGTAAAAAATATATAAATAAATGGGGGCATGATAAAACATCAGCTGAAAGGGCTGCAGAAATGGAATCTGTGCCATGCTATATACATTTCTACTGAAGTACACCCAGTGTGTAGCTTCCATTTCTGAACACTTCATTTGTTGAAGGCTGAATCGGTTTTAAAAAAAGAACACAAATCAGCAAAAAAAACACAAACAAAACCAGTGAAACATACTTTGAATAAATGAAGCAACTGATCCTCAGCCAGTCTCTGAATATCTACTGAGTGAGGATTGCTTCCAGTGAGCCGGCTCTGACCAAAGCCAGTAGGTCTTGTTGGAACCTATTGGCTTTGGCAATTTCTTTTGGTGGTGCTATGCAGCATCAGGACGGTGTGTAGCATAGTCAAAATAATGTTGCTTAAAAAAAAAAAAAGTGGGGTGATGGTGTTTACATCAACTGACATGCCCATGAGTCAGAATGAAGATGTGTCACGTGCTTACATCCAAGATGGCAAGCATCATTGGATCATTTTTTAATTTTTTTAATTTTTTTTTTTTAAAAAAGGGGGGGGGGGTAGGGGTTTAAGCATGAAGATGCTGATTTAAAAAAAAATGAACTATGGTTGTTGGGGGCTGGGGGATAATGGAAGTGTGTGTGAGGAAGGGGAAAAGTAGCTCATAGATGCTTAACTATAAAGCAGTTCCCTAAAAGGGAGCAGTGGAAGGACACGAGTATGCCCTCCCAAGGAGGGACAAACTCAAAATGGACAAGTCAAGCAAATAAGTGGCAATTAAGGCAACCAGTGGTAAGCAGTGAGCAGACTTTACACCCACTGTAAAATCTTGGTAATCTCACCATAGTTATTTTGCAACGGGACAGCTGGTGGTTCTGGTTGGCTCGTCCTAAAATTACTGTTTGGTGTTCAGCTAATGTACAAGGCTCGTTAAGGAATCTGCGTAGTCATCCCTTAATGATGGAGGCGGAGAGGGGGGGGGGGGCCTGAGTGGCGCACCAGACTGGTTAGGTGAATAATGCTTCTACATTAGCTGGAAGGCAAAGGGCAATAATTACGAAAGACCAATGGAATTAATTCTGTATTTTAATGTGTGCAGTGGCACTCTTGGGCACTGTTCCATCACCGAAGGAAATGTATTGGTGTCCATTAGGAAATTGTGTGTGTAGCTGAGAAGCTAGGCACAGAGCAGATTACTTTGTGTCACACTAAAATAGGGCCCACCGGGCATATTGTACCCCATCTGGAAAAAATACACATCATAAATGCTACACCCCCCCCCCCCCCCCAAAAAAAAGTAGCATTGACAAACCCAGTAGGATTTGTAAAAATGTATAAAAAAAAAATTAGGGAGTGCCAAGGAACACCAGTCTTGGCACAGAAGACTACTCATTTTCAGGAGTGAGTGCACATTTAATCAGGGAAAATACCATCTCTCGCGGTGAAGACTGCCTTTGGCTGAAATGGGCTGATCCAGTGCTCCCTGCTGTGTGCAGTAATGAGCGGAAGCAGAATGTGAATGTCACTTGAGGAGACAACGGATGAACAAGGTGAATCAAAAACCCTGCATGGATTTTTATTTCTTCAACTATTTTGGAAAACATGAGGCTGGCAAGACAGATAAAGCTGTCTTTAGGCCAGACCAAACCAAACAAGTTCTATACTGCGTGGCAGGTACATTAAGCCTATTTCTGTACATAGTGCTTAATTTGAGCTAGTGGTTGATTGCTGGTGGGTTGCCCAGCACTTATTTTTGGGGACCAGCACTTATGTTTTTTCACATCAGATATTTACCAAGAGCAAGAAAGGGAAAAGCACACAAATTGGAAAGACGGAGGAGAAGAGAGAAAAACCGGCAGAATGGGAGAAAGCAGGAACCTGTGAGAGTGAGGTAAAGGTTCAGGCAGTGTCTGGTACTGGATTAAAGAGGCATTAGGTGGTTTTAAGACCGCCAGCCTTAGTATTCGGTGCACCGACTTCAGTTGCGCAGGCCACAGGATTCTGAGCAGAGCTTTGGGCACCAGCACCCTGTCTGTTACAAATTAAGCACTTTATACAGGCCTGCAAATGTGCTGCTATGTGCCAGCTCGCTGCTCATAATGCTGCTGACCTAGGCCAGGTTGCCCCAAAACCGGCCTTGGCTGCCCTATTTCCGATTCCTGGTGCGGCTGATTGTCCACATGGTGCTACGTACACAGGCTCATTTGCCCATCCCTCAACATTTAGTGCCCCTGCTCTGATGTCCTGTGTAGACTGGAGTTCAGCAGCTGTTCTCTCTCTGGGGATGCTGCTGTGGCCCAGTATGGGACCAAAAGACATTGACACCCAACTATCCTGCTTGTCTGGCTCCATCTGCCGTGGAATTCCATGGCAGTGGCAGGTTGTTTTGTACCTTGTCACTTCCCTGGTGTGCTTGCAGCCATGAGGAGCCTGCTTTGGCATCTGGAGATGCTGAGGGCCCACCACAGCACAGCGCTGCGCTTGTCGCATTAAGATGCTGGATGACTTTCTCCACAAACTCAAAGAGATATTCTACAAAATACTTAAAAGGAAATCCCACTGATCAAAAAACCTTGCAGACGTTTCAGCAAACTTTTTTGACCGCTATTCACGGCCCATCACAGCACTGAGCCTGTGAACCAGTTCAACTGTGACAAAGAGTCGCGGATCAACAAGAAAAACAAAAATGCAAGTTGCAAAACGTCAAAGCGAATATGGAGTAATGAGGCTCACGTCTCAGTATCCAAAAACACCGCTGTCAGATCGAATCTTACAGCCAGAGGAGAACAGATGAATGCAGAGGGCGCACTAAGCTCCAGAGGCGCAGCTGCCATTGGTGCAGCATAACAAAACAATGGGGTTTGCCCTAATTCGTCTCCTACATCTGGGCCATAAACATCAGATTAAGGACCAGGGGGGTGATGTGGAGGAATCAATAAAGAACTTTCAATAGGAATAACCTGGGCTGAAACGCGTCGACCCCACAGAACCGAGGAGTCTGACCTAACTTGAACACCAATAAAGAAACTGGAGAGACATATTTCAGATTTATTAGAAGGTTGACTTCCCCCCCGCCCCCCCCCCCCCCCTCTTGTGTGTATTGGACTACCTCATGATGGATTGCCCCAAAAATATGTAGTAACCATTTAGTTTTAAGAATGGGTAGGTAGGAATGAGAAATGATTGGTTTTACCCTTGATGTTGTTTTGTTATTTTGTGTCTTATCTGTTGTTTAAGTGGATAATGAATTAAAGAATTCAAAAACTACATCAATTGGATTTTGAGGTGGTATGTAACCAAAAACACAGTTCAATTAATATTTGGGTTTATGTACCTGCAAGTAGGAACTAATTCATGTTTTTCCCATTGAAATCTCTTGATCGATTCCCCCACATCACCCCCCTGTCCTTAATCTGCCATTGGTTCAGCAGCACTCTGGCCCAAAGGCCTATGGGTCCCACAAGGCCTCAGGGGGCTTATTTCCTTTCTTGCACTCTGGCCCATGTCACACTGGCTTCGTCACTGCTAAACTCCACTAGCGTCTGCCCTGTGACAGAACGGTGTTGGCTTGAGGCAGCAACGACTGGTTGGCCCAATGGCTTTCCGTCGCCTGGCCCCCCAGCCAGATCCACGCTCTAGTCCTCAGTAAATTTGTACTAGAGCTCGGTTATTCATGGGTTTACTGTTCATCTGGTTGTGGACCGCTGCCACCACCAGTCCTCCAGGGAAATGGTGGAAGGCCTGGTTAGTGTTGTCGCCTGCATGCTGGCTGTTCCTTTAGAAGTCAATGAACTTTGCACAGAGATGCCAGCCAAGTTTCCTGTGTCCAGCTCTCTTATCGCTCTTTTATTTGTAGTGAGTGTTGCTGTGTCCGATCATAAACTGTCGGGGAGGGGTTTACTAGGCCGGAGTAGAAAATGCCCAAAATAGATTTCCACCGTTGCCTGGTGTACACCCGACCTCGTCCTTTATCATCCTGATAAGAGAGCTGTGGAGATTGGGTCAAAAGGGATACGTGTTTTTCCTTCTGTATTTCAGTTTTTTTTTTTTCTTGGATATGCTCTGGAATACCTGCGCTTTGTGATAGGCTGTAATGAAACCCGACAGAATTAGGACCCCCATTTTTTTCTTCAAAGGTGTCATACCCTGAGTCTTGGGTACATGGCCTGTGCCAGTCCGCAGCCCTCTTTAACGTATAACCTCTGCTGGCTGGACCCTTGAATGTTTTTTCTGCCTCTTGGTGGGATGGTGGTTGTAGGGGTGATTTCCCCCTTTCGTCTATGGTGAAGTGTAAGATTAGGGCTTGAGGTGGAAGGGTGCACTGTACATCTGTCCATTCTTCACAATAGGAAGCCACAGTTGGGTGGGGGCACCAGGGTTCTAGATAAACGCTGTAGTACCCTGTTTTAGTGCCGTCTCCTACTTTCACCTACACTGTCCTTCTACTTTAGTCAGATCAGTGAGGTTTGAAGTGCTGTTCTGTTGTTATTGCCTAGACTTATTAGTAACTATACGATTTATATTTGTGCTCGCACAAATTAATACCAGATAAGCAAGAGAATTACCCCATTGCACTATTTTCCATCCAATTTCCAAAGCGGGCAAGCATCTTACTGTATCCTCAAAGATCTCTCTTGAAAGCAGGAGTGGAACGGCTTGTTGCCTCGGTCATGTCTCCCATTGTTCTGGTCACATGACCAGAAGTGGCCTTTGAAGCATATAACTAAGGGGGCCTATTCACAAAGGCACTTGCGAGTATGTAAATTAGTGCTTCTGTAGTATTTTTATGTACTGTTACATGTCCTTGTAAGTTTGCCTTAAAACATCTAGAACAGGAATATTTTGGGGCTATTCATATACAATTAGTACAAAAAGATAGGACTGGTCATTATTATCAATTTTAAAAACGGGGAGTTGGACATTTTAGGAGCTGATTCTCAGAGTCCTATAAGAATATATAAAACAGTACTCTTGCAGTACTACTTAACGTTACTGCGTTTGTGACCCAGGCCCCAAAATTTGGATCCCTTTTAAAGGAGTACTTGGACTTTACAGTTTAGGACCGTGTTATGTGACAAAAGGCGGTGACTTTGTTTGTAGGCTTCACTTATGTGGCACATTATTGTTGACAGGCTGCCTGGGTCTATGGTCCCATTGTCGGCCAAAGGGGTTTGCCTTGAAGCATGGGTTCTGAAGTGTGTTCAACTAACACTGTAACAATGTGTTTTTTCTGCACGGGTATTTGGAGTCTCTGAAGTTTTACTGTGGTTTCTTCCATGTGATTGATTTTCTTCGGGATCTCTGTGTTTTCTTACTGTGGTCTGTATGCACAGGGCAGTCTCATATTATTTGGGGGTTCTCTGCACATGGATGTTAATCGGGGTCTCTGTATTATTGGTTTTCTCTGTGTGGCTTCTGTTATTGGTTGTATTAATGTATTTGCTGCTTTTGTACTGATCATTCATTGCTTTCTTATTCTCCCTCTTGGAAGGTTTTGGGAACCGCTGCTCGCTAGAAGTTGGTTAATACTGGATTCACCATGGACTGCCCGACTGGTGGCCAGTAGCAGTGGAGCTGGGATGTTGTCTTGGAGGCACCTCGTGTTTTGGGCCATGCTGGTCATGGCCACCCTCTCAGCTGCGCGGCCCGCGCCGACACTGCCCGAACAAGGTAAGGAGATGGCACCTGTAGGCGAAAGCCCACCTAAAAAGGGACCCAGCATACCCCACACATCGTGTGCCGAGCACATAACACCACACTGTAATGTACACACTTGCTCGCATCAAACACGTCCCATGCCCCTACATATCACATGGGCTGTGCACATAAACCCCATAAACACTCCATTTGCTCAAACACGTCCCACGCCCCTACATATCACATGTGCTGTGCACATAACACCATGCTATAAAGGACACGCTCGCAACAAAATGTCCCACACCACTACATGTCACATGTGCTTTGCACATAATCGTATAATGCACTATCCTACACCCCTACATATCACACGTTCTGTGCACATAATATAATATACACATTGCTTGCGTAAAACATGCCCCACGCTCCTGCACATCACATGTGCTGTGCACTCAACCCATAATGTAATGTACACCCTTACAGTTCCACCTCCACTGCACCAGTGATTAGCGTGGTGGTGTGCATTAAGTGATGCAGTCCTCTGACGCGATTCTTTTGGAGAGGTGCACAATTCCGTGTCACCTGATCAGATTGTCGCATGCCGATAACTTGGAGGTACTCACTTCCTTCCTTTGAGCGGCCTTTGTTTGGACTCGAGCTACGCATGCGCCAAAAAACGGGAACCCAGTGAGCAGAGCCATCCTTGGCTTGGCGGGAAGTCTTGGGAGGCAGAATTTATTTATTTATTTATTTATTTATTTAGAGTTTTTTATATAGCGCTGGCTCGACCCCCGGGGTATCAGAGCACTTTACAGTACATGGGAACAGAGATTATGGAATTAATACAAGGTTGACATAGTCTATCCAAAGGAAATAAAAAATAAAAATATAAACACAATACAACATTATAGATGTATAATGGCATTGCACCTGTGTGTTGCATAGGACCACTTTTGGGCAATGTAAACACCGACTAGTAAACATTTCAGGACAATCGAGTCAATGAAAATATGTGAAAATGTTACTTGAGTCTTTTTTTGCCCAAGGTGGCCAATAAGGGCCTGGCTTGACGTCCAGCTGGTAACTCCTCACTTGAAGAGTCTTCATGTCCATACATCGCCAGGTCGGTCTCTGCACATCAACCAAGTTTAAAAAACACATCTACTGATATTTTATCTTTTTTTTTATTATTTTTTTTTTTATGCCGTGATCTTTTAAAATGCTTCACCATTCGCACATTTTCAGACGCCTGGTGCTGTTAAAAATGACTTTTTTCAACAACAGAATCTGTCTAAACTTTAACACCTGCTCTTACTGCCCTGTGCTGGCGGAAAGCTGGTTCTGCCATTGCGCGCCTCCTTTACCTTGCGCGTTAAAATGTTCTGCATGCTTTGGATTGCTTTACTACTGAAACTGAATTATTTTAAACAGAAATGTGTATATAAAACGTATCTTGGTCCTTTGTACCCCTATGCATTACTGAATAAAGGCACCCCAAGCTCCATATCCAATATTACTGTAGTGTATCATATGAACGTACACAGTTTACAATAGGAACCTCATTTCTAGCTTCTGTGGATTCGCACGGAGGCCCCTGACCAAAATGATATAAAACCTGACTGATGGCATACATGTAGAGTTGAAAAAATTAATTCCATTCTCCCCCTCACTTATTAATGTACGGTTTTTCTCATTTGCCATATCAAGCAAAGGTGGTTTTCAGCTGGCGGCCATCTCATTTATTTGTGTCTGGTCCGGCCTAGTGAAGCAACAGTGAATGCGCTTCATCAGCAACTTGCTTGTGGGTTGTTTTTGGATGGTGATGGACGTTTGACTGTAATGGCCCTGCTTTAAGTGGACCTCCAAGTGGGGCTAATGTGGGCTCTCCAGGCCAGAAGTAATGCAGGCGTTAAGCGCTCGTCCTCTCAGCGACTGTAAAACTAATCGAGAGCGCCACTGCTATGCCTAATGTGGAGGCCATTTTGACCCTTTGTTTTTAATTTTGATGAAACATCTGTTGTGGTGTTTTCACTAATGCATATGGATTAGTGACTTAAGATGGTTATTTGATGTGTGGCCTAGTTCGCCCTTCTTTGAATACCCCGCCCCAATTTGTTGTGATGTTGGTTGGCGAGTTATTGTGGTGGTATTTTTTATGTTCTTGTCGCATAATCCATGCCGTACGGAAAGGCTATTTATATTTGCACATTACATATAAAAGAAGGCTAGAACATTGGCTGTGCGCCATTTTGACTATTTTGGGTCATCGCCTAGTGTACTGGCCATGATCAGCTGACACCAAGAGGTGAGGTAGCAGACCTCCCTACCCTCCCCCAAACGTACGTTGATGTAATTTTTCCGCTACAGCTGCTTCGAAGAGCTGGCAGACCAGCAATGGTGAAATGAGTGTGATCCCAGCATTGGGGGCGAAAATGAGATTCTTCAATTTGGAAGAAAAATGTTCCAGCTGGGAACCTGCATGAGACCCTTAAAGGGGAGTTGCTGGTTTTTGTGTTGAATCGTATAGCTGGTTACTCTGCCAGTCTCACCTTTTTCTGCACGTCGATGCAATTTACTCCATGATTAGGCATAAATGAGGCAATTCATGAGTAAATCTTGTGAGTCAGCAACTTCGATGTGCTCCGTTGTTATAACTGACAATCCTTATCCCAGGCCACTGCATACATCACCAATTTCCAAAGAGCAGGCGTAATGTGTTCTCCTCTGCAACCTCAACATATCTGAGAGACTGATGAGTGCTTCTTCTGATATGTTGAGTTTCATGAAAGACCATAAGTTTACATCTGCCCTTTAATCCTTGGTGGTTTGTGTTATGGGCCAGAGATGCAGTTTTCTTGTTGTTGACTAGTAATATTCACAGGTGTACAGCAACTATGTATGTTAACTTGTATCTGCAAATCCACTGTGTTCGCCAGAGTGGCTGAAGTGCAGAAAACTACGTTGCCTTGTTTATCTGAGTTGGTAAAATCCTGAGTGCTTTGTTTAAAAAAAAAAAAAAAATTCTAGGTTACCAGCATCATCGTAAGCTAATGTTACCAGTGTGGGCTTTGTCTTCTACAGCACGTTGCCTGAAGAGGGATTCTCTCTTGAGAGCAAAAAGAGTGCTGTGTTTAAGGCAGTCACCGGACACCGTCTCTGTGTTGGTGCCATCTCCCTACTGCGCTCGCATGAAAACAATCTAGTTTTGAATTTTTAGAAAACGTACACCTTTTTCCAAAAGAGGGAGACTCTCGAAACGTGATAGCAAACTGAAGGCGGTGTAGATTAGCGAAGATGCCTTAGGATGAAAGCGAACTCTGCTGTTACCACCACCCACTGTTCTTTATTATAAGTAAAATCCTGAATTATGTAGAGTAGGTTTGTCAATCGGTTCTTCAACAGGTTGAGATCACTACATAGGACTGTTTAGAAAATAACTTCCAAACAGAAATTTTTTTTTGCCTCAAGTTCACTTTTAAAGGATTCATTTAATGCAGTTGTCCTAGACCGAGGCCATCTTGTGAAGATCCCTTGTTTTTGATGTGAGTGCGATTGTCCCTCCAGCTAAAGTTGCAGAAGCTTTCTTCATAAAGTGCATGTTAAATGGAATCCACTCCTCCCTAAGGTTAGTGGCCTCACCTGCTACTACGGCCTTCTTCAGCCACCATAGATCTTTAGAGCATGTGATGTCATATTACCCATAGGGCCTCAGTTAAACATTTCAAGATGGTGCCCAGCGGCAGTTCTTTCTCACCACTTCCTTGTTTTGGTGAAATTAACAGATTACAATTCACAGGAAGCATCTATTTATGAAAATAAACTTGCTACATGCAAAAGAACAAGCAGATTGATGTCCGGCAATTAGACCAGACCAGTTGCACATTCTTTTTGTTTAGAAAGGAGAAAGTTTTATTTGCGCGAGTATGTTTGTCTGCCTGTTGACTTTGTACTTACAAACTTGTTTTGTCTGTAGAGGTAATATACTAAAAGAAATGAATCTCATACTAAACTAGAAACTGCGTGGTCTCATTATTTCCAGCTGCAGATTCCAAAAGACCAGTTAAAGGGTTCTACAGGAGTTACTCTTGGCATAGACGTTGTTGCCCTTCTGTTTATTAGGGGAAAAGTAGAAAATTCAATGGGCAAATATGTAATTGTGTAATTATTATTTTTTGGGGGGGGGGGGGGGGGTGTCGTTCAGTCCTTTGCCCACTTCTTATCGCCACACTACCTTTTGTGGTGACAAATTCTCCTCATTTGGCTTTTGATATCGCCTTTGATGATGATGCTGGAAATCTCTTTGATCTCTATCACGTACTACAACTCTGCAGTCCTGCACTACCCACCCTTCTGATCATCACTGGATGGCTGTCCGATCTCTAACGCAGGGATCCTTTCCTCTGCACCTCTCAGATTCCCTAGCCTGGCTCTGTCCCTTCCTCATACTAACACTTCTTATCCCCTTGCTCCAGAAACGTTGCCATGCTATTTGACTCCTCTGGCTTGATTTATTTGTATTATTATTTTATTACTATGTTGCAGCTCTTAAATGTATGCAAAAAAAATAGTCTCTCAACCTCTTCCAGAAGGGAGCTGAATGTTTACTCAACACGTTGGTTCCTTGTAAATTTGTAAAACATTCTTAGTTGGCCTACTACTCAAATGTTTTGCCACACTGGACATAGTAATATATGTTGCCACCTGTATCCTCCTCAACCTCTCACAGACTACCTTTCATACGTCATTGGTTTTAGGTGGAGTGGCTGTCTGCTAAAAACATGGCTCTGTTCAGACTTCTTGGTCTTCAGAGAGGTCTGATGCGCCCCTCCTTCCTACTTAGACCAAATGCTTACCTGCTACTTCTATGCACCAGTTGATGCCCACTCAAGAAGGCCCTCATTGTCCCTCTTGAGCCACCATACGCCCTTTCCAGCAGATTCCGATCCATCAGCCTGATGGGCCCATTTCACTTGCGCAGCTCAACTTGGACCTATCACCTCACTCCACGACTTCACTTGTTGAAGGCCGCCACCAAAGAACATCTCCTCCAACCTGAACTCCTGGAAGGCTGAGGACCCCCTCCCACTTTGCTATCACCCCCGCCTCCCTCTGAATATGTTTATTATAGAATCATAGGTGTATGTAGTCTCCTGTCTTTGTCCTAGCTGTTCATTCTCTGTACAGACCACCATACCACCAGATAAAAACAGATAATGACCTATTGTACTATGGTCAGTGCCACTGGAATTATGCGCGGGGAGAGGGCCAAATTATGTGGCATGGTTGAGTACATTTTGTGGTGAGAAAAAGCCAAATTATGTGGCGTAATGTGCCACATTTTCTAATAGTATTGCTTCATTAGTTTGTACTTTTTACACTTGTCAACACTGTCTGGGCATTGGGTGGACCTCATTAGTACCAGTTTAATACAGAAGTATGGCAATAAGTAACAGAAAGGTGATCAGTCAACATTTACAAAGACCTTCCACAGTGTGGTAACAAGTGCCGCTGCGTTTTTTGTAGCTTTTGAAACGTTTAAGTCTGGGCAAAAAAGTTAGTTATTTTTTATTAAAATCAGCAGATTATGCAGCAGATAATGGATTGTGTGGCAAATGTGGTGAACCTATAATTATGCAAAAATAGTCATGGCTGCACAATCGCATAATTCCAGTGGCCCTGACTATGATGTACTATGTACAACACCTTTTATACGAATGCTAACCTTCTACTTTTTTTTTAAATACAAAAATGCTTGCATTAATGACCCGGCATTGCATTCTGGTCACAGAAGTAAAATAATAGACCCAGATAGGCCAGCACACGTGCTGTGGCCAAATAATAAGTGTTTGCATAGGAAATATTGGTCACGCTTCCTTGTGCAGTCTGGATTAGGACAAGTAAATGTTGCCACTTGTGTTGGTCTCGCTTTGCAGCGCAAAGTCTTCGGTATCAGTGAACCTAGCACGATGGCTCCAGCAAAAAACTACAATTTATATTCCACTAATAGTGAAATCTGTGATGTTTTCTGTTTTTTGTTTTTACTTGTTACATTGAACTGTACCTGGTTATGTGGTTGTTATTATGTGCAGCTCTGCTGTAGGGCTAACATCTGGTGGCAAATTGAAAATGCAGATGATTTCATGTGGGACTCTTGCTAAAACTGTATAATTGAGTTCTATGGTGCTTGAAGAATGCTATCTCTGCTCCCTTGTGCTGCGTTTTACTGCTGTGAAGTTCATGGCACATTTAGAAGCTGTTTCCAGATCCCCAAGAGGGCACTATGGGTGATATCATTTCCCTCTAGTGAACGTGTCCTTCAATCTGAGGTCCAATCAGTGTGTTTTGAGGATATATGTATGTCCCATCCCTTGCATGTAATGTCGCTGCCAATGGTAGACTTTTCTGTCTCTCGTGAAGGTCCCAGGGTCTTCATCGACCAATCACCGCCTGCAGGATGCGCCGCTCTCGCGCACTTGACGGTTGTGCACGTGCCGGATAAGCGCGAGAGGCTGCGAGGTGGCTCTGTGATATCGGTCCTCATTACGGCTTCGACGGAAGGCTTACGTGCAGCTGGTCACTTTCCCTCCCAGTGTAATTGGATTATTCGTGCTGTAAGGTTACCATGGCACTGCAGGCAGCGATGTTCCCGTCCCCATGGCTCTTGCGTCTTGCTCTGACTTTTACCCTTTTACGACACGTTTTTAGATGCGGGATCTTGTAGCTGAATTCTGGCTTCCATTACGAGTTACGGTTTTACATCGGAGCTTTGCACCTCCACCCCCTGCGGCTTGTTCCCGCTTACTATGAGGCTCTGCTGTATACGAACAAAGTGAGGAAGCACATGTCTAAACTCTTTCAATGATCTGAGCTCCCCTTTTAAAAATGGATAAAATAACCTTTATTGCAATGAAATGCCAGGTCTTTGGGCACAGCATGTGTGGGAGATGTGTTTATTACAGTACCCTCTGAGCAGTTTCTGCCCAGCGGAAGTAAGGAGTCCCAGATGGGTGAATGGAAGTGGGTTGCGACCATAGTGCCCCTGATTTATTTAATATGGTAGGGACAAATTGTGCACTTTGTTAAAACCGCTATTTGAGTGTTTTTTTTTCTTCTTTTTTGTGTACGCTTGATCGCCTATAACTTAAGGGTGGGGTGCCAAATTCGTGCCAACTGAAAGTGCATTTGTTTGGGAATTACTCTGCTTGTGTTGAATATTGTGAAAGGCGTGTGATGCTTGGAAACTGTGGTGTAGAATTAAAGAGGTGGTTATGGCGGGAGGGAGGGGGGTCTGAGTTGTGTCAGATTTTCAGAGATTGTGTGTAAATGTATCTTGTGTGGATATCCTGAAAATCGGATCTGGCCACCTGCAGCAACTGTGTTGTTGACTACAGAGTATAATGATAAGGGCTGTAATTTGTGCTACTTGGTCATTTCAATGTTTTGTAAAGTGTTTACTTGTTGCAGAGGAACACCAAATCGTTAGGTTTAAAGTGTGTAGACCACCCTCCGTGATGCTGCATGAAGAGGGCGGCAGCAGCACAGGGAACCAAAGGACACAGATGGACTTATCCTTCTTTCTACTTGGGGGGCCGCTGGTAATGCGCGTCTTTGCTGGTCCTTGAGGTTCATCAAATGCTAGAAGACAGAATCTCTGCATCCCTGCTTGACCAAATTGTGTGGTCCTAGGCAATGGCCTTATTTCACAGGCTCTTTTTCCTTTGTCATCATATATGAGAGCACCATGATGTGCGTCAGTTCAGGATGTGTGCTATACTAAAACTTCTCTTATATGTTTTAATAGACTTTAATTAGCTCCACTATAAAAACAGCCTGGCCCACATATAAAGCACGCCTGAGAATCGATATGCCTCTTGTACATTAATATCAGAGTGGTGGGCCATGAATGTTTTTAAGTTAAAATACAGAAACTATTACTTCTAATGCATGCCTCTCAATGCAGTGATACAATCGAATTCTCTGAAGTGGAACACTTCAGTGTGTTTAAAAAAAAAATGTTTTTAAACTTTGAGTCTTTATTGTATTTTTACATATACTCTGCTGCTGTCGTGGCCGGCATGACTCGCAGGTGGGGGGGGGGGGTCGCCCGAGATTGCGGGGGTGGGAGGTGGGACGGGTTTAATTAAAATTTTTAAAAACGTACCTTACCGGGCCCCGCGCCGTCTCAGCTCCTGGCCAGGTCCTGCGTTTTCTTGCTGCTCTCCTTAACCGGAAGCAGCCACAGGCAGCCTCCCTCCCCTCCCTTAATTGCAGCGTTGTAATTGGTGGGGACGGCGCCTAGCTGGGCGCCTATGGGGAGGCCATTTTCTCTATGCAGGCTACCCAGAGGGCTGACAACAGTCAGGGCCCACAGCCTTGGGCAAGCCACTCCTCCCCGACCTGCCCACCCCCAGCCAGGCATACCCTTCTACTTTCTCGCAGTGCGAGAAGCAGAAACATAAAATGGTTTTTAAAATACCATTTTATGTTTCTGCTTCTTGCACTGCGAGAAAGCAGTGAGGCGATGCTCCGCTGCCCTAATGGAGGAGCCGCCCCTGCTCTGTTGCACGCTTTACTTGCCAAAGATATTGTTGACTTGACTCGTTATGGCTCGCCAAGCCAGACCCTTGACTCGGCTCTCCAAGTTAATTTGCTGGCTGGAGCCACCTCTTTTCTCGACCGCAAGTGGCTTGACATAAGCAGGTCTCCACTGGCTGCCATTTTAAATGCTATTGTAAATGATAATTCTATTAATGCCAACCTGGTTATGGCTAAGTGCGAAACTAAATTTGACAGAAAATATATATATACATTTTTTTTTTCTGTTGGAACAAATGATCCTTAATTGGTTATTGGGGGGAAAATGATTACACTACTCCCACTTTTAATGTCGTTTCTGGTTTGTTTAATTTTGATCTGAATGATTAGTTGGGGCGTCATGACAGTTCTGTCAATGTAGTAAAAGTCCGATGGACAACACTGTTAAACATGACTGCTGGCTGTCAAACGTTTCCAAATTTTTTTTTTTTTTTTTCAAACACAAACTCCCAAAGTGGCAGCTTATTTTATGAAAATCTAAAAAACACAACTAACGATCCCCAGACCATGGCAGATTTCTCTCATGGTGTGTTTGGGGTGAGGGGGGGGGGGTGGCGGTGGAGGTGGAGGTGTTCATTTTTCTTTTACTGACAGGAAACAGCTGGCAGACTGACGGAGGAAAGTAAGCGATCTGATTGTCCACTCTTAATAGGCGGACAGTCGTATGGCTTACTCCCAATTGCTCCTACTCCGTCAGAGGAAGTTTTACATCAACAGAGTAAATTTTACTCCTTCTGTGCAAAACTTGTGGTTCACCCCAATTACAATAGGGTGGGCGGGACTTGAGTCTGGCAGACAAGGTACTCCATTGCTGTTGCAGCGGACTACCTGTCCGCCAAACTCTAACATCGACCGCAAAGGCCCACCTAATGCAGATTGGTACTGACCCTGCTCCTTATGAGGATAGTCCATCCCGAACCTTGGTACTTTCACCCTGCAGTCGTCCACTACCATTTTACTTGTGAAATTGTAGATCACTCTCCCCCCCCCCCCCCACCCCCCCCCCACCACCACCACCTATTCTCACTAATTGTACTATGGCCCTGAATGTGCAGTCGACCTTAGTAAATATTAGAGGGGGGCTGGGGGGGGGGGGCAAAAGTGAGATAAATAGATGACTTACTACTTTGCCCATTATGAAAGTTGTCTTTGCGCTTTTCTTCCCAGGCACCCCTGTCCAGCTGCAGCAGAGACCTTGTGCTATGGAGAACCGCTGCCATGGCGGTGCAAGCAACCCTAGTTCATGGGTGTATGAGGACGTTCAGCCAGGGCCAGCCAGTGCGGGCTCTCCTCATGCATCACGCTCCCTTGATGAGGGTCTAGTTTCTGTGCTGTCTCTGGTGCAGCCAGTGTGTCATGGGCCCTAGCGGAAGGGAATGGGTCTGGCTGTTGATCGAATGATAAAAAAACAGCAATAATCATGGTTCAGTGGGCCCCCAGGCATCTGAGCCCCGGTGCCACTGCACCAGTGGAACCAATACCCCGTGTACCATCACAGTACTCACTGCGTTACACATTATTATAGCAGAGAGGATTAGGTTCAGGGGTATTGTTATGGTAATGGTTGGGGTTACAATAAGGGCTAGTTGAGTGTAATGACTGGGTTACGGGGTGGGGTTAATGTAAATTTCAGGACTAGCGTGCATATGTTTGTTGGAGCGGTGGGGTTTGGGCTCGAGTGAGGGCCAGTGTAAATAATGTTATTAGGGCAAAGAATGGGTTAGAGTTAAGGTTCAGGTTGTGGGGTTAGGGTAGGAGTTGAAACTTAATGAAGAGGCAGTACCGGTACGTGTTCTTGTATTTCCCATTTAACAGCATCTAAGCCACAATTTTTGTAAGCCTATTTACGGTCTTTTCTTTTACCACGACTGTAAGCATAGATCATTTTCGGAGCCTGTAGTCTCTGGTTCCAATCGCTGAACCCACTGAGCGGTGCCCTACGGGGGGCCCATGATTACCCTCCCTTGTGCATCTCCAGGGGGCCCTCATTCTTTACCAGACTCATGGCTTCCAGTTGACTTCCGGGCCTTCCTGCCCTGACTGGCTTAGGAACAAACCACGCATGCGTGATCCGTGCCCGGGCCTTGTTTGTTAAGGATTCCCTGCTATTTCTCCTGCAACGCGGGCCCTTTTCAGGCCGGGCCTCTTTGTTCTGCCTTCATCGGAAGCACATCGGCTCTTCTGGTGGTAACAAAGGACGTAATCCTGCCACCTGACTAGTGAAAGAAATGAAGGTCGAATCCATTCCTTCCCGTGCCCCCTTTAGCCCCTCTGTTACTCAAAGGGGAAATTGCGGAAGTGCATGTACTTTGAGGATGCACCACGTTCTGAAAGTCGAATCTTCTTCTTAACCGCTTTAGACACGGAATCCCGGAGGTTTTTTTTTTCTTACTACGTTGTCTCTTTTATGGTTTTGTTGACAAGGATTTTTCTAACCAATCTTATGGGTTCCATAAAGGGTGTGTCAGAATGAAACAAGTTGCAATAATCTTAACCACAAGCATTGCGTCGTGCATGGACGAGTGAAATACTACCATGCCGTAATTACAATTGTATCTATGTAGCGCCTTCAACCCCTGACGAGACGTTGAAGCGCATTCCATGCGTTTAGTCCAGTGTCTTTGTGATGAGTTACATTAGTAGAAGGTACGTGGGATCTTTAGTGGTGTACGCTATCTATGTCCAGTGGGGGCACGTCTCGAAATGCTGACGAGCTCTATCGTCCTGGTCTATCTTAACGCTATTCATGTATCGACCTCCGAAGGATAAACGGCCGAGTCGTGCCCGTTGGAAAGAAAACTGGCCGAAAAGGACAGTAAGCAAAATTAGTGTTATTTATTTATGCGCCGCTTTCTGTAACCCAAACTTTAATACTGACTTTTTGGTTGGTTGTGATCATACAGATCGCATTGGAATGTTTTTAGTGGCTGTGCACAATAGCCTTTGTAGCTGGGGTAGTAATCTATCGACCTATCTAAAGCTGTTTATAAAGTGTTTGTTTCGCATTTTTTTTAATTCATAATAAAGACAGAAGAAAAGCTTGCCCGAACAGGAGTGGCCCGCTGAATATTATTTTGCATGTTGATGCGGACCTATGGCGGTGGCCGTATTGCTGTCGTATTGACCTTTAGGAAGGCGGCGCTGCTGTTTCTCCGGCCACAGGCAGGTAGAGGGCTCTGTGTAGAGGGGGGGGGGGGGGGTCCAGTGTAGCCCCGCTCCCCGCAGGGCTCTGCGGGGACTTAAACAGGAAGTAGTGAGAGATGCTTTGTGTCTGGGATGTGATTAATGGCTGAGCTCAAGGAGGGAGGGAGTCGGGGGGCCATTATCACACCAAGTATGTCTACAGAGGGGTCAAAGATCACTTCAGCAGCTGGGGCAATGTGTGTATAACTTGCAGTCCGTCAGGGGAGGGGGGGGGGGGGCAGGGGCCGCATTGCTGGCATTTTCACGAGAGGTTATTGCATCTCTTGACCAAAACAAAAACATTTGCCCTAAGGCCGCGGCTTGGAGGAAGACTGCGGAATGGAGGCGAATACTGCATGTCTGCGTGCGCGCCCACCTCCCCCATATCATTTAACTCCGTTGAACGTAGCAAGAGAATATACCTGCAAATCACTATCCAGCCTTCTGAAGTCTGGTTTCCCTGGACTCTTTGGGGGTAACGCGAGCACTTTTTCGGCTATCTTGTTTGTATCGTGTTTTTTTCATATCTTCAGAAGTCTGCGTTTCCCTGTTTTTTAAAAGATTGAAAGGCGATAGGAAGTCCCTGTGACCATGACCAGATGAATCTTCTGTGTTTATTTCCATTTACATGATCGCATTATCCTGGAGGAGCCCGGCCTGACACTGGTGGTGTTTCCTGTTGACTACTTTTCAGGGGCCTGTGCTTGCTGTCCGTGATCTCTCCTACATCCCATCAGAACTGGAAAGCATTATGGCAGCATTTCCTGTTGGCTGTGTGTAGGGTAACCCCTGACTCCTTGTCACCGTGACACCAGCTTCCCAGTCTTGGGATTTTATTTAACAATGTCTCCATTGGGCAAATTGCACTAGCACACCTGAAAGGGAGTCCTGGTTAGAGGAAAGGCCATGGCTGGTAAGCTGGCTTTCCGGTGACATGGAGTCATTGGTCATCCCAAGGGTGTGAGCTCTCTTGCCTACCTGTGGCAGGCGGCCATTTTGTCCGGTCTACCCTCTGTGTGCGAACTCCACTGGTCACCCAGTGATTGGAGTAGGGACGGCCCAGCTCTCTGGTATGCCTTCGTCCTATTCATAAACATTGCACATAGACTGTCTCGAAGAACTTTTAGAATGAAGTATGTTTGCATCCAGTGGAGAAACCTTCTACCTATTCTGTACTCGTTGCTCTTTGGCATGGCAGTAAACTACAGGTTTTTTCCAACTGAAATTAGACCTTCAGTATTTGGATGCAACATCTGCTCTTCGCTTCAAATTTGTGTTTGTCACCAGAGAGGCATTTTGTAAAAGTGACAGTGCAGATCATTTTAATTGTTTTATATTGATGTAAAGTTCAACGAAATGCTAGACTGTCCCTAAGCTGCATCTCGAAAGATACATCCGTAACTGCTGTCAACCAGTCAGTAAATTCAGGCTGTTAGACCTCACTGATTTTTGCAAAATCTTTGACATCTCTAGTCTTCCCATCGTACTCGCTTGTTCTGATTTTCTTATGTACTCACCCCTGAATCCTATATTTGTTCTTGTTTTGGAAAGTGCTGTCTTGTGCCATTTTTTGCGCTCAAGGTGGGATAAGCAGAGGGCAGTTATTAGTGATTAATTCCCCATGCTTAGCAAGGGTGCTATGGGCCCTAGTGCCATGAAGGAAAATGGGCTCTTAGCTGTTGTGCCGGTAGTAAAATATAGCAATAATTAGGGTTCAGTGGCAACCTTGGGCCTCTGGACCCTGGTGCCACTGCACACACGGCATAACTAATAGCTCCGCCCGCTCAAGTTGATAATAGTGACTGAAGTTAAGGATCGCTTTTAGGTGAACATCTCCAATCTGATCTTCAGCGGGTAGAGAACTGGTAAGAAGGTAGACATTTAAGTACCTGCAGGGTAAACGGTGTCCGGTCTGAATGAGAGATTTACATTATTGGACCCCAGATTGCATTTCAGTGCTGTATTTCAGGAAGGCGGACTGAAATTTGTGCTTCTTCCAGGCTTTGAAAATGGTGTCAAGATGTTTGGTCTATTGGCCACCAGAAGCCAGTGCACTTCTTTGAGGGCTGGTGTTATATGAGATAATTTCTTTAAATTGGAACAGATTTCATCCCTTGTATCCAGCACTGCAGTAGGCATGTCTCAGTAACTCGAAGGCTCTTTTGAGTTCCGTGCCTGAGGTAGCTAAAGTGCTAGGATCCTTCTCAGCAAAGATATGGGAGATGGATCTTTTTACTTGAATGACCAAATGAAAGATCCTACTTTCAACTGAAGTGAGCGTGATTATGCACTGCATTTCCCACAGTGCATCTGGAGAAAATTGTGTGCTGGTATGGCAGGCGGTGTACTTGCTTACCCGTTTTAAAGCTCCAGCTTGTATACAAAGCAAAAATGAGGTCTATGCTATAGGGTTGGCACATCAATCATTTGGTCAGAGTGGGAGTAAATAATGGCAAAGGCTGTCCCAGTCGTGGTGCTCACTTGATAGGGACACCCTGCCACCATGGGTGCATGTTCCGTCCTGGACAAGATTCCCAGCATGGTAAGTGTACGCGAGAAAAAAACGTACTGAAGCACGCAGACACAAGTCCTGACCAGTCTCTTAAGACCATGAAACGTCGATAGTAAAAGTCAGTGTTTTTCTCATATTCTTGACTTGTATTCTTCTTTACATCTTCTTCCTGTTACATACAATGTATCTCCAATGAGGAAGCCAACACGTTTCGTCTACAACACTGTTTCAAGGCTGCAAAGAGTGTACGTAAAAGGCTCACATTACTGGGAGTTGAGCTGACAACACCGAAAAAGCACTAATCCTAGTAGGATTACATCACTGTTTAGAGGCCGTAGAAAAAGAGCTCGCCTGTTAGGGAGGCGGAAGAAGTAGTGATACGAGAATGAAATGGTGATTCTCCCATGACCATTTTAAAGAAGTTTCGACCATAGACTCCCGCTGTACTCTCTAGTGTGCAAAGTGCAGATAGTGCAATCGAATGCCTGTGTGGAAAGAGTAGAGCCCATGCCACAACTAGCCTCCTAACGAATTGGTGACTCAAAGAAACCATTTGTGATTGAGTCTAAATAGTATTTATTCTACGCTTGTGATATATACCTGTTTTAACACAGTGAGTTCCTATGTTCGTGTAGTTAGTAGTTCATAAATCGAGTAAGAGTATCTGTGGAAAAATATACATGTATATCAATGGTAAATCATGGAGGAAAGGGTGTATGGGAGCCGCTATGCCCAATAGTCATTTGTAAATTGGGCTCAGACAATGAACCCAGGCGACACACATATGCCAATGACACATACTGTAAATACTTTTTCAAGACACTTGGTTAGGTTAGCTGCCATCCCAATGTCCACTTGTCAAACAATGACGCAACTAGGGCACTCCTTGTCACCCGTTGCCCCCAGAGATACTTGGTATCTAAAAAGAGATCTAGACCGAGAACCATAATCATGTTGGAGCACCCACAATCCAGTGGCATATAAACACAAATAGATGTGCACCATGCGTTTTATAGACCGTAACCACAAATTTGCTTCCCATATCGTACTGAAGGACAAAGTACGCCTACATTTGAACAAAAGCTACTCCGGTGTTCAAGAAC
Organism: Triturus cristatus; assembly: GCF_964204655.1. Lineage (NCBI taxonomy): Eukaryota > Metazoa > Chordata > Amphibia > Caudata > Salamandridae > Triturus > Triturus cristatus. The sequence goes on from NC_140594.1 coordinate 609,997,730, forward strand.
ATGCCCTGTGTATGTTGCATGTAAAATTGACCATAGTATCAAACCTGTCTTATCCCCCCCCCCCCAAGTGATGATTTTCACAAGTGTCCTCAGTAACCCTCGAAGTAACCCACGTTTGGTATAGGAGGTCAGAATATGCATGGGGGAAAAACACAAACACCCTTCTACACTAGCTGACCGTGTGCCTCGTGCATATTACATGTAGGCTGACAACATTATCTGTAGCTGCAGAGGTGGTCCTCCTTACCTCCTAAGATGTGAGTTGCAAGTGTATCCTCACACAGTGTATCCTTACACGGGACACGTTTTTGGACACCACAGTAGCTTATGTCTAATTGTAGGCTTATTTTGTTCTTCTACGATATGGGAAGCAAATTTGTGGCTACTTTCTATAAAGGTATGCTAGACATCTATTCGTGTTTATACGCCTCCTGAGTGAGGGTGTTAGCATATTTATAGTCTAGGCCATTCGAATTATGCAATTGTACGGCCGCAGTGATTTTCACATAATTGTAGATTTGCCACATAATCCGTCATCTGCTGCATAATCTGCAGATTTTAACAAACCAAAAAGTTTGTAGCTCAAACGGTTCAAAAGCTACTAAAAACTCAATGGCACGTGTTACAGCACATTGGAAGGCATTTTGCAAAGGTTGACTGGTCACTTTGCTGCTGCTAATTGCTATAGTTCGGTATTAAACTGATACTAATGAGGTGCATCCAATGCCCAGATAGTGTCAACGAGTGTAAAAAGTACAAAATATTAAAGTAAAACTATTTAAAAAATGTGCTCCATTATGCCGCAAAATTTGCCTTTTTCTTGCCTCATAATTTACTTAACCCTGTTGCATGTTTTGCCCCTTCACTGCCGCATAGTTCCAGTGGCCCTGATTTATAGTTCTCGGTCTATATCACTTTTTAGATACCAAGTATCTCTGGGGGCAACCAGTGACAAGGAGTGCCACAGCCGCGTAATTGTTTAACCACAGGACAGTGGGGTTGCAGCAAACCTAAACTACCTAAGTGCCTTAAATAGGATTTACAGTATGTGTCACTGGCGTATGTCACAGGTGATGACCTGTTGCTTGGTTTTAGACTACACAGGGCACCTTGTGTGTCACCTGGATTCATCGTTTGACCCTCAACTTGCAAATGACTATTGAGCATAGCGGCTCTTGTACTCTTACTTGACTTATGAACTACTTACTACACAGATATAGGAACTCCATGTTCTACAGGTACATTTCAAAAGGGTGGAATAAATACCATTTAGCCTCATTAACCACAAATGATGTCTTGGATTCACCTATTCGTTAGGGGACCAGTCATGGCCTGGACTCTACTCTACTCTTTGCACACGGGCATTGTATTATACTATCTGCACTCAGGAGAGTACACCGGGAGTTTATGGCTGTAACTTCTTTAACATGGTTATGGTAGAATCACCATTTCATACTCCTTTCACTTCTTCTTCCTCCCTCACGCGTGAGCTCTTTATCTACAGCTTCTAAACAGTGATTTATTCCTAGTAATGTGAGCTTTCTATGCACACTCTTTGCAGCCTTGAAAAAGTCTTGTAATGTATTTTTAAATGACAAAAGGGGTGTATGACTATACCACCCAATACCCTTACCCACCCAAACCCCAAATACTCCCTTACCACGCTATACCCTTACCCACCCCTAAACCCTTAAAACACCCTTACCCTAAAGAACACTCTACCATTCTTCTGGCTATCGCCTCAAACACCAGAGCACGGACCACAGTTTGGTGCAGAAACAGTGTTTATTGCTCTTCTCATGCACAGCCAAGACGCGTTTTGACCCCTGAGGGCCTTGATCAATATATATATATATATATCTACTGGCGGTCGCCAGTAGATAGTTATAGTTCGGATCGTGTTTCCATAGGAAATCCGCAACATTCTATTTTGAATAACTTTGGCGCCGATTGACGAATCCTCGCGAAATTTTAAAAATAGGTGGGGTGCTCCGCTCCTTCCCTGAAAGTCTCGGGGGATTCGTCAAGCGGGGGCTGAGAAAAAGGGGGGGTCCCAAAACGCGTTTTCCCCATGCATTTTTCCATAGGACCTTTAGTCCAAGCTACAGCCCGAACGGCTGAACAGAATTACTTGAAATTTGGCAGAGAGGTAGTCCTCAGGTCAGGGATGTGCCTTTTGCAGGTCTGGTGTAAATGTGTTCAGTATTTCCTGAGAAAATAGCATTTAAATCAATATATATATCTATAAGCGCGCTCCGAGCGCGTACGGTAAGCTTACCGTACGCGCACACTGCCGTGCGCGAGCTTAATTCTGATTGGTGGTTACATGACTGTAAACATTCGAATCGGTCGAAATCAGGAAGTGTCGGCCGCCATTTTGTGTGTCTCACACTGATAAACAAAGGTGGAGAACGTGAAAAGGGGGCAACGAAGAGAGTTGCAGACCCCCTAGCGTTTGTCAGGGGGTCCAAGAAGGTCCCAAAAGTATGAAAAATACATTTTACATTTTTTTTTAAAAAATCGCGGGGTGCGTGTACGGTAAGCTTACCGTACGCGCACGGCAGAAAAAAATCATTAAAAAAATAGAAAATATTAATAAATACATAACTTAGCATTTAAAAAACTGTACAAATTCACTTAAAAAACCATAGGTTTCACACATGTTATAGTTAGCTGGACATTACCCTCGTAAAAAACTAATGAAATTCCCCCGTTATAGTTAGTGCAGGCAACTATAACTCACGCGACCGCAATCCTCTGCTGATGGCGTCAGATATTACATCACTGATTACATATGTGTCTTTCTGAAAAATAAATATTTGTAATATATGTATAGCTAAAGATTAATGGAAGAAGACATGGGTAAATAGGTGTCTAAATACAGTGATGTAATATCTGACGTCATCAGCAGAGGATTGCGGTCGCATGAGTTATAGTTGCCTGCACTAACTATAACGGGGGCATTTCATTGGTTTTTTACGAGGGAAATGTCCAGCTAACTATAACATGTGTGAAACCTATGGTTTTTTAAGTGAATATATATATATATATAACGCTTTTGTTGTAGAGGCATATGTGTGGTAAAGGCAAATGCGTGCTAAAAGACTGCGTGGTAATGGTAATTCATAGTAAAGACTGCTTGATAAATGTTGTTTCCCGACAAAAGCAACACCACTTTAAAAAGTGTACTTTTAAAGGGCTGTCAATAGAAGGACTGAGTGCTACACACTGTCTACTATTTCTTGGCTAACCCCAATATTTATTTACTGGGTCTTTCACAAACACTTACCACCCAATACCCTTACCCACCCATAACCCCTAAAAAGACCCTTACCACCCAATACTCTTACCCCTAAACCACACCCATACCTCCCTATACTCTTACCCACCCCTAAAAACACCCTTACCACCCAATACTTTTACTCACCCCTTAACCACACCCATCCCACTCTATACCCTTACCCACCCCTAAACCATCAAAATACCTTTACCACCCAATACCCCTATGCTCCATAAAAATTCCCTTACCATCCAATACTCCTACCCACCCCAAAAACTCCCTTACCACGTAAAACCCTTACCCACCCCTCAACCCTTAAAAGGCCCTTACCCTCATTCCTTGTATATTAAAAATGGATTTCACTTACCTGATACATAGTTAGATTTTTGTTGTAAAGACATATATATATACGTGGTAAAGACTTGCGTGGTAATGGTAATGCGTGGTAAAAGTAATGTGAGGTAAAGACTGCTTGGTAAACTTTGTTTCCTGACAAAACCACCACAGCTTTCAAAAGTGTACTTTTAAAGGGCTGCCCACAGAAGGGTGGGGTACTACACACTGTTTACTGGTTCTAGGCTAAAGCCAATATTTATTTGCTGGGTCTTTCATGAACCCCCTTGGCGTCACCCTCCAATTGTTTCTGATGTTGCACATGCATTTTTGTGCATGTCAATCTGTCCATCACTAATAATGCTGGGCAGTTGGGTCTGGTTAGGTCTCGCCTGAGCCAGCGCGCATGCGCTGCCCTGCAAGACTTTTTGTACGGGCTTCAAAGTGGGACCACAAGCTCGTGCGTGTGGTTTTTTTGGGGGGTGGGGGGGCTCCCACGCTATTGGCCTTTGCGTGCGTCTTTTTAAGAAAGACCGCACGCAATTGGCCACAGGTGGGTTCTTGTCCCACCTTGCCTGGAATTGTAGCCGCCCACGGCCTAAGGCTTGCGGTTACGCGCAGCCTGCCACACCGCACCATCTGTTCCCATTACCTGCATTCCAGTATCGGGTTACTAATTAACCCAGCGCGGTCATTTTCACTTTCGCGACCACGCTTGTTTTTCCTTAGCACCTCGGTGTCAATGACAGCTCTCTTTGCCGAATGATTCAGAAGAGCACTTGTCTAAAGTGCAGTTTATTTTATGTGCTTGAAATCCACCTCCTGCAGTGCAGACTTTCATGAACTGAACTGCCCCTTTCACAGATGGCTGGCTCACAAACTAAAACAAGCATTTCCAATGCAATAGGTCTCGCTTTACGGATAGTTTGAGGTATTGGCGTGCAAATAATGCAATGCCAACAGCTCAAACTTTCAGTAATGCGAGACCTAGTGCATAGCAAATGCTTGCGTAGTGAGCCAGGGACCCGCATTGTATGTCTCAGTACAGTACCGCAAGCTGCTCCTAGAGGTCCCTAGTGAGCAAGGCACCAGCACTGCATATCTCTTTGCAGTACCGCAAGCTGCTCCTAGAGGTCCCTAGTGAGCGAGGTATCAGCAATGCATGTCTAGGTGCAGTACCGCAAGTTGCTCCTGGAGGTCCCTAGTGAGCGAGGCACCAGCACTGCGGACCTCTTTTGGTCCGATATGGTACTGCACCCTGCAGAAGATGTGGTAAATACACCCTACCCATAATGCATTGCATGCAAGAAAGTACTACGAGTACATTCATTCAAATAGCTATGTCCATATATACAATTAGTATCTTTGATATGTGACAATAGAATTATTACATTAATTTTGGATTAGGTTGTGCTCTGAGTGAAGCTGATGAAGGGAAATTTATAGACTGTCTCATATAAATGTGAGATGGTCTAGTGAGCGAAGTAACCACTGTCAGCCAAGTTAAGGACCAAGTGTGTGTCTAGCCTGAAGCCTTTTAAGAGAACAGTGCCTTGAGGCTGTAAGTAAAACCTAGGGAGTAACAACACATGCAACAGGGGGTGTCCTCATGGGAGGTTACAAGAAGAGACATGGCGGTGCTAAGTAGGGACTACTAAGCCTATTGACAAATGAAAAGCCACCATTTACAAAGGTTCGGGAGAGGAGCCAATTAAAAAGATGGCTGGAAAGTGGGCGGAGCTTTATGCACGTATCCTGAATACAGCATGTCTCTAAGAGACATCGCAGAATATGATGGCCCAAGTCGGATTTCCAGGGAATGTACTGGGCTGAAGGAAAACTCGTGGGGTTGTTGGAGGAGAAGCATCAAAAGTGCTATCCGGTGGAGGCTGTCACTATAAACCTCCAACCCTAGCTGCCATCACCACAGAACAGAACATTCTAGAATGCCTATTGGCTGTGGCTCTTGCAGGCCTGGGCAAGGAGAATTGTATTTTGTTTGCTCTGAACAGCCACTGGTCGGATCCTCGAACCAGCACACTTGAGAGATGTACCACGCTATGTTTGTAAACCAGTGCTTTAAATCTGGGCAAAATAGTGCAGGCACTCATTTAAATGTGGCGAGTGGGCGGGGCTTAGGGCAAGACATGCCGATACTTATTGACTTCGAAACTACTTGCCGCACATAACAAAACACATGAGAAATGTCTTTCAATAAACAAAGCAGGTTTGTTTACTTATTACAAAAAAACGAAACCCAAACGCGGCGATATTTCAACATTTCCTTGTTTTGTAATATGTGCAACATGATCAATACTGTTAATTGCTGTTGCTCCGCACAATTCTATATGTTCTCGAGTGACACAGAAAGAAACAAGCAGACATGCACCCACAACGCATTCCGCAGATTTCCTTTAATATATCTTCCAAGAGTGTCTCTATTGTCTCCCCAGTTCTCTCGTATTTCTCAACAATCACAGGCAAGTGGACAAACCTAAGCAGACACTTAACAAAAGTATCGGGTGGGCTTAAAGCCATTTGAACCTGCTTACCTCCCATGGCTCTCTTAATTGCTCTGTCACTGGGCTGCCTCGATGTCTGTGAACATCCGGATGGTATGCAAATGAGCCCACGCTGAATTGTTCAGCTGGGCTGGCGCAGATCTACAGAAGTGCCTTAGCTATCAAAGAAAAGCCGCCAGCACCAGCGATTCAGGAGTACCGGTACTCTCCTCGGCAGTAGAGCAGTGCCGGTACTCCGAGTGATAAATCTAAGAAGTGCCGGTACTCAGTACTGGTGAGTACCGGCCCATTTAAAGCACTGTTGTAAACGTTGTTATACTCGCTGTATTTTTAGATATCGGCTTTGCCAGTGCTTGTTTGCCTTGTTTCGAAACGTCGCTCCTCGTTCCATTCAAAACCCCTTTTCTCCTTGAGCAAAATGCAATACAAAATATCAGTGGGCGGACCTGGTCCCAAGCCCATCTTGTAACTGGTTTATTTTCTCTAATTCACCTGGAGACCAATTCTGGGACCATAGGAAAGTTTTTGCTCAAAGTGGTGTCACAGGAAATGTCTGACTGATAGCAGATTCCTTTGATGGGATCCACTAATGTGAGCTTCAGAAGACCCTAGGGGGCTGTGGTGTGAAGAGGGGTGTTTTAAAAATAATAATAA